>NC_135796.1:7959783-8270408 GCF_051106095.1 Pogona vitticeps | reverse complement strand
GTATAGAATCAATGGGTTTGCACTTTTGTCCTTAGAATAATTTGCTAGACAATTCTTTTGCACTGTACTGAACCGCAGCAGAGAGTTTTAAGGCCCTCGCCAAACCACAAATCCAAAGGTATGATGAAATAAACTGGTATCAAACTGTTATCACTCTGTAGTGAAGATACACTCTGGTAATACAGAAAAGAACTGTTCCAACTGCTGCTGCTGTTTAAACAAATTATGACCCAATGTCTGTTTGCCTGTCCTGCAAATAGCATAACTGGAGTTTGCTCCTAGAGGCAAAAGAAACTGGACTCACAACTGGGAACTGACATGCCCGGCATGGAGGGAGCAGACAGTTCTCATGGCTATGGCAGCAGCTTTCCCCACAATTTTTGGACTTTCTGATTCTTCATACATCCTCTGCTCTTGTGCTACTAAGCATTACGGGAAGGAGTTTTGGCAAACCCTTACGGTTGCACACTTCCACGGTATTTAAACATGAGTACACTTAATATGAGTACCCTTAATATGAATTGATGCTTTTGAATTGTGGAGCTGGAGGAGGCTCTTGAGAGTCCCCTGGACTGCAAGGAGAACAAACCTATCCATTTTGAAGGAAATCAACCCTGAGTGCTCACTGGAAGGACAGATCCTGAAGCTGAGGCTCCAATACTTTGGCCATCTCATGAGAAGAGAAGACTCCCTGGAAAAGACCCTGATGTTGGGAAAGTGTGAAGGCAAGAGGAGAAGGGGACGACAGAGGATGAGATGGTTGGACAGTGTCATCGAAGCTACCAACGTGACTTTGACCCAACTCTGAGAGGCAGAGGAAGACAGGAGGGCCTGGCATGCTCTAGTCCATGGGGTCACAAAGAGTCGGACATGACTAAATGATTAAATGAAATGAAATAAAACTCATAAATATAATGTTTAACACTGGGCATGGATGTATAGAAGTCAGGGGTGTTCTTCTAGAGTTGTGTCCTAGCCTGGGAATGTCTTTACATCTGCTTCAGTTCATGTAAACAGTATTCCATCTTTGTCCCCATCATTATGTTGATTAAACAATCATAAAAGGAAACATAGTATTTAAACACAGAGCTCTTTGATGAAATATTAAACACCAGCATTTCCCCTGGGCTTGTTAAACTGGCCTGCTGGTGATAGGGGAGGCAATCTGTATCCTGTTTGCCAGCTTCCCATCCTATTCATGTCACTAATGATGTTCCCCTTTGGAGAAAGCTGTTAGCCTCTAGCAGCTGGTCTCGGGAAAGCCAGACTTAATGAGGAGTTGTTAGTCTCTTGTATGTCTTACTGTCGCCTATTTAATTATGGCGATGCCAAAGAAATACCAAGAGACGCAAATCTGTTTCTTCTAGGAAGCGTCTTAAAAAGACTGCTGAAGATGAAACGTCTCTTTCCTCTGTGTTATTTTTCACCCTCTAGTTGCAAGGAAAACATGTTTTAATGAATAGAAATCATTTTATTAGATATGCCACACATTAGCATTTGCTTGCAGAGAGAACTTTTGTGGAATCAGTTCTAGGAAAACAAAAACACACAAAATATTGGGAAAAAACTCTCGGCCATAATGTTCTGAAATGGATTCTGTTGCAATTATTGTTGGTACACGTTAGAGTTGACCTTTGTCTGTCCTGGAATAATTAGGCATATGTTTCTGCACAGTATGGTTCACTATACAGAAATCTGTCTTTGACCCTTAAAGCTCGAAGTAGCTCAGCAGCCTTCCAGCTTTTCTGTTGCCATTTTCTATGGCAGCCAGAGAATCTTCTTGAAGAATGCTTGCTGAGTGTCCTGAACAGGAAAGGTTGCAGTGTTTGGGGTAGAACAAATGCTTTATATGCAGGAGGTCCCAGATTTTGGGAATCTCTGGAAGCCCTTACATGTTCATGTGGATTGGAAGAACCTTTGCTTGAAAACCTTGAAGGGCCACTATCACTCAAAGTAAAGAACACTGAGCTAAATGGCCTAGTGATTATACTCAGCAGAGGAAAGGCTACAGCTCAATGAGCTTTATGTTTAAAAGGTCTGTGTTTGATCCACAGCAAATCTAGGTGGAGCCGAGAAGGACACCTATTTAAAACCTCAGACCCCATGTAACAAGCTCTTCCTGAGTTTTGTCATATTTCTCCGTTCCTCTTTAATCTGGGACACGAGTTCAATTCTGTAGCCAACTGTGTATCCACCTGACGGAAGTTCTATCCAGCCCACACCGAGTTAACTTGCTAATCAGAATATCACAAGGCATTTTGTCAAAAGCTTTGCTGAAGTCAAAATATACAATGTCTACAGCAGTCCCCCTGTCTGTCAGGGAGGTTACCTGATCAAAACATGAGATCAGATCATACTGGCAAGTTTTATTCTCGACAAAACCATATTGGCTTCTACTTATTACAATGGTGCCTCGCTTAACGACGATAATCCGTTCCAGGAAAATCTCTGTTAAGTGAAAACATCGTAAAGCGAAATTAAAAACCCCACTGAAACGCATTGAAACCCGTTCAATGTGTTCCAATGGGGTAAAAACTCACCGTCCAGCAAAGATCCTCCATACGGCGGCCATTTTCGCTACCTGTATAGCGAGGAATCTGTCCCTAAGCACAGCGGGAAGCCATTTTAAGTACCTGGTGGCCATTTTGAAAACCCCAATCAGCTGTTTTTGATAGTCATAAAGCGAAAATCGGTTCCCGAAGCAGGGAACCGATCATCGCTAAGCGAAATTCCCCCATTTAGACCATTGTTTTGCAATCACAATTGCGATCGCAAAAAGATCGCCGTAAAGCAGATTCGTCATAATGCGGGGCAATCGTTAAGCGAGGCACCACTGTACTGCCTTATTTTCTAGCTGCTTGTACAATGACCACTTTACGATCTGTTCCAGAATTTGGCCTAGAACAGGCTGACTGGCCTGTAGTTCCCAGGTTCCTCTTTTTTGCCCTTTTGTAGACAGGGACAACATTAGCCCTCCTCCAACCCTCTGGTACCTCACTCATTTCCCATGATTTCAAGAAAACAATGGACTGTAGTTCTGGGAGTTCTTCAGCCAGTTCCTTCAGCACTCTCGGTTGTAGTTTATCTGGCCCTGCATATTTGAACTCGTTCAACGTAATAAGGTGACTATTTGTTTCTCAATCTGCAGCTCTGGTCCTGTCCCTTCTACCTGCAATTCCCATTTTTCTGTAGGGTCCTAGTCTGTGCTTTGGGAAAAGACTCAGCTACAATAGCAATTGAGCACTTCTGCCTTTTCTTTGTTGTCTATTGTCCTTTTTCCATCTCCAGTGGGTAGTTGAGCCACTGTTTCTCTTCTTTGTCTTTTGCTATGGACATACCTGAAGAATGCTTTTTTGTTGTTTCTTTTCGTGTGTCTCTAGTTAACCTGAACTCATTCTCAGCTTTTGGCCTCCTAATGCCATCCGTGCAATTCCTTGCTACTTGTTTTTATTCTTCCTTTGTGTCCTAGTCTCTTTTCTACTTCCTATACATGTCCTTTATTGTTTTCAGGTCCCCTAAACATTTTGTGAAGCCACATTGGTCTTCTTTGCAGCCCCCCACCTTTTTTTTTCTTGTTGGAAAACTTCCTGTTTTAGGAACTCCTGCCCTTCTTGAATGCCTTTTCTTGTTAGGATCTCCTAACTTATCAATGTCATGAGTTTATTAAAATTGACTTTTTCAAAATCCAGCATATATGTGTGCTACACTCTGCTTTAGTTTACTTTGAAATGAAGGGTTCTAGTAGAACATGCTCACTCTCTCCCAGAGTACCCCTTACTGCCACCAACTCATCTCTATTAGAATCAAGTCAAGGATAGCTAGTCCTCTAGTTTCTTTGCTTTTTGAAGGAGAAAATTATAAGCCACGCAAGCGGGAATTTATTGGAAGAGACATACTTGGCAGAAGTTGCCTCCCAAGAGATATCAGGATTCAGTAGTTCCTCGACTTACGACCGTCCTGACATATGACCATTTCAAGTTGCGACCAGCTCCAGCTGGAAAATTTTGCTTCGACTTGCATCCGGAGCTTCGGGTTGCGATCAAAAGAGTCAGGGGAAAAAAGCGGGGAATTCAAATTAGAGGGCTAACTCTTGGTCGGTGAAGAGGCTGCTTCTTTGTAGCTCTTTCGCCAGAACGGTTAGAGTGAGTGCGATTGGAGGAGGCTTCTGACTGCCTGGTGCTGCTTTCTGGTTCTGAGTAAGTACATTTACAGGGTTTTGCAGGATGGGGTTGGGATGGAGGGAGTTATGTGTTCTGTGGTGTGAGTTTTTTGGTCTTTTAGTGTGTTCATTTTTCCAGCTCCAGCGCCTTCCAATGGGGCTTGCTGTGTGCTTTATTTTTTTTTTTAAAGCCCCAGCACCATCCAATGGGACTTGCTGTGTGCTTTATTTTTGGGTTTTTTCTTAAAGCCCGAGCGCCTTCCGATGTGGCTTACTATGTTCTTTATTTTTGGTTTTGGGTTTTTTTAAAGTCCCAGCGCCTTCTGATGGGGCTTGCTGTGTGGGTGATTGATTGATTGATTGATTGATTGATTGATTGATTGATATTGATTGATTGGAGGGTTTTTTGGCCAGAACAGATTAATCAGGTTCCAGTGCATTTCAATGGGGAATGGTGCTTCGACTTATGACCATTTGAAGTTACGTCCATCTTCTGGAACAAATTATGGCCGTAATTCGAGGCACCACTGTAATTGAAATCTCCCAACCCTACTACATTATGTCTCTTTGAAACGTTTGCAGTTCGTTTTTCAAAAGTTTCATCTGTTTCCCCTTGATCGGTCAGTTGAAAGTAGACTCCAAAGACCATGCTCCCTTTGTTTTTTTGCCCCAACTTTCTTATACTAATAGTCAGCTACCCATTTTCTTTAAAGATGCTCCTGAAATTCTTAATTCCTTGTTTTCAATTAAGCCTTTGATAGGGAAAATATGTCCTGTGACTGAGGATGTCACACTTCATGTAACGAGTGATCCCCAGGGTTTGGGACTTGTGTCTTTGCTTTTCTTCTGGAAGCAGGCTTTCGGATCACGCTAAAGGTTTCTTTGAGTATTGTTAAGAAGGCTGGTTGGGGAGCCAGAGTTTGGGAGTTGGATTTCCCGCTGTGCCTTCAGGGAGGAAGAGCTGGCCTGCGTCGCCTTGGGCAAGCTCATCACATGCCAAGCAGGGCTTGATAAAGTTGCTTTCTTTGACTGTAGGTCCCACAATTCTCCTAACCAGCTTAGCCATAGGTCAGAATCCTCTGATGTCAGAATGAGGTCACAGTCTGGTCTGTGTCTCTGCAAACTGAGAGGCAGTTAACAGTCAGGCTGAGCCTTCATCTGGTCAGGATGGATCTTCCTGTTAGGTCAAGTTGAGGGTTGAAAGTGGGCTATATGACCCGTTGGCAGCTATGGTGTCATAGTGGATAGTGTGTCAGGCAGGAATTCAGGAGGGCTTCAGCGACGGTCCTACAGAAGTGGGCAGGAGCTTAAAAATAACTTTATTCTGAAAAGCTTCAAGGCCCCCTTGTACTAACAGTCAACTACCCATTTTCTTTAAAGATGCTCCTGAAATTCTTAATTCCTTATTTTCATTTAAGCTATTGATAGGGAGCCAGGTAGGTGGGACTCATCAGCCTGGGAAGACAGTCCATCTAGGAGAAGGAAAACTCCAATTCCGAACCTCCACTGCCTTGTGGCTATATCCACTGATGGAAAAGGCTTAAGGAGTTAACCTTTAGGCAAAATCCAAAGCCGGAGTCCCGGAGGCAGTTTGTGTCGTTCTGGCAACTCCTGCAACATCGCTGGAACCAGTTGTATTGGCTCTTGCCTTTCCATTGGACTACCATTTTCAGTGATGTGGAGGGGGGGGGACTTGCTGCTCGGGTAACAGCCTATCCTCCATATTATTTTACCCAGGCTTTGTGCTCTGGAGAGGACACTCCAGGTTCGCACACAGCGTCAAAGTCCTCCATACAGAGCACATTACCGTAGTCTCACGTGACTGAAGGATCCTATGATTGATCCAGATGCTCTCAGTGGACCAGCCTCCTCCTGTATTTCTGTGCAGGAATATATATTTTTGACATATACTGCAACTCCACCTCCTTTTCTACGCTTTCTGTTCTTTTTGAACAATTCATATCTTTAAATTCTTGTATTCCAATCATGGCAGTTATCCCACCAAGTTTCAGTTATTCCTATCATATTTATTCTCCTGAGCTAAGATTTCCAGTTCTTCTTGCTTGTTTCCCATACTCCTGGCATTTGTAAATAGACACAGGAGATGGTGTGATTTATGGACTACTTTTCTTTGTACATTTTTATGAATATTATTATAAAGAATAATGTTAGCATGCCTGTGTTTTGACATATAAAGCCCTAAACGGCTTGGGCCCTGGATACCTGAAGGACCGCCTCCTTCCATATGAGCCTACCCGGCAGTTAAGATCTAGCGAGGGGGCCCTTTTGAAAGAGCCATCCCTCAAGGAGGTAAGAGGGATGGCTTGCAGACAAAGGGCCTTTTCGGCAGCTGCCCCCAGACTATGGAATGCCCTCCCGACTGAGATTTGTCTGGCGCCGACACTGATGACATTTCGGCGCCAGGTCAAAACCTTCCTGTTCCAGAAGGCTTTTAACTGAAATAATATTAACTGTGGGTCTGATGGCAATTTTATATATATATTAATTGTATTTTAATTGTACATATCTTTATTGTATTTTAAATGCTGTAAGCCGCCCAGAGACCTTTGGGTAGTGTGGGTGGCATATAAATTAAATAAATAAATAAATAAATAATAAATTAATGTTGTTATTTACCACCACCCCCATTAGAACTGTTTGGTACACTCCTTTTATTGTGTGTAAGCCTTCATCTATGTTTATCTCTGTGCTTGTGTCTCCCTCCCCCTTCTAATTCAGTTTATAGCCCACCTAATGAAGTTCTTTATGCTGTGGTCAAACCCATTCTTCTCAGTCGTTGTAAGGTGCAATCCATATCTTGCTAGCATTTGAGCTTCTAGTAAGCTTAGCCCATCATCCCAAAAATCAAATCCCTCATGTTGACACCACCTTCGTAGCCAATCATTCAGCCAGAGTATTTTCCTTTCCCTTTTTATTCTTCTTCCAATTACTGATATGATTAATGAGAAAACTATCTGGTTTCCTTAAGGTTTCTTCCCAGAGCTTCAAAGTCTGATGTGATCTCTTCAGAGTCGCTCTTGGTTGTGTCATTTATTCTCACCTAGATGAGAACAAAGGGATAAGTATCTGTGGGTTTTATGAGTGATGGCAATCCTTCTGTCACATCCCTAATCTGTGCTTCAGGGAGACAGCATACCTGGTGGATCCATGGATCTTCCTGGCATACTTCAATTTCTATCCCATTCAGTAGGGAGTCTCCTATTACAACTGTTCTTCAAAGAACATATATAAATTTCTTTCCCACTGTCCTGTTCCTCCACTTAAGGACAGAGGGAGTGGGAAAACATGCCCTGTCACTAGGAAGACTGTGGATCCTCTGAAACCAATCCAATGACTCCTCTGATGCCCCCAGGAAGAGCAGCTGCTCTTCTTCGGCCACCTGAGGAAGCTGCGCTTCCACCTCCACCTGCAACAAGCCCACCAGAGAAAGAAGACCAGATTCTACCAGAGGAATGGTGATGCCTGATCTGCTGATGGACTTCTTCTCCTTTGAGACCCAACTGCCTCTCATTTTCATGTGCTCTAAACTAACTCATGCCCTTAAATCACAAACACACTTGGATGTACAAATAAAAGGGAAGGAAGAGGGCTTGCTCAGAAATAAAAGGAAAATTTAACCGGGCAGATCTCTGGGAGGGTTGTAATAAAAAAAGTATTTTTAAAAGAAGGGAGGGTCCTTAGAGTAGAGGAACAGGGCAGTGGGAATGGACCTACTTTCCAAGAGTAGGTCTTCTCACATTTTGGAGACATGCTCCAACCCCACCACTCCCTTTTGGATCCCGTTTACCATATAAAGGCTGTTGTTCATCAAAGTTAACCTTCCTTTGTTGGGCTTCCCTTCATTGAACCCAACAAGATAGGGGTGCCTCCTCAAGTCACCAAATTCAGGTTCGCCTCTGTCAGCCCCTTCAACCTCTTTCCCATCTCTGCCACTCAGGGAAGAAGCTTACCACTCTGACAGCCACCTCCGCCACTCAAGAGAAAGAAACCTACCTTTCTGACAGCAAACTCTGCTACTCAGGGGAACAAACCTAGCTGCTAGCCATTTCGGTAATCCAGGGGAACAAACCTACCTGACTGCCAGCTACCTCTGAAACCCAGCAGAACAAACCCACATCTCTGCCACCTCTGAAACCCAGGGGTAGAAGACAACTACCTGCCAGCTACCTCTGTAATCAAGGGGAACAAACCTACCTGACTGCCAGCTACTTCTACAAGCCAGGGGAAGAAGACAACCTGCCCAACAGCCATCTCTGTAACCCAGGGTGAGGGTGGGGTGGATCTGTCTGACTTAGTGCCAACTCTGCCACTCAGGGTAATAAGTCAACCACTCTGACCACAGCCACCTTTGCAACCCAGGTGAACAAACGTACATCTCTGCAACCTCTAAAACCCAGGGAAGAAATCTATTTGACTGCCAGCTACCTATGAAACTCAGGGGAACAAGCTCACATCTTTGCAACCTCTGTAGCCCAGGGGAGGAAGACAACCTGCCATCAGCCACCTCTGTAACTCAGGGGAGAAATCTATCTGACTGCCAGCTAGCTCTGAAACCTTGGGGAACAAACATCTCTGAAACCTCTCTTAGTCATGCTCCCAGGTATGAACCAGTGCTGGAGGGCACTGGGGTAATCCACTTCATGGGTGTATAACACCCAAAACCCAAACTTCACCAAACTTGAAAGATTTGTAGAGGAGAGTAATTGGAAGCTTCACTGTCTCTTGGTGCCTGGGGGTGCCATTTTATGGGCCCAACAAGTCAACATATTGATTCATGATTTGTCCCACAAAAATTCATAAATTTGTGATTTGTGCACAAATTGAGAGACAAATTGACGTTTTGCTGATTCATCCTCATCTCTAAGCTGAACTTATTCAGCCACTCTCCCTGCTTGCTCTGGTGTGCTTTGGAGCATTGTAAATTCTCCCTTTGTTTTAAGGTCGTCTTTCCTAAACTATGTATTCCCCTCAAGATGTTTTAGACTGCAACTCCCATGAGTAATGTTTATGAGAATTTTAGTTTGAAACATCCTGAAGGCAGTAGTATTCGGAAAATTGTTTGGGCTTTTAGACTGGAATGTCACTTCATTTCTAGACCTTAGCGTTCCTTTGCTTTTCTCTTTACACTTTTTACCATGTTCTTCCTTTAATAACATTTAAAGTAATGAAGCCCATACATCATATAATAAACAATTATTGACTTCCATCTGTGGTTTGGATCAGGATTGATTGACCTGTGGGAATACTGCTTTCCTCAATCAATAAGAGACCATGAAGGGGAATAAATCTTGATAGAGACTGACAACGAGGGGAGGAGAGTCAATATGCTTATTAATACATACATTAAAGGAGCGCATTTCCACCTCTGGGGACATGCCATTTCATTCTGACAGCTGTCAAGAAGGTTTGGATGGGGGAGTACGAAGAATGACTGAACCCAAGATGCCTGCAAGTTTTTTTAGTACTATGTTGCAGTAATTTGTGGTGCTTTTATATAATATCCTGCAGTGAGGGTTAGTGGGGAGTGGGAGTGGAGGGTGAGAGACGTTTGTAGAGGATGACTTGAGCGCGCAGTGACTTAATAATAATAATAAAAATAATAACCTTTGCACCGCAGAGCTAGAAGGGGCTCTATAGATCACAGAGTCCAGCCCTTCTCAAAGAGGCACAATGGGGAATTGAACTCCCAACTAAGCCGCTGAGCTATCCAGCAGTTCTCTTCTTGTAGTGGAGTAAGCCATTTGCTAAAGCACAACCCACAGAAAGCAAAAGACAGCATTAAATGTGAGCTAATGTCCGAATGGTGTGTTGCTTGCATTGAGACCTGCAATAATAATAATAATAATAATCATCTTGTAGTGTGCAATGTTCGAGATTCTTCCCTAACCTCCACCAGATCTGGAGCCAATATGGCCACAACTGAACATGGTACATTCACCTTCATCATATGAAAAGTAAACGTTACTGGTTCTTCAACTATTGACCACCTGACCAAGTTTATAGACAAAATAGACAAAAGATTTTTATAGACAATATAGACAAAAGATTTTTCTCTTCAAATAAAGGTCGAGTCCTCCAGCCCATGCAGTTTATTCTTGCTGTCCTCTTTTCCTAAAGTTTAAAAGGCCAATGGGAATAACATGAAGCAGGAAAAAAAAATCCTTGATGAGTAAGGAAGGGATCAATTCTGCTTTTCTTGTCATTAGATCTCAATGAGGTAATTATTAAGTGTAGTCTTCCTGAGTGAGGCAAAGTCAACAGAATGTTCTCCCTGAAAGTATTCTCCGTGGTGTGTGGGGAAGAGATAAGCTAAGGTGCCCATCTCCTGTTGCCTCTGGTTTTTTCTTTCTTTCTCTCTCATGAGTTTTGGGGGTATTTCTTTTCCCCTTTAAGATCTTGGAATGGAAATGGCTTATTTTACTCAAATGTGTTGTGTTTTCCTAAATAGCTCATCTCTGCAAAAGGGGCAGTAACCCCAGTGCCTGGATACTTGATCCTCCCCCATTCCTGGCCTGCTTCTTTGAGCTAGTGAACATTAACTGGGCTTATCTTCCATGGCAGCTGCTGAGGCTCCCATCAAGAAAATGCCACTGTTTAAATAATATCCACCACAATAGCATTTTCACTACGCAGAGCTAAGCAAGAATGTCTAGATAGAGATGAGAGGACGGGGAGAGTAATAATCTTTGAGGCCACCTTATTTCTGGATTTTAATTTCCCCTGCAAAGGCACCTCCACAGAAAGTTAAGAGAGAAAATGTATTTCCTATAGACCTTGCCTAGGAGAGACTCTCCTTTCTTGCAGCACACACACAAAAAATACTTGTCCTAACTTTAATTCAATTAATGGTTGCTGATGGCCTCATAGGGAGAGACGGTTCTTTGCAGGATTTTACTAGAATCTCATATATTGCCCTGGGGCGAAATTTGACATTCTGGAGGTTGCACAGATGGCCAGTAAAGTGTCCCCAGGAGACCACTGTTTAGTGGTTCTTCTTCGTGGTCTCTGTGAATGCACACTATAGGGTTTAATCTGCACTTGCACAGAGGTTTCTGGAATATTCTAGAGCTTTATGACACATTCACCAGGACTGCCCCTCCAGTGTACGTGGTCCACCCATCCTGGCGATTGCCTCAGTTCCTTTTTGCCACCTCTGAGGTTTCTTCTCTCAACAAGCTCTCCATTCACCTTTATCTTCTCTTCTACATTTAAAGAATAAACAGAGGGAAATTAGTGAGAAACTTTTGATCTACAGTATATCCCTCCTCAACTGCCCCTTCCTTTCCCTTCCTCTTCCCCCCTTTTTTTCACCATTTTATGGCCCCTACAGGACCATTCAAATGGTGCGCATCATGCCCTAACGAGGTCCCTCTCTCAGACAGACATGACTCTTGCCTTTTCTGCTTGGGGGAATCTCATCAACCTGCCTCGTGACAATTTTGTAAAAATCTCACAGAGCAGGCTCTTAAATTCAGACAACAACGTCTCAGATCCTTTCTGTGGGAACACCCCCTCTGCCCTGTGCCAACTTTGGAGACTGCACAGCCTTCCCAAGTTTGATCTGCTTCACCTGATGTCCCTATGACTTCTCCAACACCGAAATCGAAACCTAAGTCTAAGTCGGTCTTGAAGTCAAAGTCTGCTGCATCGACATCAAAGTCAACGCTGGTTCCGAAGCTTCCCTCGACATTGGAGCAACTCTAAACCCAAAAAAATCAAAGAAGTCTGCTGCCTCTTAGGAAGGCATCCTTTACACATGAAACTGATAAATCCACACCTTTGATCCCACTTCACAATCAACAGACTATTTGCTTTGACTCTATTTCCATGGATGACAATGACTATTTACCTCCACCATCAGGCCAACCATCTTTGCCTCTCTTAGCTCAATCTCCTGTGTGGGCTAAAACCTTGACTGAGGTGCCAGTATTACCAAGATCGGACCACTCGAGCCCTTCCAGTTGCTCTGTCTCCGTGTGTCAGTCAGTGTCTGTTTTAGCTGATCTGCAGCCTCCACGCAACGATTCCAAAATACCATACACTGGTCCTTCTGATGCCAGCTTTCCACAACCTCCAATGTCAGTGGGGTTGCTGGCATCGCATGAGTCGTTGACTCAATATCGCCATCCTAAATGTGTCACTCTGTATGAGCCACCAACATACTATGAGCTCCCTCCAAAGCAATACCAACATCGTTGATGCTGTTACTGGCACCTTGAGTCTCTATATCGAACCAAAGCGCCCTGAGTAGTCATACTACTTCCATTCTGATTCCTCTGACTCACAGTCCCCTCCTCAGTACCGTCCACGAACACAGGAGTATGACCAGTCCTCGTCTCGAGATGATCCCACACTCCCTCCTGTGGTACTGAAGCCACAAAAGTCTTCCCGTAAGAGGAAGCATACTTCTGAATATCCTCCAGCACAGCCACCTATGGTACCGAAATGCTCTCAACCATTGGCTTCGACTTTGGTGCCAACTGCTGAACCTGCCACACTTCCTCATGTTCGTGCCTCCTCTCTTCAGGTGACTACAACTTATACTGGTCCTTCACCTCTAGATGTGAATCAGGCCCGTCAGCTCAAATGCTCTAAACCTCATCATGGTACCGCTCACTCTATATCATCTAAACAGGATAGCGGTAAAACGAGAGGCTATCCACGTGATACTCCACCGGATGTCTTCATCTCTCCATATCGATCTCCCTCTCTGACATCATCCGATTCTGACACTTCAGACTCCCTACCACCACAGGAGTCCCCTCCTAACTTACTAACACCCGACTCTGACGTGGCCAATACCAACCCCTCCATCCCCGTCAGAAGAGTTTTCCTCCTACTCTCAGCTGGTGGTCTGCATTGCTAAGGCTGTGGACCTCGACATACAACAACCAGTCCAGTCTGAATCAGACAAGTTCTATGAAGACATTAATGAAGACCAAACTCCTCCACTTCATATTGGATTCATCCCATCTCTTCTAAAATTGATAAAACAAACATGGCCCAAACCATCTTCTGTACCACAAATCTCCGGAAGAGTGGAAAATTTATACAAAACACACAGAGATAGTACAGAATTCCTCTCCAAACATCCATCTCCAAATTCAGTGATAGTAGATGCCACTCAAAACAGAGCACAAAACTGGTCTAATACAACACCTAACAACAAGGAAGGCAGGAAGCTTGATATTATTGGCCACAGGGTCTACTCCCTCACTTCCTTCACTCTCCGTGTGGCAAATGATTTGGCAGTCATGGGGGCTTACCATTGGTTCTTATGGAATAAAACCCTTCCATCACTTCAATCAGCACCTGCTGAATACAAATCCCGTGGTCTTGCTTTTCATCAAGAGGCTATGGCTCTAGCACACCAAGAATGTATCACTGCATGACATGTTATTGAGACTCCATCAAAACACATGGCTACAGCTGTCACCCTCCGAAGACATGCTCGGCTTCATTCAGCCCATATTGCTGATGATTCCTGCATGTGCATCAAAGACCTGCCCTTTGATGCCTTTGGCCTCTTTGATAATAAAACTGATGAGATTTTGGACAACCTCCAAAAAATGAGAAAAACAGCACACTCATACAACACACAACCATACTACAGACCCCAGCGATATCAGCTGTGTTGCCCCTATTCCTACCAAAAATGGAAACCTTTTACTGACAAACAATGATACTTACCACAGTCCTCCTCTTCCTTTCAAACTTGACATTCCACACAAAGACAGCATCCCCAACAGTCTTTCTAGTGACCTGGTAAGAGAACAAAACAGGGTCTTTGACTTTCAAGCAGCCCAGATTCCACCTTCCTATTCTCTTCCCTTCAATACCACTCGCCTTGCAGCACCTTTCATCTTGGGCAGCCATCACCACCCACAATTGGGTCCCCACTATCATCGCCATAGGCCATGCAATAGAATATGCATTCCTACCACCACCAAGGACAATTCTCACCACACCATCACATGTCCTTTAAAAAAGAGATCCAATCCCTCCTCTCAAAGGATGCTATATCACCCATCATCTCATCAGAAAATGACCCTGGGTTCCTTTCCCAGCAGTTCACAGTATCAAAAAGAGACAGAGGTCTTCGTCCCATTCTCGACCTCAGGGACTTCTATTATTAGATAATCCAGAAACGTTTTTGCATGGTGACACTAGAACACATTCCACCCATCCTCCAAGAGAATGATTGGTTCATTGTCATCGATTTAAGCAGTGCCTACTTTCACATCACCATCCGCCAAGACCACCAAAAATTTCTCAGATTCTCTTTCGGAAATGCTACCGACGAATTCAAAGCCCTCCCATTTGGACTTTCCACCACTCCTTGGGTATTCACAAAGTGCATGGCCCATCTCCGCATGCAGGGAATTTCCATCTTCCCATACATTGACGACTAGTTGCTCGTAGCCCCCTCACATTCTCAAGAACTCCGTGATATGGACTACACTCTCTCCCTGTTCGAGAATCTGGGCCTAAGAGTCAACAAAGACAAATCTACACTGATTCTTTCACAGAAAGTGACTTACATAGGCACAGTTCTAGACTCATGAAAAGCAAGAGCTTTTCTTCCCCATGAATGCACAAAGAAAATTAACATAATTCTCCAGCATTTTTACCCTCATGCGATGATCACCGCACACCAGACACAGCGACTTCTCGGCCTCATTGCATCTACCACATCAGTCATGCAGCATGCTTGCCTAAAAATGCGGTCTCTGCAGGCGTGGTACCCGTCCCTCTTCGACCCCATGTCCGACCCACCTACAAAACAACTAAGACTTACTCCCAAACTTGGAGGCCAACTACTGTGGTGGGACACAACAGTCAGTCTCTTCATGGGAAGACCCTTTGCACCCTTTCAACTCTCCATACAGGTTACAGCAGATGGAAGTCCCACAGGTTGGGGAGCTCATTGCAATGACATTCATATTCATGCCCTATGATCTTGCTCTGAAAAATGCCATCATATAAACAACCTAGAGCTCCTAGCCATTTTCAAAGTTTCTGCACTTTTGAACCACTCATTATGGATGCAGCCATACAAGTAACTACAGACAATATCACTGCACTTCTTTATCTCATCAAGCAGGGCGGCACCCACTCTCTTCCCCTGCTATACCTCACCATTCAGCTCTGGGAATGGTGTTTCAAATGCCATATTTTCCTGGTAGCAGTTCATATCTCCACTCCACTCAACCAATTGGCAGATTCACTCATCAGACTCCGCACCCAGATGTATGAATGGGTCCTTGATGACGCCATCTTCCTCCAGCTTTCCAACCTGTGGAGAAAGCCACACATTGACCTTTTTGCCATGACTCAAAACACAAAGTGTGCTCTTTACTGTTCCAGAGCAGGAATTGGTCAAGGTTGCCTCGGAGATGCACTCATGACACACTGGATGCCACACCTAATCTACCTTTTCCCACCTATTCCTCTCCTCCTCAGGACCATTGTCAAACTCCATCAGGAGCACTCAAATGTGATTCTCATCGTCCTATGGTGGCCCAGAGAACCCTGGTTCACCATGCTCTGCTCAATCTCCAAGGACTTCATCTGCCTTCCCCCCCACACCTCACCTGCTCACCCAGCACCAAGGCCAGACCTTTCACCCCAACTTTCCTGATCTCCACCTCACAGCATGGAGAATTCACCCTCTGTAGCTGCCATTCTAGCTAATGCTAAAAAGCCCACTACCATGCAGCTGTATACCTACAAATAGGCCACCTTTCAGAGGTTTGCAGCTCAGCACAAACTCCCAACCATTCCAACAACTCTTCAGGTGCTTCTTCAATTCCTCTCTCACCTTTTTAGTCGACATCTCTCCTTGTCTACTCTCAAGGTTTATATATCCGCCATTGTAGCTCATCAGCCAAAAGACTTTTAAGCTGCCATGCTCTTCCGTCACCCAAAATTGAAGCAGTTCCTCAGAGGGCTGTCCAACATGCGACCTTCCAGACCCTCTCTTCCACCACAGTGGTCACTACATACTTTCCTCCAACGTCTCACACTTCCTCCCTTTGAACCCCACGCCATCATGTCGGAATGCCTTCTTCCTTTAAGACCCTTTTCTTAATTGCTATTACCTTGGTCCGCAGAGCCTCTGAGCTTGCTGCTCTTCAAGTTGATTCCCCATTTCTTCAGTTTCATCCCAACAAAGTGAGAAAGGAGACTTTATCCTGATGTCTCCTTTCTCCCAATGTTATACTCCGAGTTTCACCTTAAACAACCCATAGTTTTACCCAACTTCTTTCCTTTGCCGTCTACTGACGTGGAACGCTCCTTCCATCAGACGAGCTTTGGCCTTTTATGTTTCTCGGACTGCTTCTTTTCGCAAATCTAAGAGGCTTTTTGTTTCCCCTCATTTACCACACAGGGGAACTCATATTTCTTCTCAGACCATCTCTCGATGGATTGTTGCAACTGTATGCCTTGCATACCAACTTGCCTGAAAGCCTCTGCCCGCTAGCATTAAGGCACATTCTACAAGGGCTGTAGCTGCCTCCACAGCTTTCCTGAGAGGTGTCCCTATTCCTGATATCTGCAGGGCCGCCGCCTGGTCAATTCCGTCGACCTTTGCATCTCATTACCCTCTGGATGTCAGAGCAAAGTCGGATGCAGCCTTTGGACAAGCAGTTCTGTCATCTGTTCTTCTGTGATGTCCCACCTCTGGATAGGTAAACTTGTTAATCACCCTATAGTATGCATTCCAGGGACCACGAAGAAGAAAGAGAAGTTACTTCCCTGTAATTCTGGTTCTTCAAGTGGTCATCTGTGAATTCACACTTCCCGCCCATCCTCCTTCCTGTCTGTCACATCTGTTTCTTTTGAAACAGTGGCAGGCTGTTTGGGAACTGAGGCGATCACCAGGACCACGTGCACTAGGGGTGCAATCCTGGGGAATGCATCATAAAGCTCTAGAATATTCCGGAAACCTCTGTGCAAGTGCAGATTAAACCCTATAGTGTGGATTCACAGATGACTGCTGGAAAAACCAGAGTTTTAGGTAAGTAACCTCCAACTACCGTATAGTTGCACTCACTTCACAGGCTAGCAAGGCAGGCTTTAGCAGTTTGTGGACCGAGAACTCCCAGAAGTACAAGCTGGATTTCAAATGGGCAGAGGAACTTGAGACCAAATTGCTAACATGCGCTGGATTATGGAGAAAGCCAGAGAGTTCCAGAAAAACATCTATTTCTGCTTCATTGACTATGCAGAAGGCTTTGACTGTGTGGACTACAGCAAACTATGGCAAGTTCTTAAACAAACGGGAGTGCCTGACCACTGAGAAATCTTCTGAGAAATCCATCTGTAGGATAGGAAGCAACAGTTAGAACTGGATATGGAACAACTGATTGGTTCAATGATTTTTCCAGTAGCGATGTATGGAAGTGAGAGCTGGACCATAAAGAAGTTTGACTGCCGAAGAATTGATGCTTTTGAATTGTGATGCTGGAGGAGACTCTTGAGAGTCCCCTGGACTGCAAGGAGATCAAACCTATCCATTCTGAAGGAAATCAACCCTGAGTGCTCACTGGAAGGAAGGACAGATCCTAAAGCTGAGGCTCCAATACTTTGGCCATATGATGAAAAGAGAAGACTCCCTGGAAAAGACCCTGATGTTGGGAAATGTGAAGGCAAGAGGAGAAAGGGACAACAGAGGACGAGATGGTTGGACAGGGTCATCGAAGCGACCAACATGACTTTGACCCAACTCCGGGAGGCAGTGGAAGACAGGAGGCCGTGGTGTGCTCTGGTCTATGGGGTCACGAAGAGTTGGATACGACTTAACAACTAAACAATAACAAACCTCTCTTTTTGCAGATTTTATAAATTTTTGTTCCAAAGGTTAAACGCCTAAGGCGTGGTTATAGCAGTAACAGTTTCAATTTAGAATACACTTGCAGCTTGATCCTACCTCTTGCAGTGCCTGCCACTCCAATCCCAAATACGAAGAACCCTAATTTTTCTAAAGCCATCAACACAATTCTCCATTTAACTCGAGTCAGGCAGTGTCTCTGTAGGGTTTCAAGTAACATTTGTTTCCATACCCATTATGCAGACATTGGAGATGCCATTTTTTCTTTCTTTTTTGGAATCAATATCCCAAAATTCTTCATTTTGGGAGTTCTACCTGCTAGGCCCACACCTAAATTGTGCTCACCTGGATAAAGGCCAGACTGGAAGGTTTCATCGCCTGAGAAATGCCAAGCTCCAGCCTCGTTTTCTTGTGGGAAAAGATAGCTGCTCTCGGTGGTTGAATTTCAGATGCCTAGACCTGATGTACCAGATTTTTCCGTGTAGAAGGTGATACTTTTGTCTAACATTTTTAGACAAAAAAAATTAGGGTTATCTTATACACCGAATTAAGTGGAGGAGAGAACAAAAACAAGTGGATGCGGAAAGGGATCAAAGCAATCCTGCTGTGCTTTGATTGCTGCTTTCCCCTCCACCTGCTAAGCCCCACAGGTCTTAGCAAGTGGAAGGGACAAGCAGGGATCAAAGGGCTGCAGGATCGCTTTGATCACTGCTTTCCCCTCCACTTGCAAAACCCCATGGGGCTTTGCAAAAGGAGGGGGAAAGGGATCAAAGCAATCCTGCAGCTGCACGAGGGGGAAAGGGATCAAAGCGATCGTGCAGCTGCTTGATTGGTTTGATCCCTTTCCCCCTCCACTTGCTAAGCCCCACATAGATCTTTTCATTTGGGATTAGAAAAGGGGGGCGTCTTATACATTGGGGCATATTATACACAGAAAAATACAGTATGCTCTGTTAATGCAACTGGTTCCAGACTAAATTCTCTAAACTACCAAGCTGTTTGTTTGATAGTTTGCTTTCCATCCAGTTTGGCCAGTCTCAAAGGATGCTTTCAACTTGTAGAATCTCCTGGATTTTTTTTTGCAGGTTTGTTTTTTTTTGCAGTTTTCTAGGTGTGCCTGACTATTTACCAGTTGTCAGCCTAACAAATTGAATAGTTATCCAAGAGGTACTAATGATATAAAAGTATCTTATATAAAAGAAGCAATTAACCTAAGAGTGTCACAAAGTGATCCAATTTCTCCAGCCGATTCCTGTTTCCAAATGTTGGTATACCAGCCATCTAACATTTAATTCAATTGCCTGTTTGATCTATATATTTATTTCCCAAAGCCCATTTTTTGCAAGTGTTCATCATCACAAATCACACCATGTTATTACGCATGGAGGATATGAACTGACTTTTAAAAAAACTTTGCTGTCTTATGAAGTCTTTTGCAACCAGTGGAAAATGCCAAAGGGCTGTTGCTCAGGCCCTCTGTCCTTGCTGCTGTACAAGTTGCATTGGTTCGTTAACTTGATTCATTTTGGTGCTGCTTCCAGCTCACGTAGGTAGACAGAACTTTTTCCCCCAAAGCAATTTGGGATTTTGTTTGCTTGGCTGAACAATCTTTAAACTCATTGCGAATTTCCCATGCCTCCAAAATGTGCCATTCCTTTGGAAGGTGGGGGTAGTGATGATGGTAGCAGGCTGCTACAAACTTCTCTAAAATGAGATGCCTTTCCCCCAGTGCATGCAGGCTGGTGATAGCACTTCTTTGATAATGGTAAGTGCTGTTATAAAAGCAATGTTGCCTGCTTTACAGATTAGCATTTCTAAGGCTACTTTTTGTGGTTCCAGTGTACTGTGTTAGATCCATAGGAAGGAGTTCATCTCAGGTTTGAACATTCAGGCAGTTATGAAGAATACTGAGAGCCAACTTTTTACTTCTGAAAGTCATTCCACAGATCTTACATCGGTGAGTGGATACATGGCTCTTAGTGGATCTTCTTGGAGCAGCTTCAATATGTAACACATGAAACATCTTGCTGCAGCAGCAATATTGACAAGATTAACACCAGAAACCTTCAAAATGCCTTGTTAGAGGTAGATACCATCAGAGACAACAGGCACTGCCATGGCAGTGAAGGGAGATATAATAGTGAAGTCCTCCTCCTTAAGTACAGTAATTTACATGTGCTGTCCGGTTCCACCATCCTAGCGTGATTGAGGAAGGGGCGAGCAGGAGCAGGCTTTTCAGCCAGAAGTAGTGGCATGGTGGAGCCAGGGCTCACAATCTTTAAAGACACTGGGAAAATTGGGATTTAAAGAAATGATGAATTCATCTGCCACTCCTCTCCTGCTTACTTCTTTCCTCTGAATTTAGCTGCTGCCTTCATAGGTTTTGTTGTAAGGTTGGGATGGATTTTCTTAGCTACTGTATATAGTTATGAGTTATCCCCCTATTGTAGTAGAAATACAGGCGATACCCAGAGAGTATGCACCAGCAGATATTTGTCATCCTGGAGAAAAGTGATGTACTACAGGTTTCTTTTTAGGCCCTGTGCTGTTCAAGTTTTTTTTTTTTAAATAAAGGACATATATTACCTGTGGAGCGAATGCTCATTAAATTTATAGATGACATCAAAATTGGAGGGGTATCTAATGCTTCAGAAGACAGAATTAGAATTCAGGATGACTTTGGTAGATTGGAGATTGGTCCAAAAGAAATGAATTTTGTTTTAACAAGGAGTGATGTAAAATCTTGCATTTAGGCAGAATTAAAAAAATGAAATATATAAATATAGGATGCAGGGCAGCTGGCTTGATGGGAGTATTTTTGAAAAGGATCTGTACGACTTCGCAGACTACAAGCTAAACATGAATCAACAGTGTGACGAAGCAGCAAACACAGCCAGCGCTAGGCTACAGCAATAGAATTATAGTGTCCAACTCAAAGGAAGTAATAGTACCGCTCTACTCTGTTTTGTCAGACCTCATCCAGTCCAGTTTCAGATACCACCATTTCGGACAGATATTAAGAAGCTGAACTTTGCCCAGAGGAGGGTCTGTTGAGGGAACTGGGTAGGTTTAGTTTAAGAGAGAAGCTTGAGAGGTGACATAAGAGCCACCTTAAAATATTTGAACAGCTGTCATGTGGAAGATGGAGCAACTGTGTTATGTCTAGCTCCAGAGGGTAGGGCTTGAATAAATGGATCCAAACTATAAGAGAAGCAATTTTGAGTGAAAATTAGGAATAACTCCCTTAAGTGAGAGCTTTTTGAGTGTGGAACAGACTGCCTTAGGTAGTGGTGGATTTTCCTTCACTTGAGGTTTTTAAGCAGAGTTAGGTGGCCACTTGTCAACGTTGCTTTAGTGGTAGATTTCCCACTTCCGCTTGGAGCTGGGCTTGATGGTTCTTGGGATCCCTTCTTAGCTCTACAATGGTATTTTTTATTTATTTATTTTATTTATATCCCGCCTATCGGGTCGGGTTGGGACCACTCTAGGCGATATGATTCCGCTGTTTTAATGCAAAATATTTGAGGCCGCTTGTTGTTTGATGACCAGTTGTGACCCATTAGTCCTGTCCCTGGTGAAAACAGGGCCACCTATGTGAGTGTCAGTAAGCCCAGACTTTTAAGCCTCTGCTCTGCATTGGAAGGCTGTTGTAAACAATGTGTGTATTCTGGCTCTAACTCTTGCCAGCAGTCTTGTTGATTCCTGGTGTTTTGAATCTTCTGGATCCTAAATGCTTTTTATTCTGCTGTGTACCAGACTGACTTACACCTTTGAATGGGACCACAAGAAACTGTGGAACTGACTACTAGAAGATGTGGTGATGGCTGCCAATGTGGTCCACTTTAAGAGAGAATAGGCTACATTCATAAAGATGGCTAATAGGATGGTAATTATGTTATCTCCCATATCAGGGGCTTCTGTATAACAATTACTAGGGAATGCAGGATGGATGGTTCTGTTACCCTCTTGGCTTGTTGGCAGACTTCACATAGGCAAGTGGTTGGCCACTATGGGGACAGAATATTGGGCAAGATAAGCTTTTGGTCTGATCTAACATGGCTTTTACGTCCCCACCCTCAGGACTTTTAGAACCCGAGCTGTCCCTGAAATAGAGGGGAATCTACTCTATGACCTTCAAAGCCAATATATTGATGCTGTCCTAATTGCCTTGAGTTCTCTACACCCTCCTTTGTGCCTCGGCAGTTTGCATATTTCTGCTCTTGGTTATCAACAAGGGTGTTTATCTGGAAAAGAATGTAGATGTGCCTCATTCAGGGAGCAATGAAATGGGGAAGAGAGCTTGCTTGGCATGCAAACACTCCATGTCTGTATAGGTTTGGCTGTTTATGAAGGTGTGTGTAGCCCAGGTGTTTGCAAGTGGGAGACTGAACAGTGTTGGGACGTTGTCTGGGGTGCTTGTCTAACAACACAGTTCACTTGGGTTGCCAGCAGTGGATCCTCCCCCCGTCCCCATTTAACAGATGCACATTTCCATTTATAAGCAGAGCTTGCCACGATAAATGATCTGATTATGAAGGGCCTACTTCAAGAGTGATTCAGCCAGCGAATCGACAAAAGACAGTCTGCTTTTTTTCCCTTTTTTTTCATGCACAGCTATGCTTTTTGACTGCAGGCACTGAAGGAAAGTTAGGTCAATAGTACCTCGTCAAAGCAGTGTTTTCAGTTGGGAAAAGCAGAGGCGTTGTCATGATCCTCGCCTCTTTGAGGTCTTTTCTTTGGCACTTAAAGGAAGAATAACCTGATGAATAAAATAAAGTAATGAATAGAAACCTTGAAAAGCTCTTGTGGGTGGTTTCTTCTCAATAGCAACAGGTGCTATGAGTAAAACGGCAAACAAGATTCAGCGCAGTTCCCTTCAATAGGCTCTCACTTTCTTTTGCAACAAGGAGTCTGTGCATCACCATTAGTTGATACCATCCTTTCTCGACAGGTTACTCATCATCTGATGAAGAACCCTGAGAAGGATGAGTCAGCATCATGGCCCTTATTTCTTTGTTCCTCCAGAGCAAACATACACTTTATTGACATTGTTATTCCTATAGTTTCACCTTTGATTGAAATTTTTGTGTAATATTACGGTGATCTTGTTTCCTTCTACGTGATGTGCCCTTTTTTTCCTACAAACTCCTAACTTGTACTAACTTGGTGTCATTTTCCCTATTATAGTGATCTTTTAGGAAGTTGTAAAGAATAGCTACGGAGGAGACTTAGGAAAAAAAATAGCAGATGAGGGTTGTGTTAAGTGTACTAAGCTTTTCTCTCTACAAGGAAAGATAGTGGCCTCTTCCACTTTTTTTTTATACTGGGGTAAATGTAATGTCTAGGGACGTGGTGGCGCTGTGGGCTAAACCGCAGAAGCCTTTGTGTGCTGCAGGGTCAGAAGACCAGCAGTCTTAAGATCGAATCCATGTGACAGAGTGAGTGCCCGTCGCTTGACCCAGCTCCCGCCAACCTAGCAGTTCGAAAGCATGCAAATGCAAGTAGATAAATAGGGACCACCTCGGTGGGAAGGTAACAGCGTTCCGTGTCTAAGTCACACTGGCCCTGTGACCACGGAAGATTGTCTTCGGACAAACGCTGGCTCTATGGCTTGGAAACGGGGATGAGCACTGCCCCCTAGAGTCGAATACGACTGGACAAAAATTGTAAAGGGGAACCTTTACCTTTTTAAATGTAATGTCAGTCTAATATACTGACTAATATACTGTATATTAGAAAAGTTACTGTTCCCAGCTAGGGGATTCTGGGACTTGTAGTCCAAAAAATAAACTTTTCCAAGTTCTCTGCTGGACACATAGGCCAGCATTCTATTTCTAATTCCAGCTAGATTGACTCCTAAAAAGAAGCCACAGACTTCACGAGAACTGAGCAGAGCTGTTTAGGACAGGAGATTTTCGAGATTGGTCATTCATAGGGTTGCCGTAAGTCATAGGCGACTTGATGGCACATAACAATAATAACAGAGCCTCAGGAGGTTAAGTGTTCACTTACCATTCACCAGTTGTTTCAATAGGCCTTTTGTGTAATTGAGATTAACACTATGATATTGTTCTTAAAAACTGTACTGTAAAGCCCTTCTTTGGCATGTTGGGCACCAGTCTTCTGGAGCTTCCAGCTGGTACCCGCTTGTCTCCAGAAGGTGGAAAGAAAAATAAATGCATTTTCTGTAGTGCCTGAGGGACTGCTGGGGAAGCTGAGTCTGCAAGTACATATTTCTGCCCTTGGCTGAATTAGCCTCCCATTGTTAGCATGTCGGTTGCTTCACCTTTAGATCCCTCTGACCTCTACTTGATAGCTCTCTCAGTTATTAGAATTCCCTGTTGTATTCATGTTCATCTGTGTTTCTTTTATCCTTCCCTAATTCTGGTGTGCTTGTTTAAAATAGACAAGCTTTTTGTTACACAGACTTTCAAGCTAAGTCAATAACATGTTTGTCAAAAAGGGAATATAGGTTGGCTCCACAGCATAAGCCACAAGGGTTTTGTTTGTTTGTTTGTTTGTTTGTTTGTTTGTTGTTTTTGCAATTTTCTAACTCAGGGCATGGTAACTTGTTGGAAATCTAGGTACAGCCAACTTACTCACTTCAGAAGTGGGAGGCCACGCTTGCCCCTCTTTTTAAAAACAGGAAGTGCTTAGGAGATCACTTCTAGTTCTGTAAATAGTTCCTCCTCTCCTAAAACAGGTACAGAGAATAACTAGTTACACTCCCCTGGAGATTTCTAGTTGTCTGGCTATTTTTTAGGCTGAACAAATGGCTGAGAGAGGACACCCTGTAGGGTCTGGAGGGATCCTGTAGTCTGCAAAAACAGCTTTGAGAACTTTAAGAACACCTGATTACCCCATAGAACCTGTTGTCTACTCTTACTATATTTTTCACAACATTGTGCTACTTTTTGTAAGTAAGGCATAAGTGAGGTGCTTCTCTGTACTTGCGTACATGTTATTTTTATAAGGGAGTATCTGCTTAGAGCTATGAAAGTCGAGAGAATGTGGACTGCTTCGGGTCCTTATCTCAATGATGTTCTGCTTTGGCTCCCTTTGGAGTTGATTGAATCCTCTTCCAATGCCTCATTGCCTATATGATATGCACAGGCTCTGGATGAGAGTCCCAGACGGCCTACTGGTATGGTTTGACTGCCGTGTGGCTGGCACAACCAGCTATGACAAGGACCATGGAGCAGACAGTGGGTGGGCAATGGACGATTGTTTGCTGCATGAATTTTGAGCTCCTACTAGGCGTTGTGATGACTTGACAGCGAGAAACACACAGAACTGTTGCCAAGACAAACCTCACTCATTGTCTTCACCTTCAAGTACAGGCAGCCACTGCATAATATTCTTATGGCAGATGCAGAGCTTAGGAAATTAAATTTTAAAAATAATTATTTGCCATTATAGTTCCGAAGTGATCCAAAGTAGTTTGCTGTTGTTACATGCCACCAGGTTGCCTCCAACTTATGAATAAGCAGTCTCCAAAATATCCTGTCCTGTCAACTCAGCTCTTGTAATTGCCCCGGCTCTCTGCTCTCAGCTGGGCCTGAGACTCCGTCACTGGGCTGGCATAATCTCCAGTGTGGGTTTGGGCTTTGTCTGCCACACTGACCCTAACCAGCTGATGTCCTTCAAGGAGGGCCTGTAATGTCAGACTGAACCAGGCCCAGAGTCCCCCAAGTTCATCCTCCAGTAACTCTACTGAAGGCACTCCTTCTTCTACTTCCTCTGCCAGGGCTCTTCTGGATTGAGGGGAGGCCAGCAGATTGTTTTGGTCTCCAGAGGGTTGACATTGTTGGAGGGCTGAAGAACAACGCAGTTCCTCTTTGTCCTCTCCCTGTCCTCTCCCTGCAGCCATTCCTCTGTCCAGGGGTTCTGGATCACCAGCAGCCAGGGTTCCTCAAGGCCAAAGACTAGGGGAGCCAATTCCTCCACAGCCTCCATCCATTCCTACCCCTCGGAGTCTGTCAAGGGTGACAAGCCCGGGCCCAAGAAAACACCCTCCACTTCCTCCTTTAAACCTGGGTCCCACTAACCCGGCCCAGCCAATGCTCCACCCCTTAGGTTTGGCTCCTCAGTCTCTGCCTCGTTCCTCCTGCCTGAGGCTTCACTGTCGCTCTCTACACCCTCAGGCCACCCTGTCACCCAGGTTTCAGTGAAGTCTGCTGGGGGCACAGGTTCCACAGCTTACTTGGGATAGCCCCCTCATACCAACACATTTCTGAATGCTAGAAGCACTGAATTGTGATGTAGAACTTTTTGCCTCCACTTAATCATTAGCTCAAGTCCCACAGAACGAATTGTGTGCTGTTCCTCCGCACCCTCATTAACTAGGAAAGTATCTGTAAACATCACAATGCAAAAAAAGATGTGACATTTTCTCTGGTTACGTTAATGTTGTGATATAATTTAGTTATGACTTCATTGCAAAAGGAAAAGATTGCAAATATTTAGTTATTTGTAGCTGTTTGCTACAAATAAGCTATGATGAGACAGTATGGTAGTTGAACTTCCTATGAAATAGATATGAAATTAGGGACAATTCCAAAAAGAAATTCATCAAAAATCTGCAATGATTTGGATAATTTTGTGATACAGAAGGCCTGACTCACAATTTTCCTGCAGGCTATTGGTTTATTACAAGTCCATTTCAGCCCTCCTATCATGTTCATTACCACCCACCTACCATGCTTTGTGATTGGTTGCCCAACAATGCGGGAACCCCAACAGATGGGAAGGGTGAGGCCATCTAATCCCATAAAAGGAGTGATGAGGCTGGAGGAGCTGTGACAGAAGAGAAAGCTTTATGGGCTGGATTGCCAATGTTTCCTCTTCTTGCCTGGAAAACATCCTTGGTGAAGTTTCCTCCCTGTTTGGGGACAGAAAAAGGCTCAGTCGGGAATCACTGTCAGAGTAAAGATGTCACCTGTGGGTAAGGGATGTGGATGGGGTAATGGCAAGGGGAATAACTTCACTGCTCCCTCCCTGGTCTTTAACAGGGGCTAGACCAAGAGGTCTGTCCCCTCTGTCTCCACTGTTGATGGAGCCCTTAGACCTATGCCCAATAGCCTGGGCCATGTCAAGCCTGGGGGTGGATAATCCCCAGAATACCTTTCGCTTGAGCAGTCCTGGTTTCCTGGTTCTGAATCCTGAGAGAGTTGCTGCTAACATTCAAGGGGTTCTGGTCATTAATTGAGCTGGAGCTTAATTTTGCAGTGACTCCTGTACTTGGTAACACCTGTCTCCAACCTGTTAAATTCTAATCCTGCTGTTACCGGTATCTATTCCACATGGAGGGGGTGGGAGCATCTACATCATTATGATCTCTTTTACCATAATCTCCCCTGAAGATTATGAGATAATATTTGGCTTCTGGTCAGGGCTGAGCAACACATTTGAACTTCTTGTATCTCCTGTTAGATGCAGGAATCCTCCAACCCTGTGTCCTTGGCTTTCTGGCAAAACCAGTATCACCCAAACCATGTTCCATGCCACTCATCATTCTTTATGTGCCTCTGACCTAGACAGTAAAAAAGAAAGAAAAAAACCAAAATATGCACATGTTGCACCCACCACACTAATTAACACATAGCAGTTCAGTCCTAACAGCTAGCCTAGCCACCCAGCCAGCCAACAGCACCAATCCACTTAGGCAAGGCAGTGCTTGCCTGCTAGACACCCACTAAGACTATCTGGGGGAAAATGGAATTCAGAATTGCAAGCCAAGCAGATGAAATATTTAGAAAAAACAAACAAACAAACAAAAACACTCATTAGCTTACCTTTACCTGACTAGGCTCTCTCTGTGCAGTGCCACCAGTCCCACTGCAGCACCAAACCCAGTCCAACTCTATCTATACAGCAAAATTACACCACAACACAAAAGCAGAAAAAGCCCCTGGCAGTGTCCCCAGGGTGTGAGACAGCGGGCGAGAGTAGTATCCAATTGCTGGAGTACCATCCCTCTCCCACACTGTTGAGAAAGAGGCATATGCCCTGCCTGCTTCACCCCCCCCCAAGAAAACAGAACAATGGGGGACAGACACCCAAGAATTAGAAAGAGAGATGCGGAACTTAATGGCCAAAGGAACTCAAGGGAGGATGACGGGAACAGAACAGAAGGAGAGGGTGGAGATTGTGGCGGGAACAGCGGAGATAAAAAGGGAGGAGGGACAGTTACCCCAGGCTGGGAATGGGTCTGGATGGAATATCCCTGGACTGGGGCTTGGGAGAAACTGAGGGTACCAAAAGAGGAGGCAGATTACAGCAGGAGGAGAGCGATTCCCCAGAGACCATCCTATTGGGGAGAGGCTGAGGCCAGGAAGTAGAGACGGAAGCTGGGAGAAGTAAAGAAGGTAGAGAGAGAAAGGAGAGAGAGGTTGGAATGGAGGGTGAGAGACATGTGGATGAAGAACTACCGAGAGGACCCTGGCAGACCCCCCCACACACACACACACCCTCCAGATGCCCCGTGTGGGTGGACAACCGGGATGAAGACACCGTGCCCCTGTTCGAAGGTGAACCGGGACAAGCGGTAGACCAGAATTTATCTATAGACTGGCCGGGTCCCTGGGACACAAGTGAAAAGAACCCGTTCCTGGAAGAAGGTTGGAAATCCCTGCCCGACCTGTGGTCAGAAGGAGAAAGACATTGGAACAAGCCTGTCGATACCGGTTACCTGTGAAACACCCCAGTAAACCTTACTCCTGTTTCAAAAATGCAAATGTTTCCCAGTTTATTTGAACAACAAGAGGAGCCAGAAACCAAACCCTCACACATGGACAACAAAAATATGTTTCTCTAGCCACCAATGCACCAGCCGTCACTAGTCCTCTGCACAAAGCAAAAAAGACCTTGCTCTCCCACCAACTAATTCAAAAAGCAGTAAAGTACCCAAAAATTGGACAAGAGAAAACAGAAGTATGAGTTCAATGCCACCCAGCCAGCACAGCAGAGGCCCTCTGGGCCTGCACAGCACAATAGAAAAAAAAAGTAGGGAAGCAGCCAGCCAGTACCTAGGACACAGCACTTGCAAAAGCTGCTAATAATAACACAACATCAAGAACAACAATAGAGCAATGCCCACACAGCCCTGTGGCACACTGGCAGTCACAAGGCCCATTTTCCTGGCTCACACATTCCCACAGAAGCACACAAAACAATCCCCTCAAAACCCATCAAAATATAAACATTCAAACAAATAAATACACAGTACATTAACCACTTGTATTTTTTTTAAAAAATGCAAATAGGGAAAGCGCCCCACCACTGCACACACAGAGGGGGAAATAGCAAAATAATGAACACACAGACAGCCCCTTCTGCCAAAAACCAAGAAAAGGAAGCAAGCAAATTAAGGCAAAACATACAAAGCTTTCGCTCAGACAAAAGGTACTAGATTATGGGGAGATGCATCTCTCCACTAGAAATACCGGTAGATGCCTTCTGTTTTCTTCTTTGAGTTCAGCAGGCAGTAGCATGCAAGCCAGACAGGCAGCATCAAAAATAATCCAAGTAAGAAAAGGAACCGCCCCCAATGGAAAACAGTGCCCCTCCGAATTTGGGGGTGGAGGAATAAAAAATAATAACCCCAAAGTGGCACACTGGCACAATCACTTTGCCTGGCAGCAGTAGAAATTTCAGTGGATCAAACCCTGACCTTCAAAACCCCACAACATTATTTAAATACCAGAGTTTTGGATTTCTGGTAAAATTCCCTTTCTGCTACATACATAGTAGAAGTACAGAGGTCCATAGAGGAAAATAGCTACAAGTTTCCCAGAGTCCACCCCTTTCTCATTAAGTAGCACTTTGTCTCAATAACTCACTCTGAGACATCTGTAGAAGAAAGAATAAAAAATGTTTCTTTAGTTACAGTTGCTTAAAATTATAGACTTGTGTATACAGCTTTCTTTGCTGAACACATACTAGCAACAAACTGAACAGATTAAAAGCAACAAACTGCAACCAACCAATGAAAGAGAGGGATAGAACATTCAGCAGATAGATGGGATGCTCTCTGAATTGCAACAGCTGGAAGGACCGATTGGTTTGTGGTGGATAGACAGACAATCACCCGGCCAGAAAAGTTCCTCCCAGTCGCTCAAACTACAGACAGCATGTGGGATTGCAAATAAAACTCCAACAGAAATAACATACTTAGGAAACTGGCTGGGGCAGACTGGGGTGCACTTGCATAAACAATAAAAATAATAGCTTTGTCCCTATACCTGTTAATGAATCATGCAGGATTGTGTCTGAAACCTACCCCCGTTGAAAAAGTCTTATTATTTCATTGGCATTGCCCCTCTGGAAGTACATTGAGAGGTGCTAGCTAATAATGAATGGAATTAAAAATATAACACCAACTCATCCATTTAATGGAACCAACCCTCTAGATAATGGCTAAAATCAAGGGAAAGGTTTCCACATACAGTACATCTCAAAGTCTAAATATTAAACCAGAAGAGGCTAGGCTAAATCTATGGAGAGCAAAAACAGCACAACTTGCCAAATGGGTAAATGCTGAAGAGTATCTCTCACCATAACAAGATTCTGGCTGAACCATCTTGAAGGCACTGCATAGACACTGAAGCAAAGTAGGAACATCAAAGAATAATTAAGCAAATGCGGCTATTTGGATACAGGGCAGATTATTTATGAAGAAATATGTTCAATGCAACATTTATGTGCATACAATGTATGCCCCACTACGTGTACTAAAGAAAATCTTGTAAATGGCCAAGATAATATTATTGAAGTAGCCCACTTCTGGTCAAAAAAAGGTCTAATACTCTAGGCTTTACTTGATCATTTAAAAAAATAAATTTGGTTGAACTTTATCCATATTTCATATACAGCCATAACTTTAAATTGTGCAACACTCAGAAAAAAAGGAAGAAAGAAAAGAAAAGAAATGGGGAAGGGGGATGCCTTCCTAAAATCAAGATGCGAAAAAGAAGGATGGAAGGATACAAGGTGGTGGCACAAGACATTGTGGGCTGGCTAGCCGCAATTCAAGATGGAAGGCACCAAGAGCTCAGCACATAGCAATTTCGCACAGAATAACTAAGGAAAGAGTACTCCTCAGTGGGTTCCAGATCCTTTTCTAGATTCAAAATTCACCCCCTAGGATATTTTTATTAGCTGCTGCTAACTCCCGCAATGTTAGGCAATGAAAAATGTATCAGGTGATTTGACATACAAAAGTTGAAAGATGGAACACGAAAGAAAGAAAACTTTTGTGTATTCCTTCTACAAAATTAATTCATGTTTAAGAAGCTCTCTTTCAGCAATTGCAAAAAAAAAAACCATGAAAGAACACAAAGCATGAAAAAGAGAGCCTCTTTTGTCCTTTCATTAAACATCCATCTCTAGTATTACAGATGAATCTTTCATGAAAACACAGAAGAGTCATCACCATTTTTGTAATAATAGTCGTAGTAAGGGATTTTTGCTTTAAATGAGATGCAATCAAATTCTTGTGATTCTTTATCTTGGTGTTTTGTGCTTCAACTCTCAGAAGCCCCAGCCATCATGACCAGTGGCAAGAGATTAAGGGAGTTGTACCCCACAACATGGGGGATGGAGGTCTTCTACCTGAATTCTGCTTTTGATTATTTGCTTGGCTATTTGCTTGCTAATAAATTACAAGTTAGTGTCTAAATTAGAACCAAGTCAGAGAGTTCACAAATGATAATACATCCAGAACTGACTCTAAAATGGAAGTTTTTTTAGCTCATTGATTGTTAGGACCCCTTATCATGCATGCCTACGGTCCCTCAAGGGTGGCTTCTGAAATACAGCGGGTCCTGCCTCTGGTGTCACAATGTGGGGGAGTAAGAATATGAAAAGATGAGATGGTTGCAAGAGTGGGTGGAAGGGAAGAACAATTAAAAACAGCAGTGTTTCTGTCATTCACTGTAGAACCAGATCAATTTAACACCTGTGATCCTCAGATGTGATTTTATTTTAGAGGGTTTATTATCTGAGTTCATGTACTGTATTTCATTCTCACTTTTCAATTTGCCTCTAATGAGCGTAGGTGGGCATAAGAATGTGTGTGTGTGTGTGTATCTGTGTGTGTGGAGAGTGTCTTTTTTTGTAGGAAAAAAGTCAAGGCAGAATCCACCCACAGACTCCATTATACGATTCAAGTATCAATACAAATTTTAATTGGTTTTGGTCTCTCCTCCCCATCCAGCAGCTGCATTTCGTAATTAAGACTCTGCAAATAGATTTCTCAGCAACAGGTGGTGTAAAAAGAAAATATGACAAATCTTACCTGGTGCATAACTGATCCTTTTTCTCAAGAATGTATGAAAAATATGAGTGAAACCAGAGCTGGCCATTAGGAAGAATGAAACAAGTGCCCCTGACACATTGAAACCATCCATAACTGAAGGATGCTCTGGAGCCAGAATATCATCCTACCATTGCTTAGTTGTGGAGGGCATCATAACTAACATTATAGTCATTCACCTCAAAAGTTACTCCCCAGGTTCTGCTTGATGAACAGAGATCTGTCTGCCTTGTGCTCTTTGAGCTGGATTGCAGTGAGTTTCAATGGCCACTTCTGTTGGCTTCTATATACAGAACTGAGAGCTTGGGTGCCATCTTGTCCTTTGACTTAGACAGCAAAATATTAGTCCAGCTTGGTCCTGACTGGAATATGGTAAAGACATATCTCATTAATTTTCTGTTCCTGCGGTGTGTCTGGAAAGTCCTCTTGAAGGATATGATTGCAACAGTATTCTCCTAAATGGTTTGCCCAGACATTACCAGATATCGCCTCTGATATCGGAGGCGATCTAAAGCATTGTGTGTGGCAACCATTCATTTCATGGGTCTCATCCTAGTTCCACTTTGCTCTTCTCCTGCAGAGTAGGCATCCCATCTCAGGGCACATGTTTGAGAAATGTATAGAGCTAACAGAGACAGGAAGCATGCAACAATCTGAACATCTCAAACTGGACTCTGCTCCACCCCTCTTTCTGCACACTGATGGGTACAAGTCCCAACCTGACTTGTTTGCCTTGCTAAGCAGCTGAAATCCTTTCCATTTTATTTATCTTCACTGGGTATCTCTATATTCAGTTTTAATGGCAATTTTGTAGAGTTAGTCCCTCACATACGTAAGCCTGGCTACTAAGATCAATTAAGATTCTCCTCTTCTTTTCAGCTTGTGCAAAGGACGGACGCTCTACTCAGTGGTGAGAGATGCCAAAATCGTCCTGGATGTCAACAAAACAAGGCAGATTGCTCAAGAGATTGTCAAGGTATGCGATAAAGGAGACATAGCTCAGTAGTATCACTCTTGGGTTGGTGACGTATTATTCTTTATTTAAAAGTAATTCTAAAAAATGCACCACACTTCTTCATGTTGGCTGCCCCCCAATGGCTGAGTGTGAGGAAAAAAGTATGTGCTGTCATGTAAATTCAGATTTATAGTGGCCTTTCCAGGGTTTTTAAGATATTTTATGAAAGTTTTTCTATTTTCTTAAAATTGAATTACAAATGTAAAAAAAAAAATTAAAGGAATTTATTTTTTCTTGACCACCAAGGTCACGTGGGCGGCAGAGCATGTCACCTCAATAGCCACACATGCTCCCGATGATCTTGGTTAGCACCCTCCTGGAAAGCGCAATGGTATTTCACAAAGGCATTTCAACCCTTGAGCTGTATAAACACATAAAAAAGCATAGGAAGCTTCATTAAAAACTGTTTTGATTTACAAGGACCATGCCAGGGAAAAAGTTTGAAATATGTACATCCCCAACTTTTGACTGGGGTGAGCAACTTTTTATTATCGAAGGTTGCTTCTCCTTGGGAAGTTATCTGCTCAAGGTTGGTGTGGGTGATGAGGGGCTGAAGCTGGCAGGGAATGATCTACAAGGGCCAGAGGTAGGTAGATAATGTCCTTTCTCTCTTACTTCTCTTATTCTCTGCCACCCTTACCTCTCTTCTCTCTATATCCTTCTTTTCAACCTAGCAGATTGCTAGGTACAGACGGATCAGTTTTTGCAGAGAACTGATCCATTGCCAAGGCCAACAAAAATTAGGCCAAGGAGCCATACGATCAGGCCGTGGACCATATGTTCCCTCTCCTATTTTAGATGTAGCTCCTACTTTTGGTGATGTCTGTTCCAGCTGCTATGCCTCGATGTCTATGAACTCTCTGCAGTTCCTTCCATATTTGTCTGTATTCTATTCCCCTTTCCAGTAGGAAAAGCATAATACAGTGGTGCCTCGCTTAACGATGTTAATTGGTTCCAAAAAACCCATCGCTATAGGAAAACATCGTTAAGCGAAACACCATTTCCTATAGGAATGCATTGAAAACCGGTTAATCCGTTCCAATGGGAACAGATTACCGTCCTTAAGCGAAAATCCCCATAGGAAGCGATACAATGTTTCCCCCATTGAAAATCATTGAAGCCGACTCAATGATTTTCAATGGCTTTCCGATGTCTGTTTTTGCTCATGTAAAAGTGTCTTAAAATGTTTGAAACCTGTTTTAAATGCTTGGAACCGATAGTCCACCTTGTGAAACCTATGCAAACTTAATTTGGCTTTGTTCTGAGTCTTCGTTAATTTTTGGTGAATTTTTTCCCCTCATTGAAAAGTATTGAACTGTCCGTTCAATGCTTTTCAATGGGGGAAAAAGTTCACCAAAAATTAACGAAGACTCAGAACAAAGCCAAATTAAGTTTGCAAAGGTTTCACAAGGTGGACTAACTATTCCAAGCATTTAAAACAGGTTTCAAACATTTTAAGACACTTTTAAATGAGCAAAAACGGACATCGTTAAGTGAAAATCCCCCATAGAGAACATCGTTAAACGATGCGGAAAATTCCTCAAAGAAACCCATCGCAAAGCGAATACATCGTTAAACGAAGCAATCACTAAGCGAGGCACCACTGTAACTTGGTGCGGGATAACATGTACCAACTTCCCAAAACAGTATTGCTGCAAGATTCCAAGGTTCATGCCAGCTGCAAATGTAACTCATTACTTTTTAAAAAAAAAAGTCCCTAAGCTTTGCCTCTGGAGGGGTCATGGAATTTTCTAATCCACAGGCTTGCAAAGGGGGAGCAGGTTTGGATTCCTAGAAGAGTTTCAGAATGCTCACAATGTCTTGCTGTCTTCCCCTACATATTTAGTTGAGAATATGACACATCTTCTCCTTCTAATTCATTCATGTCATTTTGACAGATGGGCTATCTCATCATGACCTTTTTCTATCCTATTAAACACTATGCTAAACCCATTTTTTGTTTCATTGGATTTCATTACTTTATTTTTTTTCCTCCCCATTCTCTGGCTAATGACCAGATATGAGTTTCCATCTACACTAGCACTCACCGTAATTCTTAATAGTGCTTCTGTGAGGAAACAAAAACAAAAAGCTTTCTCATTTCATAAATGTTCTGAAGCAAGCTATGTATCATACCCCAGGAGTTTTCCAAAAGCTTTAACTAAATAGGTATATAACTTTCATTTAGTCTGAAAGTTGTGTAGTAAATGGTTGTTAATACTAAATAATTTATGTCCCACCTTGTCTCCACAAGGTAGCAAACATAGTTCTTTCCAACAACACTGGAGGTAGGTCAGATTGACAGAGTAGGGCTCACAGCTGAGTTTTGCGGCCCATTGGGGAGTTGAATCTGAATCCCCCAAATTCTCATTTAAAACACTAACCTTGGCGCCATACTGGATTTTGCTAAACACTCACTCTTCCCAGGGTTTAAAGTAAACCTCCAGTCCATCCATACACCCCCCCCCAATCTGTTATTAGACCTTTTCCAATATAATTATTCTATAATTTTCCCAGCCCACCCAAAGCCCCAAACTTTGGTTTTTATTCTTTTCCAGACTTCACAGACACATTAAAAAGGTTGTGTACTACTAATGTGGGAAAGCACAAGCAATATCTGCAAGATAGAATCATCAGGCAACAGCGTGAAATGCTTAGCCTTCCTTCAAGTCCTTGCTATGTTTCTGAACATCCCCTTTAGTCTTGAGTTTTTCCCTGAGCCTCAGAGGGTAAGTGAGGGGGAGACCAAGGATGTAGGAGAATGTTGGCAGGAATAAAAATATTAGCCCTTGCTGCCCTTTAGCTACAAATCTTTTCTGTAAGCCTTACCAGACCAGTTTATGTTCACTTTCTAATAGCTGGTTCTGGTCTTTCACATCAACAGACAGATCAGTGGTGTAGTTTCCTATTTTTCGATTCTAGACTTAGATGTGTAAGATTCAGTGGTTCTACAAGGCCCCTGTTTCTTAGATGTTAATGTCACATACTTCCTCTCAATAGACCATGAATGATCTGCTACATTTGAGTCCCTTTCTGCTGCTTCTGTTGAATGGGGGACCATGATCATGCACCTCTGGTGGCATTGTTAAGAAAGAAAGGAGTGGACAATATACTTGGAGTTCTATGGCAGCTAACCCTCAAAACAGCTTAGCAGTTCTCCTTGAGTCATTTGTCTCAGTTTTGAGAGCCTTTTTTTCTGGGATTAGTGCAAATATCCAGACTTCTCCACTAAAGTAAGAAGAGGTTATTTTTGAAAAATCTATGAGTCAGCAGGGGGTGCTAGCTGGCCATCTACAGAGGCAAGTCCTGTCTGCCAGCTTCAGGATACATTTGTTGTTGTTGTTGTTGTTGTTGTTTTTAAGTACCTAGTTCAGATTGCTAAGGTACAATTGAAATACAAAGATCCAAAGGGATAGTTTTATCCAGCCAGTTGAGCCACTCTTACCCTCTTAATCATCCAATCATGGCTCTAAGGATGAGGAAGAATTCTGTTATTGATGACAATCTCAATACAATGTTAGAGTTTCACATTTTCTGGGACTTTGTGTGAGAAATCGTCACATGTTTGTGAGGCATACATGTTTGTGAGGCATACTTGGTGTCCTTGAGAAATAAAATTACTGAACAATTATGTACCAGAATAGAAAGAGTTGAAAAAATATATGCGCAAACACCCTTTGGCTCAGGAGCTAATGCATAAAGAACATTAAACGTATAAATAAATGTGAAAATTCAATAAATTGTTTAAATGAACGTGCATGTCGGGGGGGGGGGAAATGCTCAAGATATAGATCTGGATGTAGATGTAGATATTCATTTCAGTGTAGGTAGGAAAAAAATGAAAAATAGCACACTACAATGAGAGGAAAATACAACTGGGATCAGGAGAGGGGCAAGAATTAAATTAAGCTTGGGATATTTTCAGGTTTCCTTACATGACCTCAAGTATAGAGAAATCCCTAACTATCATCACCAGTTACCATAGTAACTGGTGAGTTCCGGGGGGTGTACTGTAGTTGCACAAAAGTAACTTTTCAAGGCTTTCTTCAGTTCAAGATACTGGCTATTAAATTTGATGCCAAAAATAGCTTTAGAGCCGTGTCCTCCTAGGTATCATTGCCCATCCCTTAAAATCAACCCTCTAACCCAGTGGTTCTTAACCTTTGTTACTCGGATGCTTTTGAACTGCAACTCCCAGAAACCTCAGTCAGGACAGCTGGTGGTGAAGGCCTCTGGGAGTTGCAGTCCAAAACTCCCGAGTAAACCAAGGTTAAGAACCAGTGCTCTAACCCACCTGAGTACTGTAGTGTTTCCCAACCTAGGGTAACCCAGGTGTTTCTGAACTGAAATTCCCAGAAGCCTTCACCACCAGCTGTACTGGCTGAGGTTTCTGGGAGTTGCAGTCCAAGAACAACTGGAATGCCATAGGTTGGGAACCACTGTTTTAAAGGAATAGAGAGCACGGAGCCTTCTTTGTGGCTGCACGAAACTACCTATCCTATTGCTCTATTCATAACATCATTTTGTAATAATAGAGAGGGATATGACAAACTCTCCATTTCAATTCTGTTGCCTTTCTCTGAATACTACTTGCACTTTCTTCATGTTTCGTATCAGATTTTGAGATTTTGTTATTCCATCCTGCAAAAAAATGGGGAAAACAGCATGCTTTTCATTATATATACTTTTTGAAGATATGCATTTTTAGTTGTATGCGTTTATTTGTATATGATCTGGAAAAGAAGGAAAAATAAAATGAGCTTCTGATGCTGACAGTTCTTCTGAATAATGAGAAACCAAGGCAGCTGCTTTTGCTGTTAATGTTGCAGATTGCACATTAGAAAAAATTGTGAAGGAAATTAAGAAAGAAAGAAAGATTAATGCAGATTTATTTTACATTCCTAGTAAATATTATCACAGCAGGAATGACTTTATGTTGCTTATGTATCATTCTTGGTACTACTTTAAACTATCTTGTGGCCCGCATAGGACCCCTATCATTGGGGCAGGAGCTCTTTGGATTGATAGAATCTTGAAAAAAAAACTTCTCAGGGTGCCTTTAAATATGCCCTTTAAAAATAAGCAAAAAAAAAAAAATCAAAATTACTGATGATTACCAGTGGTTCTTAACCTTTGTTACTTAGGTGTTTTTGAACTTCAACTCCCAGAAACCCCAGCCAGCAGAGCTGATGGTGAAGGCTTCTGGGAGTTGCAGTCCAAAAACATCTGAGTAACAAAGGTTAAGAACCAGTGTACTAGACAGACACAAAAACACTCCACTGTTCCTTATCATTATGTTACTTCTGAAATGCAGCTTTGCATGTAGCCTTTTTGCAAGAGGTTTTTTTAATATCATGCATTTTCACTTACATACACACTTTGTGACCATTTCCCTAGTAGATGCATATTCGTACAAATTTTTCCTGAATATAACATGTTGTGCATATTACCTTTATTAATGCATGCATTTTTGCTTGCTTTCCCCAACATATACACTTCTGTACATACTTTGTCTCCATATTTCATTAAAAAACTGCATTGCAGAGTTCAGACCCATGCAAACACCATGCCATAATTGCTGCTCTTAAGCGACTAGATTGTATTCCCAAAAAAATAAAATGTATGAACAGTTTAACCTGTTATAGAGACCATGAAAAGGCATCAGTTTAGTTGTCTCCTTACATATGAAGCATGGCCAAGCAGATGATGGTCAGCTTGTTCTTTGTTGACCAACCTTGGGTAACCTAGGTGTTATTTGACTGCAACGCCCAGAAACCCCAGTCAGCACAGCTGGTTTCTGAGAATTACAATCCAGGAACACGGGTTATCAGAAGCTGGGAACAACTGCTCAGAGGGTAGGATCCAAACCAACAGCCAGAAATCACAACTCAGAGGACATTGTCTACACTTCCAGTTTTGTATCTTCATCCGCTTTTTTGATGAATTTTTGGACACTTTACTTGTTGCTTTTTAGGATACCAAAGAACTGACAGTGAGCTCTGGGTATGAACTGTAAACCTGCTACTAATCTATCTAATACTAATGAATCATCAGTAATAATTAATATACATTTCACTAGTTTGGGCATTATTTATTCTTTCTTTCTTTGTTTCTTTCTTTCATTCATTCATTTCATTTCATTTCAATGTTATTCCACCCATCTGGCCTGGAACCACTCTGGGAGGTTTAAAACAAGCACAGCAAGAATATGATTAAATTCAATTGAATAGATTAGAAAATAAAAATAATAAAAGGCAAATAAACAATACATCAAAATAATTGAAATGCATTTGCATAAAGAATGGCTACTAGAATGTCTTGAAGGGTCTTGCCAAAAGGTGTGCTGAGGCAAGATATATTATACACACAGCATTCTCCTCATCTATGAAGATTGAGAATCTATATATTAAAAAAGAGAGATCAAATTGATTATTTAAAATATTTATACCCCATCCTTCTCCTCAAGGGGACCCAATGTTAAAGGAAAGAGCTTAGAAACTGGAAGAGGGGAGAGGCAGGAATATGCCATCATGACTTTTCTCTTCTCAACATGTCTTGAGCTGGTCCTCTCTAGGAGCTGAATTGGTTGGTGTCTGAAGTATTTTTGAAACCTATGGTTTTAAGACACTGTGGCAAGAATCTTGTTGGTGTTTGGGTAAGATTTCTTTAACTTGCCACAGCTAATTGCAACTAATTGATGAGATGCCAGAGTGCATCTGGGTCATGCATCAGCTAATGCACCCAACTGTGCTCCTGAGGTGCACCCAGATACCCAGTCAGCTACCATTAGGTGCAGTAATTTATGCAGACCTTACACAAATGCCAGTAGAATTCCAGCCTGAGGGTTTAAAAACTACCTTTTTTCTTCATTAAATCGTTTCTGTGTGGGCCACAGCAAAGTGTCTCAGTGAGTGCAGATGGATGTGTGTGTGCACCATTTTTTTAGAGAAACACAAGCCAGTCTCTCAGTTCCTCTTCTCTCCCCTCTTTCAGGGGATGGGCTATCTTCATGCAAAGGGGATTCTCCACAAAGATCTCAAATCTAAAAATGTTTTCTATGACAATGGGAAAGTCGTGATCACAGACTTTGGCCTCTTCAGCATATCAGGCGTTCTGCAAGCAGGAAGGTAGGTGGCAAATATAGTCTTGTTCAGCTGCCAGTTCCATGTATGTACACCTGTTAAATTGTTTGATAAATATTATTCTTCAACCACCATCTTTTTCAGAGCAAAACAGGAAACTACTAATATTAAGGTAAAAATTGCACGCACGCACGCACACGCACACATACACACACAAACATACATACCAAGACCATTTGCCCCCATGAAAGGTAAGGATTTTTCTTGACTTTTTAGGAGAGGGGAAAGAATTCCAAAGAACTTTCATGATGAGGTCATTGATTGGAAATAAAATACTAGATGTTGAGGGTGTCTTTCTTTCCTTTCGCTCTCTCTCATTTCATCACATTTTAAGTTAATTTAGGGTGCATCAGGCAGGCATTTAGCCTGCTGTTTGGACCACGATGGGGTGGGTTCATTCACTCCTTTTTCCAAACACCATAATCTCCGGATTAACCAATTTTTCCCCGGAACACTCCTATTTGGACTTTTCTGAACCCTGTCAGGGGCTTCTGTTTTTTTGGTGTAGATAGGATTGCTCTGGTTTGGTCCATTTCCAGTGTGTCTGAATCACTGGAAATGGACCAAAAGCAAACATTCTTCTCGCAGCAGACCGCCCTGCCCTGCACTGCCCTAATACACCTTAGCTTTCCTAATACTCATTTACTTTCCATCAATCTTTTAGATCTTTAAAGTGATGTCATACATATTCCCTGGCTTTGTACATACTGTAGTTTTGTTTTGTTTTTAAAAAATTAATGAATGAAATAAGGCCCATTCACGGAGCCAAGGAAGTTATTAGTTTGTCTCTATTGTGAAGTGGTTCTCTTCAAGCCACTTCATGATACTGGGAGATTGACAGCAGGCTGCTGCAGATCAGAAAGGGTCACTTGAGGTCTGTATGCCATTTGGATGAGAGGATTGCTTCGAATGACATGCCAGACTGCCCAGTGACCCTGTTTAGCCCACTCCAGCCTGTTCTTAACATTATGTGTGTAGACAATCCATTAGATGTTTTGTAAACTTCAGAAGTGAACAGTAATGTTTGCTTCCCCACTGTGCAGAAATGACAACTTTCGGGACTGACTGCATTAGAAAGTAGACTGGAACAATTGGCACAAGTAACAGGAGATGCTGGGAGGACCAGTGGTGTTGCCGTTCAGCTGTGCCTCCTTAGCCCCCAGCTTTTTGCTTTCTCCAAAAAAGAGATTTGTCTGCCATTCCGCATGTCTGGTACCCATTAAAAATAGGCTGTGTTGGAAGATGCAATTTTTTTGGTCACAGCTGAAGAGACCCTATGGATCATCGAGTCCAGACCTTGTCAGGGAGATGCAGTGGGTGCTGAATGCCCAGCCTCCAGCTTAACGGCCAGATACATAAACCTATTTATTCCCTTTTCTTGTACTTGAAGCAGGAATATATCTCTGGCCACCAAATGGTGTGTTTTGTTGAAAGAATGTATGCAGCTGCTGGGTGGCTGCACAACAGTGGCTTGTCATTTTTGACAGAAAGTCCTCACTTTATTTTCCAGTGAGGTAAGACCCTATTACACATAGAAGTGCTGTACTTTCCTTGATTTTAGCCATGGACTAGAGTGTTGTGTCCATGAAGTGGCTGGGTTTGGCGATGTGTTACCTTATTCATTATTTGCCAGCACTTCTTGAAATACTTCTTAAAGGGCAATGCCAAACAAATAATAGACTTTTTCAATGGGGGTAGTTTTCTGGGAGCCAATAATAATCCTTCATGAGAGCTACCTCCACTTGTTCAGCATGTGTTGATTTATACCATACAGCAATAACATATTCTGCTGTAGAAAAGTACAGGGTATTGTGTATTGTTTGTAAGTGTACACCCCAATCTGACCCAGCCAGTTTCCAAAGCATGTTATTTCTGGTGGCAATTGACTGCTTGATGCCTTTTAGCCCCCTAGATGATGGCTAAAATCAACATAAAGTTTTCTGCATAGATTTTAAGTTCTAAATATTAAACCAGAAGAGGCTAGACTGAATCTATGGAGAGCAAAAACAATACACATTGCTGAATTTATGGATGCTGAAGAATATCTCCCACCAGGACAAGTCCAGCTCTACTCTCTGGAAATCGCTTAATAGACATTGAAGCAAAGTAGGAATATCAAAGAATAATCAACTAAAATGTGGCTACTTGGACACAGGACAATTTTCTGTGACTGTGGAGAAATTCAATTTAAAAACAGCACATGCAATTTATGCCATACCACATGTACAAAAGAACATCTAGCAAATGGCCAAGATTGAATTTGTTTTTGAGTTTACCTATATTGCATATATGTTCATGATTTTAAATTGTGCAACATTCTGGTGCAATTACAGAAAGGGAGAAAGACCAAAGCACTTTAGAGATTTCCCTCCCCCAGATATTTTTGTGCCACCCCACAAAATAATAATAATAATAAAATTGAGACTGAGTCTGGCCAATATACAGGAAACATAACAATAGTTCCTTGAAAATGAAGCGTTAGTTTTAATTTAACTGAGAACAGAATGAGGTTCAACACTGATGAAAAAATGAAGGGAATTACTTCTTAATACTTTCCCCTTTGGCTGCTTCCCCAAGTTGATGCTTTCTCATCTGGAGAAAAAAAAAGACAGCATCCCCATATGATTGTTTTCCTATAGGAAGAAAAACAGCTATGGGAGAGGGTGCTTTTGGCTGGGTAAATCATGGGGAATAAAAGGGTAAAGCAGATTCCCACATTCTCTGTTATACAATGTTAAACTATTGTTGCCTTCCTGATCCAAAGGCTGTCTCTGTCTAAATGTTGTCAGCCTGGATGGAGTGAAAAAGAACTATACTGTGACCATGGAGACGTTTTTTCTAATCAGCTTTCCACTATGTATCCCTTCATCTGAAACTCTATTAATTTGTTCTGAGACGGTTCACTGCCAGTGGTCCCTAACTGAGATGTAACTTACTCTACTTTCAGATTCTCCACATTTAAAAATAATAATAATTCATTAAATAAATAAAAATAAAACTCCAGGTATTGTGAAGATTTCCTCACAGTCAGTTATTGTTTTACTGCAAAGCTGCCAGTGAGATAGAGCACGTTATTTTAATCTTTCTGTAATTATGATGTGTAAAAGGCACCGGATTAAAGAAAGAGATAATGGCCTGCCTATTTTCCTCCTTCCTCCTCCTCCATCTGTGTATCAGTTGTGAGGCAGAACTGGTTAAGTAGATTGTGAGTGAGTTCAGTGTTTCTTTATTCACACCCCACATACATGTGTGTGCACACATACATATATACACGCACAGGGAGTGCATAGGTGTCTATACACTTCCCAGTTTTTCATGTAGCAATTTTCTATTTCTTGACCTTATTCTATTATTTTGAGACCCATTTCCATGGAACAGAAAGCTTGGAAAGTTCCATTCTGTAAGAAAAGTAAGCCCATAAACTAGTTGTCATGATAGTCGATTAGGGGAAAAAAAAACATTTTCTTTCCCCCTTTCTCAAAAGTTATTAAAATGGTTGCATTTGTTACTCTTTGCTTAGCATATATCTGTCAAGGAAGTGACATTGTCAGAAAATTGGCACCCTGATTCAGCAACATTATTAAAGGCACATAGATTTGTAGCAAGACTTTGAAGATCCAAGCACTCACATTCCTTCTCCAGAATAGACGAATGTGTCAATTTTCCCCACATGCTTTTTTTTTTTTGTAATTTCATGTTCTTTGAACTTTTAAGTTTACAAATTCTAGTAAAATATAATTTTAAAGCGAACTCAGTTCTAGGCATAAACAAATGTAATTATTTTTCCTCCATTGGAGCCTTGGTGTAAGACACACAGCTGGCTGTAATTCATTTTGCGTGTTGAATGTGGTTTTCTTTTGTCTTGTCTGTTTGAGGAGGAATAATAATATCCTTACGCCCAGGTACAGAGTGTGGAGGTTCTCTCTTTGAACTACAGCCTCAAAAATCCCAAAAACCAATGGTCCCTGGCTATGCTTGCCTGCGGATTATTTACGTTGCAGTCCTCCAAAAGTAGCTTTTCCAAGCTCTGCTCTGCTTTTGGTCACTCGGCTTCTCTCAGTGTGCGTTCTGTGACTTAGCAGGGGAGGTTCCCAAATTTGCACCTGCCAACATCTGCCCCGGAGCAAGCAGCCCGCCTTCTCCAAGGATGACTCAGGCTCAGCAGAGGCTACGACAAGCCCCCCCCCCCGCCTTGCTGGTGGGCTGCACTAATTCTGCTTGGCATTCGCTGGAGTCCCACAAGTGCTCTAATCAAACCCCCATATTTCAATTTTGTTTGTTGTTACTTTCTGGAGAAAATTATAGGGCTCCTCTCTGAAGGAGAGCAAGAAGCCTTAATTAGTTGTACTGCATGGGATCTTTCTTCTAAGTGACAGAAAAGGGAGCTTTGTCACTGCTTAAGATAGGGAGCTGGTTTTCAGCACTGGTGCCAGTTACTTGGCACCCCTGTACTGCTGCTAGGGACCCCAGCACCCTTTTAGGGTCCTCCCTTGATGTTTGCCCTGGAGTGACATAAAGACAGGTGCTCAGAGCACAGTTATATTTTGGGACTACAATTCTGAGAATTCCCCAGATCTTCCTGCCTGGGAGATTGTGGAAGTTGTGGCCCCCCTCCAAAAAAACCCCACTGTTTCTGATCTCTGTTTCCACCACTGGCAGATAAGCCTTGCCAAGGCTCACCAACCAAGGAAGAGCACTAGCAACTGCCATTTTTTCCAAACCTCTCTCCCCCGTTCCCCCCCCCCCCCCCAAGATCTGGAACTTCACCTTGACTTTCTACCTAACTGGCTCCATCTATCTGAAATTAATAATTATGTCTTTCTGTGTTGGCTGGTGGGAAATATGAGATGAAAATACAGTTGCACTTGTGTTCTGATGGTGGTCCCTCTCAAAGGCATCCTGGGGTAAACAGAATGCCGGACCAGAGGAGGCCTCTCTCGATACTCATCTTTTCATTTTGTGACTCTCCTTTTCTTCTTCCTAGATGTTCAGAGAAACATAAACTTCCTCCCCGCCCCCATGTTCATAACAACCCTTTGAAATGATTTGAGAAAGAATTTTGAAGCAGTGCTTCTCTAGATTACAGCACCCACTATGACCACACTAGCTGGGCTTATTTCCATGTGTAAGATGACCCTCAATTTCTAAGCTAAAGATTTTAGACAAAAGTATTGTTTTATACATAGAAAAATACAGTATATCATGGAAAAAGGGGGAAAAACAAGAAAAAGAATTTTCACATGCATTACAAGAACTAGCCATTAGAGGGCACAAGTGACCATTCTATGTATTCTTCACTAACAAGTACAGTGGTGCCTTGCTTAACGGGTGCCCCGTTTAACAATGAAATCGCATACCGGTGAACTTTTTGCGATCGCTTTTGCAATCGCATTGTGATGTTTTAAATGGGAAAAAATCGCTTTGCGATGATCGGTACCCTGTTTCGCTTACCATTCATCACAAAGCGATGATTTTTAACAGCTGATCAGCGGTTCCAAAATGGCCACCGGGTAAAAAAAATGGCCGCCCGCTGTTTTCTGGGATGGATTCCTCGCTTACTGGGCAGCGAAAATGGCCACCATATGGAGGATTTTCGCTTAAAGGTGAGTCTGAAGCCCATAGGAACGCATTGAAGGGGTTTCAATGCATGCCTAGGGGTTTTTAATATCGCATATCAACGAAATCACTTTGCAGCGATTTTTGCTGCACCGATTATCGTCGCTATGTGAGGCGCCACTGTACTGTACAGTGTACTCTGTTTCCCCGAAAATAAGACCTAATCTGAAAATAAGGCCTAGTATGATTTTTCAATACGCTCATAATATAAGCCCTATCCCCAAAATAAGCCCCCGTCAAGTGAAATCCTGCCCTCCACCATTGTGCAGCAATCATAAAAAGATGACATGACTTTATTTGAATAAATGTAGAATGTTGTACATGAAAAAAAATAAAACGTCCCCTGAAAATAAGCCCTAGTGCATTTTGGGAGCAATAATCAATATAAGACCCTGCCTTATTTTCAGGGAAACACAGTATTCATAGCACAGTCTCTGGCTGCCTCCATTGGCCAGTTCTGTTAATACATGTGAAAATGGTTTTTCTAGATTTTTATTTTTAATATTTTCAGACCATGGATAAGTGAAACAGTGGATACTGAACCTGAGGATATGGAGTTCCTACTGTTTTGTTTACTTATATAGCTATTAATGAACCTTGCAAACCCAATTTCACAAAATGAGTCTCTTATTCACAACATACATATATAAAAGACAACACACATCATTGGTTTAAGATCTCTTACAACTGTGTGTTGTTCTTTGCTCTGAAGGCTAGTGTAAAAGAGAGGCCAATGAAAGAATGGAAAGCAGCTGTCCCAGAAAGAAGACTGCAGAAGAACGGCCCAGTCTTCTCCCTCCATCTTCGATCTCTGAATCTTATTATAAGAGACAGAATAAAGTTGAGAGAGACCAGAACTCGGCCTAAAGAGTTGGAGGAGATCAGTTTGATTTTTGTTATTATTTCAGATGTGAAAATCCCAGAACTGATCAAGACTTAGTGATTAATTTTTCCTTTACCTTTCAGGAGGGAGAACAAACTACGCATCCAGAATGGATGGTTGTGTCACTTGGCCCCAGAGATTATCCGCCATTTGTCACCTGACACAGAAGAAGACAAGTTGCCTTTCTCCAAGCACTCAGATGTCTTTGCACTTGGGTAGGTGGATTTTTTTTTTTGTTACGGCAAAGGTGAAACAGCAAAAGAAGTACTGTGTGTGATATTGCTTCAGTCGCACTTTTAATAGAATCATAGAATTGTCATAGGGACCTTGGAGGTCTTCTAGTCCAACCCCCTGCCCAAGGCAGGAGACCTCATACCATCCTGGATAGATGGCTGTCCAATCTTTTCTTGAAAACCTCCAGCCATGGGGCACCCACAACATCAGGTGGCAAGCTGTTCCACTGCTTAATGGTTCTCACTGTCAGGAAATTCCTCCTTATTTCCAGGTTGGATCTCCCTCTGATGACATTCCACCAATTGGTTCTTGTCCTACCCTCAGGCACAATGGAGAATAAATCGGTACCCTTTTCCCTGTGGCAACCCTTCAGATATTGGAAGACTGCTATCGTGTCTCCCCTCAGTCTTCTCTTCGTTAAGCTAAACAGACCTAGTTCTTTTAGTCATTCTTCATAGAATTTGTCAGAGAACTCCTGGGGATGGGGGAAACAACCTTTTCCCAAAATTTTTCTCCCATCTCATGACATTGCCAAATGAATTAACTTTAGATTTTTGTGTAATTGGCTTTGCTGTTTGACAAAGAGCTATCTCACATGGTATATATTTTGGCAATGCGCCTGGAAAACGTCGTAGTCAGCCCCCAAAGCATGTGCAGTATACATTATGACCCCAGAGAAGAAACTCAGCTCAAAATGCAACTGAAGGTTAGACATTGGGCAAATGCATGTTGCCCATTAGGTAAATCTCAGCTTCTGTAGTATATTTAATTCATTATGATATGCCTGTCATTTACAGAAGTTGAGTGGAAGGAAATGAACTCATGCAAAACTGCATACGGTGCAAAATCTGTAAGGAACGTTCCATCATGGGGTGCTTGATGGCAGCTCACACCAGCTCCACCTTGCATGGCTGAAGGATGGGGAGGGAGCTGTAGTCCACCAACACTTCACATTCCCTACCTCTGCTATGAAAATTTACAGTCGCTCTTAGTTGTGACTTTTGATAAATGATACTAAAGTCCACGCCTGACGGGGAATCATGGTTGCACTGGCCAGAGGCAAACGTCCACTGGCGCTCAATGTGTGGAGCTCAAAATGTAGTTGAGGGTGAAAATATTTTAAATAGTAAATAAAGAAGAAGAAGAACTCATCTTGGCGCTACAAATAAAGGGTATTTTTGCCCAATGACGCTGGTAGGCCCAGAGTGCTAAAGGTGAAGGAAGTGTGGCCATTGGGTGCCCTGGTTTGCAAGAGACATACACATCTGTCAGTACTTTAGAGTTATTGTGTGCATTGCCATCTTGTCCCTAGCTTGTCGGCCAGCTGAATAATTGGCTATTTATGTTGGAGGTCAATATAAGCCAATATGATCATCACGTAGGTAGACCATCCTCATACTCTACCAACATGACCAGCTACCTTCAATCCAGGAACAAGGTAGGCTGAAGGCTGAACAGTCAAGTTGCATGTAGAGGAAGAATTGTATTGGGCAAAGCTTCTTAACACGAAAAAGTTTGGGAATTGTAAGAGAACTGAATTCCACTGCAGTCTTTTCAGTCCTACGTCTCTTGTCCAAATTAATTGTCCTTCTCTGCATCAAAAGAAAATACACATCCTTTTTAAAAATAGTTCCATTGCCCTGTGATGTTATCTTTGCTCAGACATATGGCTGATTGCAGTTTTTATCTGCTGGATTAATTTTCCTGTGTGCCACTAAGATGGGCACCTTGAAGAACAGAGTGTTCAAGTGATTAGCTTAAACTGAGTTCTTATCTGATTATGTGTTTTCTAACCTACCCACCCACCCTGCAAAATGCTGTGTCTGTTTTAAGTGTAACTAACCAAAAGGAGGAGGAGCTGAAAAGTAATAGGAGTTTTATTTTATCAGACTAAGCCCCTACCAAACTTTTTTAATTTGAAAGTTTACATTTAAAAAAACAGTCATTGAATAAAAGGAAGGTAATAGGACCTGGTGATAAAATGGCTTCTTTGAATCTTTTACATACAGTCATGGCCAAAGATATTGGCACCCTTGCAATTCCGTCAGAAAATGCAACCCTTCTCTCAGAAAATTCTTGTAGTTGCAAATGTTTTGGTACTCACATGTCCATTTCTTTGGTTTGCGTTGGAACAACACAAAAACACAGAGAAGAAAAGTCAAATCTGATACAATCACACACAGAAACCCAAAAATACACTGGCCAAAATTATTGGCACCCTGTCTAAAGTGGAAGAAATAATTGCTTTTCAAGCATGTGATGCTCCTTTAATTTGTATTTCGACACACCTGTCACAAGTAAGAGGTGTGGGCAATATAGTAATCACACTTGCAACCAGTTAAGATGGAGAAAAGTGGACTCAACCTTTGTGTTGAGTCCACTTTTCAACAAATTCAAGCTGATCTGTAGACACAGGGCACAACAGTGCCAGCTCTCACTATTCATCGCCATCTGAATGAAAAGGGACCCAGGAGGACACCACTGCTGACACAAAGGCATAAGGAAGCAAGACTGGAGTCTGCCAAAACTTATGTGACAAAACCACAATCGTTCTGGGAGAACATACTGTGGACAGATGAGAAAAAAGTAGAGCTTTTTGGTCAAGGACATCATGGCACTGTTTACAGAAAAAGAAATGGGGCATTCAAAAAAAAAGAACACAGTGCCTATAGTCAAACATGGTGGAGGTTCAAAGATGTTTTGGAGTTGCTTTGCTGCTTCTGGCACTGGATGCCTTGAGTGTGTGAATGGGATCATGAAATCTGATGATTACCAAAGAATTTGGTAACTGAATATTTTACATACAGTCATGGTTTGTATTGGAACAAGCTGTTGGCGTGGGACCAAAACTCCAGAGGCTTAATGAGGATCTGGCCTCAAGAAAACTTCTTAGAGTATGGTTGAATATGAAGCTTGGCAAGGGCACTCTGTTTAAAAGACAAGCCTTGAAACTTAAGGACACTTGTTATACAGAGCCTCCTATCAGACTGCTTCCATTCTTCCCACTTAACTTTAGCAAAGTTAGAGACTTAGAAACTTAGACGTGGAGAGAAAACAATATGAGAGAGTTCTTTGTGATTATAATATAGTCTATTGGTTATGGCTACACATATATACAAGGCAAGATACAATTGGCATAGTAACATTCAGAACAATAACATAGAAGTAAATGACCACCAGACTTACTGCTGAGTGGCAAAGATCTGTTCTGTCTCTGTTACATTTATACACAGAACAACCAATCACATTTCACCATTACATGTGGTCTTGCTTAACAATCAAGCATTACATCATCTTGTTACACCTCTATGCTGTAAGTCATTACATTGGCTTTTACCTTACATTCATGACTCTGCACTTCATTACAATATTAAAATTTAACTCCTTGTTCACCAAAAGAACAAAATCCTGACACTCCTCCTTAAATTTTATATATTGGAGAAACCCATCTGGTTACATACATACACTTGTTTCTTGAATGTCAAGGGTTTAGTGAAAATGTCAGATACATTATTTTCACTGGGACAATATTGTGATTCCACCAACTGACTTTCAACAGCATCTTTCACATTAAAGAATCTTATTCCAATGTGCTTACTTCTTCCTTTAATCCTACATTCACCAGCTAATTGAATGCACGCTGTGTTATCACAGAAAACATATACAGGTAAGTCAATTATTATGTTTACATCTTTTAACAATTGCTTAAACCAAGTGATTTCATTACACAGCTCACTTAAAGCAGCGTACTCAGCCTCTTCAGTACTACTAGCAACAATGGTCTGCTTTTTTGATTTCCAACATACCATAACTTTCAGATTTACTGATAATTAGGTTTACATTAGTTACTTTGAACCTTTGAGGTGGGACACCTTTATTTGATCTCTGAGAACGCCTAGGAATTACTACTTCTTCACTTTGTTCTCGTGACTCACCATATGTTCCATTCTCCTCCTCAGCTTCACTATTTGTTCCATTCTTCTTCTCAGCTTCCATTTTACTTAGGTTCTCCTTTTTAACTTGTTTCTTACTATTTTGATCATTAAATGGTGGCAAAAATACTTCATCATTAGCATGTATACAAGACCAATTCTTGTTCTCACAAAAATTTGCTGATCTACTGATGGTTACATTCCCACACTGGTCACTAAGCCTGTAGCTTTTACACCATTTGATACCCTATAAAAATCAGCCTTTTTTCTTTAGAAGCACAGACAGCTGAATTGTCCCCAGATTCTCCTCCCCCCAGTAGTCAGGGTAAGGGCCAGACTTCAGCAAGGACTTATGACTCAAAGGTCAGAGGATCGCCTGAATGCTGCCCTCAGAAACATCAGATCAGCTAGCCCTGAGTATTGACAGAATGAAAGGCTTTCAGCAGTTCAATGACTGTTTTAATATATAAGCAGCTCCCAGACGGCTGGTAAGCTCATGGAAGCAACAAGTCAATTTCTCTGGCTCGCATCCACGCTCCTGCTCATCTTGGATCTTGTCTTCTGGACCCTCGGCTTTGGACTGTGACTTCTGACTATGGTTTGTGTTTTGGCTCTGGCATTTTGGTATCTGTTTTGCATCTAGTGGACTTCTGACATTGGACTGGTTTATTGGACTCTTGCCTGTTAAAACCCCTGGGACTGTGACAGTCTGAATACTGGTTACATGTCTTTCAAATCTTCTCTCAATCATAGCCACCCATTCCCTGAACGTTTGGAATGCTTCACTTTTATGTTTCAAAGTGAAGACATAAGAGTACCTGGATAAATTGTCTGTTATGGTAAGACAGAACATATTTTCCCCCAGTGACTCTTGGAATGGACCCATTATATCCATGTGCACAAGCTCAAAGCACTTTTTACTTACTCTTCTGCTTTTCTTACTCACAGGGTGTCTCTTTGATTTAGAAGCTTTACAGACATTGCAATCTAGAAATTTATCACAGTTCTTTAAATTTAGATTGCTCACACATTGCTGAGTTTTCCTTAATACTTACAAACTCACATGTCCTAAATCCCTGTTTAAATTATGTATGCATTTGTAATGTGGCATATTATTATTTAATACATTTGCAGAACATGTCCGTTCTTCTGTTTTATCCAAAACATAGAGGTTTCCCTTTAAATGTCCCATTGCAACAAGTACGTTTGCTTTCTCTATTTTGCAAACTCCTCCACTGAACTTAATTGAAAAACCAGCTTGGTCTAAACAAGACACACTTATTAAGTTATGGCTAATCCTAGATACAAACAAATCACTTTCCAAAGTTTCTTTAAGGCTTTTAACATAAACATTACCTGTTCCACATACTTCAATGTTTTTTCCCATCTGCTAAACTTACTTGTCTTTTAGCAAAATGTGTTAACTCTTTAAACCACGTTCTCTGCCTACAAACATGTTGCGTGGCTCCAGAGTCAATTAGCCATATATCATAGTCATTATCAGTAATTACTGACACACAGTTCATTTTACATTGCTCTGAAGTTCTGTTTACTTTCCCATTGCCCTTGGGCTTATCTCTTCTTCGAAAACAGTCTCTAGCCAAATGTCTTTCACTGCCGCAAAGGAAACATTTCTTCTTCTTACAGCCAGGACACTCTCAGTAGGGAAACCAGCAGACATCCTTCTGTTGCTATCATCCTTGGAATTCCCCCATCTGTGTAGATTTGGCACAGACTCGTCCTCTGCCTCTCCTGTCTCCTCCGTTCCTCCTCCAATAGCCACCCTGACAGATATGCCACTGTTATACTATCTGTTGGCAAACTTTCCATACTTATCATGAGCATCTCCCATCTCTCATCCAAACCACTCAGTATAACGTAGCACTTATGGGCCTCCAGGAAATCCATCTCATGCTCCTGTAACTGGAGAAATCACTCACAACACTCCTGGATATAGTTATTTATGCTTTGATCAGGGATCAGCCTCTTTCTATACAGTTTACGTGCGATTAACAACTTGGAACCAGCTATTTGTCTCACATAGACGGCTCTTAACGCCTCCCAGACCTCTTTACTTGTAGTTTTTCCTCTCACATAAGTACGTTGAGAATCATCCAGGCATAATATTATTGTAGACAACGTTCTCTCATCTTTAGCCACATCTTCTTCATCTCGTTGGGCTAGAGGATTAGAAACAATCTGCCATACACTCTCTCTTCTTAAATACATTTCCATATTATAGGCCCATGACATATAATTATGACCATTTAAACGTAATAAAGGAAGGTTACTGGCCTGCTGCATGATGAAGCCCCCTCCTTTGATCTGGTGTCCATCACTCTCAGAATCTGACTCAGCTCCTCCAACTATTGGCTTCTCCTCCATAAATTTGCAGCTTCAAAATGCCTTCTCTTTGGGCCAACAAACGTCTCAGCTTCTCCCTGGATCACCATGTCTCCTGGGCACCACATCTCCCTGGGCTTACCACGTCTCTCTGCATCTCCCTGGGCCCATAACCCTGTTGCAAGGGGCCAAAACTCCAGAGGCTTAATGAGGCTCTGGTATAGTTGAATGTGAAGCTTGGCAAGGGCACTCTGTTTGAAAGACAAGCCTTGAAATTATTATTATTATTATTATTATTATTATTATTATTATTATTATTATTATTATTATTATTATTATTATTATTATTATTATTATTATTATTATTATTATTATTATTATTATTATTATTTTTATTTTTATTTTTATTTTTATTTTTATTTTTATTTTTATTTTTATTTTTATTTTTATTTTTATTTTTATTTATTTATTATTATCCCGCCTATCTAGCCGATCAAGGCCACTCTAGGCGGCTTACAACAAGGGTACAACAATATATATAAAACCAGTTTTACATGGGGAAAATCTATAACGAGATGGAAGAAGTACTAGGGAAAAGAAAGAAAGGAGAGATCAGGAATCAGCTGAGGGGAAGGCCTGCCGAAACATCAATGTTTTTAGTTGATTTTTTAAAATGCCCAGCGAGGGAGCCATGCGGATGTCAGGGGGTAGGTTATTCCAGAGGCGAGGAGCCACCGCCGAGAAGGCCCGGTTTCTTGTCTTCTCCTTCGGCGTTAGGCTCCTCAGCCTCACCTCCCGACTCGCACGAGTGACACAGGTAGATCTTGGTGGGAGTAGGCGTTCCGCCAAGTATCGAGGCCCTAAACCGTTTAGGGCTTTATATGTAAGCATCAACACTTTGAAGTCGATGCAGAAACGGATGGGCAGCCAATGCAATGCGGCCAGAGTGGGCGAAATATGTTGGTATTTTTTCACACCACTGAGAAGTCTGGCCGCTGCATTCTGCACCACCTGAAGTTTCCGCAGCAGCCTCAAAGGCAGCCCCACGTAGAGCGCGTTACAGTGGTCTAATCTTGAGATTACGAGCGCATGCACCAAGGTAGTGAGCGGCCCAACATCAAGATAGGGCCGCAGCTGGGCTATCCGCCTGAGATGGTAGAAGGCGGTTCGGACAACCGATGCCACCTGGGATTCCATGGTAAGCGCCAGGTCCAGATGGATCCCCAAACTGCGGACCCCATCCTTGGCAGTAAGGGTCACCCCCCCCAAAAGAGAGGGAGTTTCCCAGACCCCCAACTGTGGGGGCGCCCACCCTCAGTACCTCTGTCTTGTCCGGGTTCAGCCTCAGCCCGTTCTCCTGCATCCATTGCAGTACGGTCCCCAGGCAGCGCTGGAGGGACAGAATGGCATCTCCTGCTGTAGGTGGAAAGGAGATGTAGAGCTGGGTATCATCAGCGTACTGATGACACCGGGCTCCGCACCCCCTGATGACCCCTCCCAGCGGCCTCATATAGATGTTAAACAGCATTGGGGAGATAATCAACCCCTGTGGAACCCCACAATTGAGACTCCATGGGGGCGGTTCTCCAAGAAGGAACGGAACCAGGCCAAAGCCAGGCCACCTATTCCCAACTCGGAGAGCCTCCCCAGGAGGATACCGTGGTCAATGGTATCAAAGGCTGCTGAGATATCGAGGAGGACCAGCAGGGACACTTTCCCCCGTCGGCCTCCCTCAATAGGTCATCACACAGGGCGACCAATGCCGTTTCCATACCATGGTGTGGCCTGAAACCCGACTGAAATGGATCCAGGGCATCTGTTTCGTCCAGGTGCGCCTGAAGCTGATCGGCCACCACCCTCTCTACCACCTTGCTTAGGAAAGAAACATTGGCGATGGGCCTGTAGTTGCCAATTTTGTCCGGCGCCAAACTTGGTTTCTTCCTAATGGGCCTAATGAGTGTCTCCTTGAGGGTGGATGGAAATCTGCCCTCAAGGAGAGACCCATTAATTATTACAGTGGCCCATTCCATTGTTATAGGCCTGGCTGCTTTGATTAGCCAGGCCGGGCAAGGATCCAGGGAGGAGGTGGTGGCACGACAGCAATCCAGCGCCCTGGCCACAGAGTCGGGCGTTACAGGCTGAAAAGAATCGAAATTCACTGGGTAAGACGGAGCGCTGGACATCTCTGCTCGACTCACTGTTTTTAAAAACGGAGAGAGCTCCCGGCGGATGGCCTCCACTTTAGATTTTTAAAATGCTGCAGATTGGTCCGGTGAAAAACTAGGGGGAGGCCCATCACCCAGACCAATTCCTGATAGGTTGCGCACTATACGGAATAATTCCGCCTGCTAGTTGGATGCTTCGCTTATCCGGTTAGCGAAGTATGTTCGACTGGCAGCCTTTACCCTAGCCAGGTAAAGGTTAGTGGTGACCTTAACTATCCAATTATAATCCGTTGGGTCCTTTCTCCATTTGCGCTCTAGCCATCTCCTGACCCGCTTCAACGCCCGGAGGTCCTGGTTAAACCAGGGTGCCGGGCGGTCTCTGCGGTGGAGAGGGCGTTTGGGTGTGATCGTGTCTACAGCCCTAGCCACAGCGGCAAACCAACTGTCGGTCAGAGCCTTGACAGGAGCGCCAGCCAGGTCAGCTGTAACACCTCTCATGGCATCCTGGAGTCCAATCGGATCCAGTAGTCTTTGAGGGCGGACCATAACAATAGGTCCCTGCTCCCTGCGGGGGGGGGGGAGGGCCATGTTGAGGTTACATTTTATTAGGTGGTTATCCGACCATGACAGAGGGACTGACTCGAGGTCAGTCACCATCGGACCACTCTCTCTCCCATTGGAGGAAAAAAACAGGTCAAGTGTGTGGCCGCCCACGTGGGTGGGGCCGATGACATGTTGGGACATGTTCAAGAAGGCCATGGTCTCCAAGAACTCAAGAGCCAGTCCGGAAGTCTCTGCCCCCACATGCATGTTGAAGTTCCCCAAAACCAACAGCTTCGGGGAACCCAACAATGCCGCGGAGACAAAGTCCACCAGCTCCGGTAGAGAAATGGCTGGGTCGCGGGGAGCACGGTAGCCCAGCAAGATCCCAATACCGTCCCTGGCCCCAATCGACACGTGGAGAGCCTCCAGACCCGGCTTTACCACCGAGGAGCGCCTAGTAACCTCCAAGATGGATTTGTAAACAATGGCGACTCCCCCCCCCGACCCTCCAGTCTACCCTGGTGTTGGACAGCATAACCGGGTGGACAGATGAGTGCTAGGGGTGGACTCCCTTCTCCACCTATCCATGTTTCGGTTATGCATGCCAGGTCTGCATCCTCCTCCAGGATAAGGTCGTGAATTACCTGGCCCTTATCGGATGCAGAACTGGCATTCAACAACACCAGGCGTAGAGTGGAAGGCTGGTTGGTCTGGCTGCCTCGATACTGAGGGTTGGTCACGGTCTCAGAACAATGAACAGCCTTCAGGCATCTGTTCATAGTTCTTCTTACACGAGTAGGGACTGTGCCAACGCCATATCTCCCCCTACCCGTGATCACAGAAATACTTTGGAGTCCCTCGCTGGGAAGGCAGGCCTTCCATTCCATATCAAAGGGGGCGGGAAGGGAGGGGAAGGAGGGGAAGGAGAAAACAGAAGGAGAGGAGAAGAAAAGAATAAAAATAAAATAACTTAATACAAGGAAGAGTGAAAAATAATAAAAAAAACAAAATTAACTTAATACAAACAAATCAAATGACAAAAAGGAAAAAATCAACCATATACAATATAACACTGCTTGTAATAATATACATAAAATAGACCGACATAAATTAAAGAATAATAAAAATAAAAATAAAATATATTCAAAAAAAATCTAATTACAAAGTCACCACACTAATTATCCCCCACACAACTGTCTTTCTCCACCACGTGGCCTTGGCCTTGTTCTTTCTGATGTGACTGAAACTTAAGGACACTTGTTATACAGAGCCTCCTATCAGACTGCTTCCATTCTTCCCACTTAACTTTAGCAAAGTTAGAGACTTAGAAACTTAGACGTGGAGAGAAAACAATATGAGAGAGTTCTTTGTGGTTATAATATAGTATATTGGTTATGGCTACACATATATACAAGGCAAGATACAATTGGCGTAGTAACATTCAGAGCAATAACATAGAAGTAAATGACCACCAGACTTACTGCTGAGAGATAAGATTTGTTCTGTCTCTTACATTTATACACAGAACAACCAGTCACATTTCACCATTACATCTGGTCTTACTTAACAATCAAGCATTACATCATCTTGTTACACCTCTATGCTGTAAGTCATTACATTGGTTTTTACTCTTACATTTGTGACTCTGCACTTCATTACAATATTAAAATTTAACTCCCTGTTCACCAAAAGAACAAAATCCTGACACAAGCATCATATGTTGGAACAAGCATCATATGCCTCCTAAGGAAAGCTCTGCATTTCCTGAGATAAAACTAGGAAAGTGTGAAGGCAAGAGGAGAAGGGGACAACAGAGGACGATATGGTTGGACAATGTCACCGAAGCGACCAACATGAATTTGACCCAACTCCGGGAGCAGGGGAAGACAGGAGGGCCTGTCATGCTCTGGTCCATGGGGTCACAAAGAGTCGGACACGACTAAATGACTAAACAACCACCACCAAATAATTTGGAAACTGAAATCAATTGCTTCCTGTAACCATGAATGAGATATATTCCAGATGTAATAAACCATACATTCAGTTACTGTACTTTTTCCAAAGGGGGTGCTACCAATTATTAAGTTAAGGGTGCCAATAATTTTGGCCAGTGCATTTTTGGGTTTCTGTGTGGGATTGTATCAGATCTGACTTTTCTTCTCTGTGTTTTTGTGTTGTTCCAATGCACACCAAAGAAATGAACATGTGAGTACCAAAACATTTGCAACTGCAACAATTTTCTGAGAGAAGGCTTGCATTTTCTTGCAAAATTGCAAGGGTGCTCATATTTTTGGCCATGACTGTACTTCATGCGATGACTTGATTCCATGATGACTGTACAAAAAAACTTCAAAAGCTTTTCCTGGTGTTTCCTTGGGCCCAAAGCCTTGGAAGTTGCCTCATTTCACATGTTACGCATTAACTGGCTTTCATTTTGCTATTGTTTGAGAGGCAAATGCAGCTTCCAGTTTCCAGTTTAATTGTTTTGAAGGAATATTTGCATGCCTAGCGGGGAAATTGTAGTAGCAAGAAACTGGCATTTCACACAACATATGATTTGATCTTTAGTGACATGAGTAAATTCACACAATTAAGGAGTTTGTCATTTTTTTTTATTTCTGATAATTAGGATATAGCCTCATCCTGTTTCAAGGCAGGCCACTTTAGATGTGGCTCTGCCTCAGTTTAGAAGCTGAGAAGCAGGGGAACTAGGCAGGAGAGGCCCCTTACGTCATCTCGGCATCTTCCTGCAGTCATCATGTACTGTAAGCTAACACATAGGTTTCAGATACATTCTATGCAGAAGTGCTTTCTCGTGCAGGAGGTTTCTTTCATGTGAAAATGTGTAAAGCTGCTGGAGCTCAGACACATTTCCCCGTCTTTTGGATTAGAATACAGCCCTAAGCATATTTCCTCTGCAGTTGTAAGTGTGTGTGAAGATTGCAGACTCTCCAAACATTAACAGTCATTTTCTCTTTTTCCTAAGGAGCGCTAAAAGCATCATGGGTATGTTATAGACTTTACAGACAATTTTCAGAAGCTTTCAGGATTAAGAATGGCTGAATCTATTGATTATAGCTTCCCTTGAGTTTCTCCTTTTTATAATCTTAAATTAAGATCATCCTGGACTTTGACAGTTTTTTTTTCGGTTTTAAAGTTTGGTTAATCCTAAACTTTGAGGGCAGGGGCAAAACCATCTGATGTGGGTTTCCTGTGTTCAAAAACTGTAGTATTTTTAGTGTCTGTTGGAGGGAAGGAAAAGAAAGGAAAACCTGGGTGGTGGACAGAAACGAATGGAGTATCTTCTGAAAAGGCACAGAACAGGAATGTGGTGCAACATTTTGTTGTAGATAGATTCCAGATGTAATCAACCTCTACATGTCTATGTTTAGTCATCCGCTGTTCCTCCTAAGCAAAGCTCTGCATTTCGTGAGATAAAAACTGATCTGAAGTTCTCATTCCATCGGTTAGTACAGCTAGATTCGAGATTAGGCAAGACCATGTTTAAAAGTGAGTGGAGAAATCTTGACTTCATTCAGTGCAGAATGGCAAATGAAGAAATGTGACGACATCAGTAACATGGACAACATGCTCTTTGGGATATTATGAGACAGAGCTCTGGTTTTAATGCCTGAAACTCTGTTGCACAGTTACACAAACAGCATAGCTTTTCAAATAGCATCATAGAATAATTAAGTTGGAACTGTACATATTTCTGGAAGGATGGAGGGCAAGGGCCAACCTGGGAGCCGCCACTGAAAAGGCTTTCTCTCATCATGTCCTCACCAAACAAGCAGGACTGAGAGAAAACCCTCTCTGGAAGTTTTTAGAATCCAGACTAGCTCATGTAGAGAGAGAAACACACAATCCTTCAAACAGACTTGACCCAAGCCACATAGAGCTTTGCAAGTTCCTAATCTAACCCTTTGAATTGGGCTGAGACCTGGACTGGCAACTGCTGATATTGTTGCAGAGGAGCTATGCATTCCCTGTAACCAGCCCCTATCGGCAGCAATTCAAAGCAGGTGGGTGTTTTCCTGCAAAATATAGCTTAATGATATCACCAAGTTGTAGAGCCAGAAAGGACCAAGAGTCTTCGAGTCCATTCTGTTGACAAAGCTGAGCATCTCCCATTAAAGCATCCCCAACCTCTGTTTCAAAAAACTCGAACTGAGGAGAGTCCATCACCGTCTGAGGTAATCCTTTTTTGAACTGTCAAGAATCATTCAATCATAGAATAATTCTGGAAGGGGTCTCTAAGGCCATTGAATCCAACCCTGTGCTCAGTACAGGAATCCAAATCAAAGCAGATCTGACAAGTGGTTGTCAATTTTCTCTTGAATGCCTCTATCGCTGGAGCACTTACCACCGCCTGAGATTATTGGTTCCATTTTTGTATTGCTTTAACAGTTAACATGTTCTTCTTGATATTCAGCTGAAATCTGGCTGCCTGTAACTTGAGCTCATTATTACATGCCCTGTGCTTTGAGATGATTGAGAACAGATCATGCCCTCCTCTGTATCACTATCTGTGAAGGAACTGACAGGGAGACTCAGCTCAATGTCAGTGTTTCACTCCATCTCCTTGCCAGGATACAATAAGCAGCCCAACCCCATCCAGACAAATAGAGAAGAATATCTGCAGCATAGTGTGGAGAAAACCCGGGTAAGGTAGAAATCATGGGAAGAAGAAAATGGACAATGAGGGGCGGAGTTAGAACATGTAAGGGAAGGGATTAAAGGGATAGAGACAGAGCAGGTAGGGAGGAGAGATTCAAGGAAGGAGATAGTTATATAGCAAGAGTGGAGATGCCTGAGGAAAAGGAGATGGATAGTGAAGGAATACCTGTCGACTAAAGAGTGGGTTCATTTCACCAGGGAGTAGGCAGAGAGAAAGTAGCAAATGCGACCCCCTAGAAAGCCACCATATAGGGTGGGGGTGGGGAGATGGAATGGAGAGAACAATTAAAAGAAACGTGGGAGACGAGTGAAGGACGCAGACAGCAGAAGGAGAAGTCATTGGGGAGCTTGTTTGGTGAGGAGGGGGCAGCTAACCAGGATCGCACTATCTTTCAACTATTTTATAATGGTATTATATCTCCCCTTAGTCCTCTCTTCTCAAGGCTAAACATGCCCAGTTCTTTCAGTCTTAGAATCATAGAATCATGAAGTTGGAAGGGGTGTATAAAGCCATCAGGTTCAACTCTGTTCTGTGCAGGAATACAAACCAGAAGATATCTGCCAGTTGGTTGTCAAAGTTTCTCTTGAATGCCTCCAGTGTTGACGCTCTCGCCACCTCTCAAGGTAATTGGTTCAATTGTCATACTACTCAGATAGTTAGGAAGTTTTTCCTGATATTCAGTCGAAACCTGGCTTCCTACTGTATAACTTGAGCCCTTAGAACAATAAAACAATGGAACCAATTAACTCAAGAGCTGGTGAGTGCTCCAACCCTGGAGGCATTCAAGAGAAACTTTGACAACAGCCCGGCATATATCCTTTGATTTGTATTTCTGCATTGAGCAGGGGGTTGGACTTGATGGCCTTATAGGCCCCTTCCAACTTCACTATTCTATGATTCTGTGATTCTGATCTTACATTGAAATCACCCATTATAAGTAACCGAACTCTGGGCAAATTAGATTCTAGCCCTATTATATAATTTTCCAAATCTTCCTGGGCCTGCTTTATATCATTCCAAGAGATAAAAGAGAGGATGTAGACGTTGATCAACAGAAGGGACTTGGCACCAAAATCAGTATAACCAGCCACTGCTTTTTTCTCACAGGGGGGTGCCCACCTAACAGATGCTTGAAGAGTTGTAATTATCAATATTACCAAGCCAACCTTAGGTCTACATTTTCTTTTAGTAGGCTCAGCAGGCATTTCATTTACTAAAACCCAATTAAATAGATTTTTTGGTGCTCCAGATTTCTTGAATAAAAATCACATCAAGTCCAACATGTTGGCATCATTTGGCTTGAACGCCCACCCTGCTATATTCTGTGAGGCAATTTTAAGCTTGTTGTGTGCGTCAACCAAAATTTTGTTCTAAGGGCTGCTCTCAGACATCAGAGAGAGTGCTCTAACTAAGGGGACAGCTTGGTGCAAAATATGTCAGTCGATCACAGTAATACAATTCAGCTCCCATTCTTATTTTGAAAAACACACCCGGATCCTTTTGAGGGGTCAACAGACTCAATTTTAGCTGTTACAACTTGAGGTGTCAGTAGGGGAGCATATTGTCAAAGGTGCAGGTATCTTCTTTGCATCCATTCTTCCCTGGTCATTGGTGTCTTCAAAGGAACAGTAAAAGTATATTTATTTATTTATTTATTTATTCTTTAGCAGTAGAGTACAATGGTGCCTCGCTTAATGATTGTTTCATTAAACAACAAAACCGCTATACAATGACTGTTTTGCGATTGCTTTTGTGATCGCAAAACAATGTTTTAATAGCAAAAATCCGCTTTGCGACAATCGGTTCCCTGCTTCGGGAACCTATTCTTCGCATTACGATGATTTTAAAACAGCTGATCGCCGGCTTCACAATGGCCACCTGCTGTGTAAATTGGCTCCCCACTGTGTTTTTGGACGGATTCCCCGCTATACAGGCACTGAAAATGGCCGCCCCTATGGAGGATCTTCGCTGGACGGTGAGTTTTCAGCCCATTGGAACGCATTGAACAGGTTTTCAATGGGATTTTTTATTTCGCTTAACGAGGATTTTGCTGTGCAGCAATTTCACTGGAACGGATTATCCTTGTTAAGTGAGGCACCACTGTAGTTCGTTCCAAGCATACTGTCACTTTTACTTCGAGTACCAGCTTTCTCACTTATCTGGTTTTGTAGCTCTTCCTGTTGCTACTATTCATCTCACTGTCCCATTCCTGGGATCTTGCATTCTTGCCTGTAGTCCCATAAGAGAGGTTTTATGGTTTTTGTGCTGATGATGCTTGATTGTCTGACTTATCCATTTCTTTCTAATAAGATTGTTGCATGTCACTTAGAGGATTAGGTAAACGAGTTTCAAATAAATATGATTAATAATTATAAATAAACAATAGCCTAAAGAAAGCTCTAAAGATTATTTCAGAAAGAAAGACAATTTTTTGGCGGGAAAAGTGGGCCGTAAATGTTATAAAAATTCTTCTGCTTGGATAGCTTAGTAGTTTACATGTCTAGCTGTGGAGCCAGAGGTCGGGGGTTCAATTCCCCACTATGATTCCTTGACTTGTTGATCCAAAAGGTCCTTCCCAGCTCTGCAAACATTACTTCTTCTTCTTTTTCTTCTTTCTCCTCTTCTTTTTGACATCTCAATGCTAACTCCTGGCACTGCTTTGTCTTAACAGGACTATCTGGTATGAACTACATGCACGGGAATGGCCGTTCAAGACTCAACCAGCTGAGGCAATAATTTGGCAAATGGGCCGGGGAATGAAGCCAAACCTCAGCCAAATTGGCATGGGGAAAGAGATCTCAGTAAGTAGCTTTTGGCAGTGGGAGTTGCAACAGGAAAGTTCAACATTTGCTCATTTCAGTGTCTTTGGGACACTATTAAAGTTGTAATAGGGCAACTAAAATGGTGGATATAGCTGCTGACACAAAGCTTAATATGTAGGTGACCTTGGGCCTTTCACTACTTTATAAACTTGGTGTTATTTTGATGATAAAAGGGATGGGATGGTTTATGCCATCATGAATTCCTTGGAAGAATGATGGGATGAAAATATATTGAATAAGATGATGAGGATGATAATAATAATATGTTTATGTAGCACTGTCATTGGTATACATGGTGCTTTGTGGTGTACTGTAAGAAAGATGCTTGTCCCAAGGTCCTTGTAGTGTAATATTTAACAAGAGCCTGGGAAGGAAGGGGGCAAAAGAATTTTAAAAACAAAGAGACGGTAGAAGAAGGAAAAACATTTTTCATTGGACTCTTTCTCCTGGGTCTCAACATGGTCCACCTTGGCAGAAGGAAAAAATCCATTTCTTTTCAGGGAAGATCAGAAGCTGTTGTTTACCCCTTGGGTTGCTTGTTTTGCTTATCTGCTTATTTAGAACAAGGATGAGCAACTTTTATTTATTTATTTATTTATTTATTTATTTATTTATTTATTTATTTATTTATTTATTTATTTATTTATTTATTTATTTATTTATTTATTTATTTATTTATTTATTTATTGGAGTTATATACTGCCCCATAGCGCTACAAGCACTCTCCGGGCGGTTCACAATTTAATTATACAGGCTACACATATAGTCCAAGGAACACATTTGCGCTCTCTTGCATTCTCAGAAGACCCTCCCCCCCATCTGAACAGGGTCTTATATTAATTTTTGTTCATGTAAAACAATCTACGTTTAATCAAATAGAGTCATGTCATCTTCTGGTTGCTGCACAATGCTGCACAATGGTGGAGGGCGGGTTTTCACTTAATGGGCTTATTTTTGGGGTAGGAGTTATATTACGAGCATCCTGAAAAATCATACTAGAGCTTATTTACGGGTTAGGTCTTATTTTTGGGGAAACAGGGTAGTGGCATTCCAGCTGTAGGGTGTGTGCACGTGTGCTTCTGTGCATCTGTCTGTCCATCTTTATTGCATAGCTTTTTCTTGCTCTCACTCTGCAGGATATCCTTCTTTTTTGCTGGGCCTATGAGCAGGAGGATCGGCCAACTTTCACCAAGCTCATGGAGATGCTGGAGAAACTGCCAAAGAGGAACCGTCGACTTTCTCACCCTGGCCACTTCTGGAAGTCAGCAGAGTAAGAACTTCTCTCTCCTGCTCTTGGTCCTGTTGCCATTATTTGTCATGGCCCTGACCCACAGACAAACATCAATATTTGTTCTCTCATATATTATTTACGGTATTTCTGAGCTAACACTTAAAGTCTCAGAGCAATTTCCATAGCAAATCCCATCAAAATGCTGTGGAAGATAATTTGGGTTTGTCATGACACCCAAAAGTCAATCTTCACTATATGTTTAGTCTGTTTTAGAAGAGGCTCTTCTTTTTAAAAAATTTATAATGACAGAGAAGAACCTTTGAAGAGACAGACACAAACAGAAAAGACAAACATGTACATAAAATTGAAATCTTAATATTGACAGAAAAAGGGTTCAATATTTAACACATTTTAAAATTTATCTTGCAGTTACAAGTGTAAGAGGAATTTGTTAGTAGTTTAGAGATTTTATCATATTGCAATCTGCACATAATTCTTTTTCCATGATCCAAGGAAGGGCTTATATAAATGCTTAGTATTTTTTTTTTGCTTTGTATATAAAATAAATTGTGAGTTTCATAGAATTCTAATATTTCGGCTTTATCTTTAACTATTCTTATTTGATATGTCAGTTTTTCTACCATGGCAGTTTGCCATAGTTCTGGATATTTTTTGAGATTTTAGAAGCAGTTCTTCTTTAAGAATTGAAAGCTATAATTTTGATCTAGCACATGTTATTCCTCACCTGTGAATCCTGCATTTAGCATGCTTTGCTTTGTGATTGGACGTTGGAAGGAAAATACTTGCTTAATTTGCAAAATCTGCTTGCCATGGCACATATTTCTGGGGAAATCAGATTCTGAGAAGGAAAAATGGTTTAACTGAAGGATACATACATATCCCTTAATGTTTCATTTGACTCTGCAGAACAATAAGATGAGCTATGCACATATGTTTGAAATGGGAACGTGGAACTCTATGACAGACTCTGCACATGCTCGCTCACTTTTTTAAAAATCAATCCTCACATTCCATAGCTGAGCCAAGCAATTGGAATAGTTTCCCAAGGCAGAGATTTGACCTCCAATTAAGCCTTGAGTCTTAGCATGCATATGTTTTTAGGTCAGTGGCTTTGAGCTTAACAGTAATCAAATAATCATAAAATGGCTGCCTTTAGTTTCAACCTAGGCAGAGGAAATCTGCCTTCAATGCTGTTTCTTACATTGACTGTTTACAGATATTCCTGGGTGAAAAAAATGTGAGCCCATCCCCAAGACACTATCTCCCAACTGTCAGCTCACAGCTGGAATGTAAGCCATTTCTTTTCCTGTTTAGAACCAGAAAAGATTGTCAAGGAAAAAGAGGGAGGGAGCCTGTGAGCACAAACATCATGTTGAAAATCCAGTTCCTTCCCCCCACAACCCCATTTTCCCAAATTCACCTTTATGTAATAGTCAGATCAATAATGAGATAGCTGATCTGGATGTGAATCTTTTTAGAGGACCAGCCCGTTATCTTTTAAATTATATTCCAGTTGGAAGAAGATAGTAGAGAACTTCTCCAGTTATTAGAAGCAGAGACACTCTGTACCTAAAATGTGTCCACTCTGTTGCATAATTGGTGTGAAGTGAAACTTTGAGTGCACGGCATTTTTTAAAAAAATGCATAACCAAAGGGTGAGGGTGTTTCAATCCACATGTAAGTTTGGAATTAGTTTGGTAAACTTAACATTCGTAATAATAATTGCATGCTGTCCAGTCGATTCTGACGTATAGATACCCTTTTTGGGGGTTTTCCAGGTAGAGAGAAATAATTTCTATTCCCTTCTTCTGGTGGTACCCTGGGACTTTGCCAAGGCCACACAAGCTGGGATGCACAGTGGGAACAGGAATCCCTACCTCTGGCTCCACAGCCAGATACCTAACCCATTGAGCTATACATTGCAACCAGACAAACTCCTCCTTGCTGTGGCAGAGAGTAGGAGTCTATAACTCTTGGGGCCCTACTTAGCTCTACAGTTCTGTAATTCTAGGATTCTGTTATCTGTAGTCATCCTGAATGCTGCAGCAAGTCACACAACCTTGTGTACACACTAATTTATTAAAATAGGAGCTAAGAAAAGCTGCACTATAATACAACAATTAATAAAACAATTTAGTAAAACAATAAATCTGATTATCTCTCTGTGACACTTGCAATTCCTGCCACTAACTATTGTATGTGTGTGTATGTATGTATAGTGGTGCCTCGCTAGACGATGATAATCCGTTCCACTGAAATCGCTGTTTAGTGAAATCATTGTCTAGCGAAAAGCATTTTTCCCCATTGGAATGCATTGAAACCTGTTTAATGTGTTCCAATGGGGAAGAATCGTCGTTGTCTAGCGAAGATCAGCCATAGGAAAGCCGCTTTGCGAATTGCCGATCAACTGTTTAAATTGCTGTCCTGCAAAGCTTAGGTCCCGAAAACACCTGTTTTGTGAGCGCAGAGGGAGCTGTGAAAATTGTTGTCTAGTGAAAATCGGTTTGCGAAGCAGGGACCAAACATTGTCCAGTGAAATTCCCCCATAGGAATCACTGTTTTGCGAATCGCTGTAGCGATCGCAAAAAGTCAATGACTAGTTGAAAAAGAGGGGGGTAAATAGATAGTTAAAAGAAGAAGAAGAAGAAGAACTAGAAAGATGAGCTTTTATTGGAATATGAATTGATTATGTGCTTATATACTTAATATGAAAAGATTGAATGATAGTATATTTGATTTTCTCTTATCCTCAAAACCCTTTTTCCACCCTTGCCATTGCCCTTTACCTTCTGTATTCCTTACCCCACCCTTATAAGTTTTGAAAATTAGAAAAAATTGCAAAAAAAGTCAATGTCTAGCAAAAAAAAACCTGTCATGCGGGGTAACTGTCTAGCGAGGCACCACTGTATTTCATATATTTACACCTTACCTTTCTCTTCAAGAGGACCTGAAGTAGCTTACTTTTATTAATTGTTTGACTCCTTATTGGAACCACATTGATACCTTAAACTTAAAGACATTTTAAAAGTATATTTTAAGAAAGTAAGTATTCAAATCTGAAAAAGCATTCTTTTCCAAAAAAATAATAATAATCGAGGAGCCTACCTAATCAGACATTCAAAACAATTCATCAGAGTAAGCAAACACACACAGTCAATAGCAAATCTAACATTTTTAATTTCCTTGCCTGAAGACATTCCGAAAATGATTCATAGAATCATGAAGTTGGAAGAGGCCTATCAGGCCATTGAGTCCAACCTCCTTCTCAGTGCAGGAATACAAATCAGGCTGTCAGGTGGTTGCCTAAATTGCTCTTGAATGCCTCCAGTGTTGGAGCACTCACTGCCTCTTGGGGTAAATGGTTCCATTGCCGTACTGCTCTAACAGTTAGGAAGTTTTTCCTGCTATTCAACTGAAATCTGGCTTCCTGCAACTTGAGCCCATTGTTGCATGTCCTGCACTCATATTTTTTTACTTCTTCCTACTAAAAAGAGAGAAAAGTCTAATGCACCAACCAATCAGATTTGAGAGGAAGTTTGAAAGCTAAAATGATCCTCTTGTGTAGTGAGGAGAGGGTGACATTCATACTTAATGGAGATGACTTTGATAGCAAAGTCAGTGACGGGAATTGTAGTCCTAAATGTCTGGAGGTTGTCACATTGCCTTCCTCTGGACTAAGTCTATGAAGGAAGCAGGCAATTAACCTTACTTCCAACTCCCAAAGAAGTAAAAGAATCCCTGCCACGTTTGCATCCATTTTTCATCCTTTTCTTCTCTTTTTCCTTCCAGGCTGTGACAGACGGCTCAGAGGGACGGTGCCTTCTGTATGCCTTCCTTCCTGTCTTCAAACCCTCTTTCCACTCTTCCTCCTCTCCTTGCTCAATGAAAGGCCGGTGCGTTACAGCACACTTGGGAGCCCCCGGAGACAAAGAGAGGCATCTTTGTGCTGATTTCCAGAATGGACACAACATCTCAGAGAGCAAAGGGGGTGCCTCATTCCATTGTGGAGATCTTGAAGATCCTAGGGACAGGCAAGGGTTGGATCTTGTTTGCAGCTGATTCCGTACTGGGTCCCACAGCAGTGGTTCCCTGAGCTGCCCTCTGGCTGCCAACAGCACCAGGGACCTGAGGGCAGAGGTGGCATTTTGATACCCTTTCTCCCATCAGTTATTATTACGTAAGGGCAATAGAGAGCTTCAGTTGGGTCAGCCTTTCCTAGAAGCCATGAGCAGCACTCTCCAATGCTGATATGGGGCTTACTTTATTTTATTTAGTCATTTTAAGAAAAACGCTGCTGAATTCTCATTCCAACTACTTAATGATGAAAGTGGAAATTTGTGTTGTTTCCAAAAAGGGCAGATGTTAGAAGAAGGAGCTCTTGGATGTTTCAGTTTAAACCTTGAAGGTACAATAGCTCTGCCCTGTCTTGGCATCTGGCCATCCGAACAACAGCAGTAGTTGAGTGGGTGTCATCTCTGGAAGCCGATTCCAGTCTAAGCAGCCAAGATCTCCTCTGTCGGGATGGGGAATGTGTGACTCCCAGATGCTGATGGACTGCAGATTCTTTAATCCCATAATACTGGACTGGGCTGAGCTAGTTAAGGCTGACAGGAGTTGCACTTCAGTCCCAGAAGAGCCATGCATTCTTCACCCTTGACCTGGAAGGTTTTACATGACATTTGTGACTGTCTAGTTATTAGCAAAATATCTGAGGCTATGCTTGCTCATTTTGTAGCCGGTGACTATTGCTTTCCAATCCTTCCTCGCTGCATTCTTTCTCAGTGATGTTTGCTGGACACCATCCTAGGCAGCATCCCGTCCCACCTCCCTCTGCCAAAACTAGGCAAGAGCTTGGAAGCCCAGCTTCCAGACTCTTGATGAGTTCTTCATTCTAGAGGAAGAAAGGAAATGGCCAACTGCCACAACCCTCCTGATAGGTCTTTTTTGAGACTCTTATGTTTAAACCAGCAGAATTCCAAAACCCAGTCTAAATCTGAGGTGAATTTTATTTTGTTTGTTTGTCACATAGGTATTCTATCTTTTTAAAAAAAACCCAAAACTCAGGGCCATCAGTTTGGGCCTCCTTCCCATTTTCTCTCCTCACAACCACCTTATGGAGTTGACAGAGACACACTGCCCCAGAGTAGCCCAGTGAACTTCGTTGGCAAAGCAGGGATTTGAACCAGGGCTTCCCTAGCCTTAAACTTCTTACACAATGCTAGCTCTGAGATTGTCTTATCACCCACCCACCTTTCATTCCTGCAAGAAATTGACACTTTGCAGAATCCTCTCCAGTTGCTTTCCATCATTTTGTGTCTGTCAGAGTCTTGCCTATGGAAAATTTGCTGAAATGTCCCCCTCTGTTTTTTTGCCTCATATGAGTTAGGATTTGGGTGAGACTGTGTGCACTATTCATCTAATCACAGACACTCATCATCATCATCCTAGCTGGGCCATTGAGGAATGTAAGACTTTAACTTTCTTTTTCCTTTTATCACCCTGCATAAGCATCTTTTGCGCCTCTGGCCATTCATGTGTTCTTCTGTTCCTGTATTTCTGCATGCATCTCAGGTGAGACATATGAATGTGCTACGAATATTGCACTAATCCTTTACGGGGATCTTCACCAAGAGCCTTCACCTTATGAAGGAGAAAAGGACGTATCCCTTAAATGCGTCATTTCCAACCACTACAAATTCTGATAGAAGAGGAATCCATGCTGTGCTCTCCTCGAACTAGCAAGTCCAGCTTAGTTATTTCTATGTATTTTTAAGGATAGTGAAGTGGAATGGGGAAAATATTGGAGGCTTCTATAATGCTTTTGGAATGTATGGATCCCTTCCATGCTAAGAGGGTGGACAGAAAGCAGGACGCATCATGTGAGTGGCACAACTTGGAAAAGTTCACTTTCTTGGGCAACCACGCCCAGAACCCACTGGAGAAGCTGGCTAGGGATTCTCAGAGCTAAAGTTTCAAACAGTAGCTTTTCTAAGCTCTCTTGCATGGTAAAAGAAGTAAGGCGGAACTAAAAGTTAATGATATGTTTCAGCCCCAAAGAGGATTTGAGATGGCAAGCTGCGATTAATATTTCATGAAAAGCCACCCTTGCCATCCTTTTCCAGCCCTTTCTCGCATTGTTATTGTTCTGGAGGTGATGCTTGTCATTGTTATCTTTGTTGTCATACCCTGGTACCCTTTATTTATTTTGTAAAAGCAAGGAGGCCTTTGGCATGCCAGAGAAAGAGTCATGACTCGGGTGTTTAGATAGCCAGATTTTATTGCCTACATAGCAAGTTAGAATGAGGACAAAGCTTTCTTTCTCCTGTCTACTTCTTTGGGGGGGGGGGTCATGAGAAATTAGCAGTATCCCAAGGAAAAGGAGGAATCATAGCCACTAACCAGCAATAGAAAAGTCAAAGACTGTGCCCAGTCCACAAAGCTCTGTCAACAATGTACATAGTGTGTGTGTCAATGCACTGCATACCAGAAGGATATGGGAGGTGAGCATTTGGACTCAAGCATTCAGTAGAGTAGCCTCTTGATTGGCAAGTAGATTTGTAGGTAAGTGGGGATGTTGGGAAATATTCTGGTGGTACCAAGATCCTGTTCTGACCTTAAACATAAGCCCACAGGGCAGCAAAGATAGCTAAAGCTGCAGCACCCACAAGGGCCAGATTAAGGCATCAAGCACCAGTGAGAACAGGCGCCACTGCTACTTCCAATGCTCTTCATAAATATGTTGAGTGAAGATCTTGGAGGATAGATGCTATGAGTGGCATGCTAATAGATGCTATGAGTGGCATAAGACAGCTAACCTAGAACACATGTGCATTTGGAGTATAACAGAGGAGTAGGCATCCTTCAGTCTCAAGAGACTATGGTAACATGCTTTGAATAGAGGTCTTGGAACAGCGTCTAGTGTGGCTGAGAAGGCCAGTTCGAGAGTGACAATCCCTTCCACACTGAAGACAAATACAATCTGTCCCCTGTCCAGCTCCCAGATTTTGCTGGTTTCAGGACTGCCTCTTTGCCTCGGCCTGCTGGACAAGGGTCTCTTCAAATTGGGAGAGGCCATGATGCACCGCCTGCCTCCAGGCTGAACGCTCAGATGTCAGGGTTTCCCATCTGTTGAGGTCCATTCCTAAGGCCTTCAGATCCCGCTTGCAGATCTTGTATCGCAGCTGTGGTTTCCCTCTGGGGTGCTTTCCATGCACTAATTCTCCATACAGGAGTAGAGGCTGGCATTCACGGAAAGGGTTGAAAAAGTAAAGTGCCTCTTCTTTTTTGGGGGGAAGTGATTATAAGACATAGGATTTATGGTCCAGCTAAAACATTTTATCTTTCTTGAAGACTAGAATCTTGGGGTGTGGTCTAGAACCATTGAAACCAATTATTTCTTTGCTGTTGTTTTTCTTATGGCAGAGATTCACTGGTAAGAGAGGGATGAATTAAAGTATATCTCCAGTCAGTTTGGAATGGGGCAGCTGACTGATCCCTGAAGTACTGGGTTGAGATAATATTGAGAAGGAAGAGATAGGTTGAATCGTTCTGGTTTTTCTCTGTGTCCCAGCACTTAAATGCCAAACCAGAGCTTGATGGACTCATTGTGGGGGAACTAGGAATACCAGTCCCTTTCTTCTGCTGCCTGGACACTGATGGAATGTGGTGGTCCTCTAGCAAATCGCTGTAATCCACAGATAAAATCATCAGGATGCCCTGAAAGGGTGGCGTCTGCAAGCATGGCAGCTGGATGAGAAGAGAAATGGTTGGGGGCAACCTGCTATGTGAAAACTCATTCTGTATCAGAAATTTTGCAGGATAGTATCATGCAGAGCTTGGGGGGAAATTGTTTTGAGATGACGGCTCAGGGAATTCTGCAGCCAACATGGCATGTTCTTTGAAGGTCTTTGAGAACAGTTGACCACAAAAAGTAATTTCAGTATAGCTATGGGCTGCATGAAATTTAACTTTTTCCAGTTTAGAAAGCTGGACTTCTGATCTGGATCCTACATTTCATTTCAAATAAAGTACTTTTCTGAACCTCATCTCTTCTCCAAAGGTATAATTTCTCTTAATGGAGGAGTTGGGAACCGTCTTGGCAAAGGGGTCAAATGTAATTTTGGATAGGGTTTTCAGGTCTGCAGTTCATGCTCAGGTGGAATATGGACAGAGTAGATGAGCAAACTAGACCTAGGTATAATTTATTTTATTAACTGATTATTTTATTTCTATGTTGCCTTTTTCACAGTATAGGTACCCAATGCATCTCACAATTACTTTTTTAAAAGATGCATCTAAAAGTGCAACATGAAACTAAGTTGCAACAAAGTTACGACATCAAAAAACAATTAAGAATATAATATTAAAGAGACCATAAACATGAGAAATGTACAACATTCCAAAACAATGCACTTTTCTTCCTGTGCTTCTGTCCTACTAGGAGCCTGCCTCAAAATGAAGGTATTTAGATATTTCTGAAAAGACTGAGGGCAGGGGACAGCCTGAAAAGGCTTTCTCTCATGTCCTCATCAAACAAGTAGGACTGAGAGAAAACCCTCTCTGGAAGTTTTTAGAATCCAGACTAGCTCATGTAGAGAGAGACACAATCCTTCAAATAGACTTGACCCAAGTTTGCAAGTTCCTAGCCTTACCCTTTGAATTGGGCTGAGACCTGGACTGGCAACTGCTGATATTGTTGCAGAGGAGCTATGCATTCCCTGTAACCAGCCCCTGTCGGCAGCAATTCAAAGCAGGTGGGTGTTTTCCTGCAAAATATAGCTTAATGATATCACCAGTTGTAGAGCCAGAAAGGACCAAGAGTCTTCGAGTCCAATCTGTTGACAAAGCTGAGCATCTCCCATTAAAGCATCCCCAACCTCTGTTTCACAAACCTCGAACTGAGGAGAGTCCATCACCTTCTGAGGTAATCCTTTCTTGAATTGTCAAGAATCATTTTTTTTCTTGTTGGAATTGTTTATAGTTGTGCCTTCAGAGTTTCTTTCTTTCTTTTCTTTTCTGTTAGAAACTTACCCATCTTGGACTCCTTTTCTTATTAGGATTTCCTGCCATGAGAGCTTACCTATCATTGTTCTGAACTTATTAAAATTTAATAAACAGAGTTTTTAAAAAGAAGTTCTTAATTTCTAGGTGAAATCCCCTTTGTTGGAATTTGAATCCATTGCTTTGGATCTTACCCTTCAGAGCTGCCAGTAACAAGCTCATCCCATCTTCTATGTAATAGTCCTTCAGATATTTAAATGTGGTTCTCAGCTTCCCTTTTCCTGGGTAAACATACCCAATTCTCTCAACTCTTCTTCAGAAGAATTCATTTCCAGAACTTTTACCTTGTTCATTGCCCTTCTCTGTGTATACCTCACCTTGTTGATATCTTTCTTCAACCACAGTGTCCAGAACTGGATACAGTATTCTATGTGAAGTCCAACTATAGCAGAACAGAGTGTTACTATTGAGGACTCTATACTTCTGCCAATGCAGCCTGGTATTGAATTAGCATCACATTCTACTGTTGTCTCATATTTAGCGTGTGGCCTACTGAAACCTCCAGATCCTTTTCACTCACATTACTGCCAAGGTAAAGATAAAGGTTCCCCTTGACATTTAGTCCAGTCGTGTCTGACTCTAGGGCGAGGTGCTCATCCCCGTTTCCAAGCCGGAGAGCGAGCGTTTGTCTGAAGACAGTTTCCGTGGCCAGCGTGACTAGACACGGAACGCCGTTACCTTCCCACCGAAGTGGTACCAATTTATCTACTTGCATTTTTACATGCTTTCAAACTGCTAGGTTGGCAGGAGCTGGGACAAGCGATGGGAGCTCACACCGTCGCGTGGATTCGATCTTGCGACTGCTGGTCTTCTGACCTTGCAGCAGAGAGACTTCTGTGGTTTAACCCGTAGCACCACCACATCCCTATTACCAGCTGCTAATAATCCTACAGTATATTTGTGCATCTGGGGGGTTTTTGTGCCTGAATGTAAAGCATTACATTTTTCTCTGTTGTTCTATGTCCTTTTGCTTGTTTTGGCCCAATCTCTCCACTCTGTTAAAATCGTCTTGAATCCTGATTCTACCTTCTGATGTATTAGCTACCCATCAAGTCTAGTGTCTTCTGCACATTTAATGAGCATCCCTTCCATACTCCTATCCTGGTCATTTATAAAGATGTTGAAAAACAGTGCCCACTACGGGCTCGAAACAGAATCCTGAGGGATCCTATTTGTCACCTCTCCAGGATGACAAGGAACTATAGGTAGGTACTCTTTGTCTATGGATTATCAACAAGCTGGAATCCACTACACAGTACCATCACCTTAATATTCCCTTGATTTGTCTGCCTCCTGTATTTCAGGACCTCACCTATTCTCCAAGAATTCTCAAACATTATAGACATAAACTCTGGCATTACAACTCCAAGTTCCTTTACTAACCTTGGATACAGCTCATCTGGCCATGGAGACCATTCATTTAAAGTAGCTAGGTCTGTACTGCCATACCATCTCTTCACATATCTTGGGCCACATTGTCCCCTATATCTTATTTAAGTTAAATACCATTTTCCATTTGGGAGAAGATGTAGGCGAAGTAGCTGTTGAGCAGTTCTGTCTTCTGTTTGTTGCCCATTAGCATTTCTCTATTCTCTCCATGCAGCAGGCCTTCTGCTTCTTTGTTCTTTCTCTTGTTCTGATCTTAGCTGAAAACTCCAATTGTGTTATTTTAAACCTCTTTTGAAAGTCTCAGCTCATTCTGGGATTTAGCTCATCTGACTTTCTGCTTATAAATATTAGCTACTTATTTATACTGTTCCTTGATTATTTACCCCTCCTTTCATTTCCTATACTTTTAAATCTTAGCAGAAAGCTCCTTCTACAGCCATCCTGTTTTCTTTAAATGTTTCCACTTTTCTTTCTTATATGAATTTTGTGATTGTGGCTTCAGTGTGTTTTCTTTAAAGAAACTCCCTTCCATTGTGGACATTGTTATTTTTCAAATCCTGATTCTCACGTAGTCCTTCCTTAAGTTTATTGAAGTCACGTTTCTTAAAATCTAGAGTTCCTGTTCTTTTACGCTCAGCTTTTCTTTTCCTCAGTACAATAGATGCCAAGAGGTTACGATCACTTCCCCTTAATGTTTCTACTATTTCCAACTCACTGACTAATTCTTCCCTAGCTGATCCCCTTGTTGCTTCTTCCATCTTCTGGGAAATGAAGTTTTCAGTGAGGCAAGTGAGGAGTTTCAATAAAGCAAGTTATCTACTGAACTCAATTTTATGCACAAATACACATGAGTAAGCTGCCAGTGCAATACCCTTCCTTCTGCCTTAATTCCCTGCAAGAGCTTTGCCACCTGCAAGCTACAGCTCAGTTCTGTGCCAATATTTGTTTGTTTGTTTGTTTGTTTATTTGCCACCTTTCTCCTAAGGTTCCAAAACAGCTTACAGTATTAAAAGAAACAAAGTTAAAAGCTAAACAATAATCAATTATTACAATATGTTTTAAAAGCATCTCTTTCATACTTACATTAAAACTTATAAATAAGAGCAATATTAAAGACACAAGTAAAACAACGGAATAAAATAATCCCTTTTAAAAAATCCCCGTGGTGAACAAGTCATTTAGAAGAGAGCCTGCTTGGAGAGAAAAGTCATAATCTGCTTGCAGAAGGACAGCCATGATGGGGCCAGGTTGGCCTCCTGTGGGAGAGAGTTCCAGAGTCTAGGATCAGCAACAGAGAAGGCCCTTTCCTGGGTCCCCACCAAAGGTGCCTGTGAGAGAGAGGCCTTCCGGAAGATCTTAATACCTGGTTAGGCTCATAATATGGTCTTTTAATAATAATAGGGTCTTTTAGATAGCTTGGACCCAAGCCATTTTAGAGTTTGATTGGTTAAAACCAGCTCTTTGAATTGTGCCCAGATAGACACTGCTGTAACAGCGGAGTTACGTTCCCTGTAACCAGCCCTAATTATTTAATCTGCTACCTCACTGTAAACAGAAAAGCTCTGATGAGACAGCATAGGAAGCTACACCTGTTTATGGCTTCGTTCCGTGTCCTCTTTTTTAGTGGCAGTGAATGGCAGCATATATTTCAGTCCCAACTGCTGAAGAAATAGGTATAGAAATGCAAACAAAATTTTTTTGCTGGCTTTCACAAAATCCCTTGACACAGAAGGTGGGGTTGTTACAGCCTTACCATTAGGCATGGAAGGAAGAAATCATTCCCTGAGCCCCCTGCCCATTCTTGGAGGGCAGAGTTAAGTATGTCAAGTAGCCTGTCTTTCATTTCCAAAACTAGCCTGCTGCCCACCCCATTGCTAACACTGAAGTCGGCTGCAATGGCCAGCCCTAAGAGTTTCAACAAACAGAATGAAGGAGGTGGCTTTGTCTCAAACAGTATAATGACTTGGGAGAACATCGATGGTGGTGCTTTTCAATTCTTGCCCCGCAAACTATTCTGTAGCAGTATGTAGGGGAGGGATCATCAAAACTTCTGGTGACACTTTGGATGGTGGGGAAAGTGAAGCTAGGATTTTTAGAAGCCCATCTCTCAAATAAAGAACAGTTGGGCACTCAGCATACACTATTTTGGCCTCTCCTCCCCCTCCATTTAAGTACGAGTGATGTAAGTGTATCCTTGACATCACACATGCTTATTTTTGAACATCTTGGTTATTAATAACAAATCTTAATTCCACCCTCTCGGCTCCCTGATATTTGTTGTTTAGGTCCACGTTGCCCTCTTCAACCTCAGTGTCTATCTGTAGATTTTTATCCGGTTTAAAAATAACCAGTTCTTTAGAATGGAGAATATAAGGGAAATCATCACAATACCATCTAATAGGAGATCCGAGGGAGTGACAGAGGTCATCCGGTAGCTTGGATTTATTGGCAAGCTCCATAGAGACGTGGGTTTATTTAGAAATCTGCCAGGCAGCCATTGGATCTTATCCCTGCCCCCCCCCCACACACACACACCATGATTCAGGCCGTTGTGACCCACTTGAGCTGTTTACAGAATGGCTGCACAGCTCCGAGTGTGTGAAAGAATGAACAGCACCCCTCCACACCCTGTCAGCTTTCAGGAGGTTTATCCATATTCAGAATGGTTCAAAACTTGATTTGTGTTTTTGTGTTTTTGTTTTTTCATTATAAGATCATCTAAAATGTATAGGTTTTCAACATGAAAGAAAGCAAAACTGATTTATTCCCAGAAGGCTTTGAGGTCTTGGCTCTTAAAACCCTGTACAGTCAAACATCAGGGTTGCCATACACTCCCCACCCCTAAAATGACACCAATTTTTGTAAATTTGTAAATCCACAGGATCCTCATAACCTTTGGAGAGGGGGGGGGCTGGAGAGGTTCTATTTCCATCACAATCTGTACAAGCCTTACCATACAGAACAAGATTTCAGCTAATGTATGGCTGCCAGCAGTTAAAGGAGTTACAACTGAAACAACATTCTCCTTCATTTGCCCTGGCCAAGCTGAGCAAGTCCAGCTATTCCTAGCACCCAAACAGCTGTGTTAATCTCTCTTGCTGATAAAGGTGAGGAAAAACAAAAGAAGAGACAGGAACCCCAGCCCTGAACATTTAACAAGCTCTTCAACCTTAGGCCTGGATTGATGACTCCAACACCTTTGCTTTCTCTTTCAGTCTTTTCTCATTTCAAGTGCCAGCCATCCCAAATATAAAGAAATTTGCAAGTTTTTGTAATTTTCTTTCTAAACAATGAACTGACATAAAACCCTCAACTCTCCATAGCCAGAAATGAATTGGAAGCCAGTGCAGGCAAGGAAGAACAAAAAAAAAATACTGTGAAGATATCATCTGATTAGAACTCCTGTGACCATATTATGCATTAACTCAGGTAAAAGGTATAGATGTAAGCAACGTTCTCTCACCCAGAGCTCTCTCGGGGCTGTGTCTGGGCAGCTGGTTGGTTTACTTTCCATTTTGAATGAAGCCATGCCCAACCTTGTACACGTGGAAACGGGGATGAACACCCCATGCCCTAGAGTTGGACATGACTGGACTAAATGTCAAGGGCAACCTTTACCTTTACCTATGCATATCTTATTATATCTTATTATCAGTGAAGTTGGCCTAAACATCAGGTACCAAGCCAATGACTGCTTGATTTTGTAATAGATACGGGCTATTCCTATTTGTATTGCTGGGGTACGAATAGGAGCGCTACAGTTCCAAGGAGGCCCATTCCCTCCTCTCAGAACCAGCCAGTCCACTCGCGGTCACTCTGCAGAGCTGGGGTGCTTTGTTGTCATGCCAGCCTGGGAAAGAGTCCAGCCGGTGCTTCCCCGCCTCCCTGCACAGCCACCCACTCATCAGCTGATTGGGGAGATTCCCTGTCCCGCTTCCTCACCAGAGAGATCATGCTGTGTTTGATCACAGTCTAATATCACTTCCAATTTATAGCAGTTGGCAGAAGCAGATATTGCCCCATTGGAAATTGCCCATAAAGGCAGGCAGTAGGAAGGTGAGGGACAAGGATGCTAGCTTGAGAGGCAAGGATTACCAACCTATCTCTATGCTTTTTTGTGGGGGGGGGGGAGGTGGGGGAAGAGACCCAAACACACAACCCCATATGATTGCCAGCTGTCTCCTAGGTGGTAACACAATGTTTCAAATAGTAATGCACTTTTAAATCGAATCCATTTAGAATGGAGCTTATTGTGAGACAAATGTAAATACAGATTAAGCCTTTACAGTACATGTAAAGGTTTTTCTCTTTCCTCTCAATGTACATCCTTAGATCACATTAGTGTTGATGGGTACTGACAGCTGACATCCAGGAAGCATTATGACCCCTTCTCCGCCTCCTGTTAGCTGGTGAGCAAGCCTGATCTGAGAAGGGTTTCGCTATAGGAGTGGTGGGGGCTTTGCAGAGCTGATTTTACTTGCCCGCCCTCCTTCTGTAAATTCTGAGCCTCAGTGCCTTTGCAGAGACAGGTGGAAGTTCTGCCATCACTTTTGACAGCCAGTTCAGCAGGCAGTCTGCATACTTGGAAAAATGACCTAGTAGAAAGGTCCGGTTAGACCTTGTGCAACCCACAGAAAGAAAAGGACAGGACTCTGGCCAGGCTGGCTGGGGATCCTAGGGTTTGCCATCCAAAAAGGAGGAACTTTGGCAACCTCTGAGGGAAATGGCTTTTGATGGAGTTGCTATGTGGACAAAGCGTTCTTGTAGTTTTAGGTGTTGCAGAGAACGAGCACTTCAGCAGATTTGTGGCAAAGTGCATCAACTGAAATTACTTTCTCTGCACAAGTATTAGGCTTACAGAAGCCTTCTTCTCTTTTCTGTGTGGCCACTACTCAGAATCAGCTGTACTCCACAATGAGATTGACAGTCTAGTAAAAGGATAGACAAATGGATGTCCTACCACTCCAAAAATCACATCAAAGGATTTTAAAGTGTGCAGATGCTGGAGGCCTCCATCACCATGTCTTTGACCAGAAGTAGACCTTAGAGAAGCAAGGGAGAGACATCAGCTACTCAGGGAAGTCCTACCTTTCCAGGAGTCCAATATGTAAAATCAGTTCTTAGAACACTCATGGGGCCAAAAATTGTAAAAAAAACCAATGAGGACAGGCCATACTATCAGAGCTTGGAAAAGTTTCATTTGTCAACTACATCTCCCTGAAACCAAACCAGGCAGGATGGCCGTTGGTCACGGGGTCTAGCTGTAGATAAGAAACTTCCAAGCAATGCTCACTAACCATTGGGGGCACCAGCTGAAAAGGTACATTGAAAGCAAAGGCAGGGGGACCACATATGACCCTCTGGCTGCTTATCATACCCAGGGAGGTGGCCATTGTTGGCTGAGTGAACCTTAATAAGGCATATTCCTCTTAGGGTGTTAGGATATCCTGCCACGTTTTGTTGTGGGCCTCACTTCTTTGCTCTTGCTTTTCTGACATTCACAGTCGTGGCTGCCTAGTACAGAGATTGGTGTGGAGAGGGAACGGCCTGGAAATGTAGTGTTCTTGATTATCCTCACAAAGAGATTCTGGAATGCATAGTCAAACAAGTAATTCTTCCAGGGCCAGGAGGTAGCTGGTAATTTAAAATCTCTTTAATATTCCAGTAACAGATGCCCCATAGTCCATCCATAGTCCATGATGGGATAACCCTTGCAAACATGAATACCAAACATCCCTAATGGGGAGTCCTCCAGATGTGTTTAACTACACAGTTACTATCATTCCCCGTTTGGCATCCTTACCACTGTCTGGAAGATGTCTTGTTGGAGGAGGCTGTGCAGTTTTGTTTCTTTTCTTATTTATTTGGTTGCATTGTCAAGATACTGAGCAGTTGCACTCTCTGTTTTTTCTCTATAAAATATACTCTTTTTCTGTACATATACCTAGATTCACATCTTGTATGTATGTAGTGATCTGCATACATATAGGCCAAATCTCAAATACTGTATAGGTTTTTGCTTCCACCCCCACCACCCCATGGCTGATTTTGCTTTCTAGACATGGGTTCTGACTTGAACAAAGAGCTGCTGCAGCACATCATTCTGGGCGCATTCTGAGGTGAGGAACATTCCTGCTCAGGCCCAGTGGAACTGAGCAGGAGATGGACAGGGAGACCCTTGGAGAGAGTAGCGCTATTATGCCACTCCCATCCTTTGTCAAATGCTTTTCTGTATACACATACTCAAAGCAAGATTTTGTGTGGATGTATGTGTGTCTGTACAAACACACAAACATAACTTTCTAAAAAGTATCACTCAGCGCTCGAGACAAGTTAGTTGTTCTAAATCCTGGTAATTATTTATTCCATACTGTATATTTATTAGAGTGACTAAGATAATTTTTTAAAAAATCAGAGTGTTACAGAGAAGCATTTCATTTCCACCCTCATCAGCTGTTCTGATCTGAATTAAAGGAGAAAAAGGGGTGTAGGCAAAGTGCCAATTATGCCACTTTTGTCTACTGCAGACTTTAATTCATACTAGACAAGCTGAACAAGCAGAAGTGCAAATGTTTTGCTATATCATAGAGTCCTGGACTCTGGTAATGTGAGGAATTTTTACCCTTTCCCCCTGGATCCCTTTCTGGAGTTGAAAACACACCACAGAAAGTTTTCCAGTCCTCTAGAGCAGGTTTTTAGGGAGTTTTATGGCCTATGAAGGGCTGCAGGAGAGATTACCCCCGCCACACACAAACATATGTACACCTTATTATTCTTCAACATCTAAACACATTTATTTTATCATAAAATGCAGTTAATCGGCTTCACACATTCCCCAAAAAGGCAATAATGGTTCACAGCAGCAGAAAGGCAACAGGTCTCTAAAAATGGATGCTACATAAAATCAGGAAAAAGATGGGGGGGCGGCACAGTTTCAAAAAGGTGTTTGCCATGGAATATCTAGTTGGGTTGTGCCCTCTCTCTCTCTCTCTCTCTCTCTCTCTCAATTCCATTTTTTAAAGAAGAAAAATTATAAATAACTGTACATGGAATATAAATACATCTATTTTGTGGTGGTTGTTGCTGAATTCTTGTCACTGAAAAAAAGATACAAGCAAGCAAACACAAACGACTAGTGCAACCCCCCACCCCACCCAAAATTGGAAAGAGAAAAACAAACAAAACCTGAAGGCATTACAAGTACTTCTTGTGGATTGTAAATTTGTACAGTACCATTTATAAAGTTTTCTACATTCGAAGGAAAGTATTTATAATTTCCACAGTTTGATTGAGGTGTAAAAGATGCTGTGGACTGCAAATTTAAAAAAAAAGAATGAAAAAGGGTCACTTTTTCTTTTTTTGTTTCCTTGTGCTTTTGTGAGGTGTTTGGTGAGTAAATAATGTATGAATTATTTATGCCAATAAAAAATTTCACGACGATTACGTTACTCCTTTCTCTTATTTTTCTCTCTGTCTTCCCTGCTCCTCCCTCTCAGGTGGCTTCCCACCTTGCCCTGAGCCGGAGCCGGAGCCGGAGCCGGAGGTCAGTCAGCCTTGCCAGGTTCCTGCCAAGGTCCACTGGGAGTTCATTGTCCCTAACATCCCTGGAAGCTTTCTGCTCCAAACTTATGGCGCTGCTTCCGCATTTTCTCTTCCCAAGCATGGGGGGAGCAGGAAGGGTCATAGGTTATCAGCAAAGATGAAGAGCCACTGTTTTGAACCGCAACATGGCTAGAGCTTTTGGGGCGTGCTGGAAGATGCAGTTCCCGAAAACCCCAAACTTTCCCTATATTTCTTTGATGGCAGGTTGCAGGAATTCCCTAATCCAGGCCTAGAGAAGTCTGCAATTTTAGCCCCTGGCTGGAAACTTTGAAGACCTTCCACCAGTCAGTGCAGAGCAGATATAAGGAGAGCAGTTCCCCTCCAGACATTTTAGACCAGTGGTCTCCAACCTTGGGCCTCCAGATGTTCTTGGACTTCAACTCCCAGAAATCCTGGCAAGCAGAGGTGGTGGTGAAGACTTTTGGGAGTTGTAGTCCAAGAACATTTGGAGGCCCAAGGTTGGGGACCACTGTTTTAGACTAGAATTTCCATAAGCCCAGGCACCACGGCCAACAGTCAGAGGTTCTAGGAGTTGTTGTCAAAAGCATCTGAAGTACACAGGTTACCTAAGCCTTGTGCATAAAGGGAAGATGGCCCAATAGGTTGACCTCGTACATCACAGCTTATTTCATGGGAAGGGCCATGGGTTGCATGCGCAAGTGTGTGCATGCACACACACAATCACAGAGTAGACCCTTTGCATGCAAAAGGTCACCAGTTTCAAAGACTTCAAACCCCTGGAGAGTGTCTGCCATTCATTATCGATATTACTGAGTGTGGCAACCCCAGACCTACTGGAGTATGCCACCATGTAATTATGCTGCCACCAACCATTCCCTGTAAGGAGTCACACAGACCAGGAATGGATTTAATAAATAAAAGAACAAGGTTTATTGAAACAACACACAGGATAAATAAAAGAATCAGGTAAATAGGATAATGTAACGTGGCATATCCCCAAACATACACATATAACAGATTGGTTCCCACTGAACCCTTTAAAGTAACGCACAGACCCTGAACCTATCAGTTCTGGCTACCTAGAAAGAAACCTGAACCTATCAGGTATGTACTAACTGACACACAGTTGTACCCAGTCTGACACACAGACTCCAACTCCTAACTTTCCACACAAGCTCCAAATATATATACAGTACAGCTCCTCCCCCCTGATGTCCCGCCTTCCACTCCCCATAGGATGGAACTTTCCCTCCAAACCCATGACAGACAGGTACCATCAGTGCTGTATGTGACACCTCCCCTCTTTATAAGTTGTTTTGCAGGGGAAAAGCTAAAGTGCTTTTCTCCAAAAAAAACAACCAGGATCAAAACACAAAACAGTTATACATTATAACACAATCCCATACTTACTTTAAACATTAATATTTACAATACATTAAGTTACCTTTATTAATACAAACCAAGCCTGTTCAATAAACAGGTACATTTAACTTTTGGTCACCAAAATATACATAGTCCATGGTTTCTTCGCCGTCTTCACTCGTCGGGTCTTCTTGACAAGGCGTCAGCAACACAGTTCATTGACCCTCTGACCACTTTCACTTCGAAGTCAAAATCTTGCAGGTTTAAAGCCCACCTCATAAGTTTACTATTATGGGTTTTCATTGTCTTTAACCACTGCAGTGGTGAGTGGTCAGTGCACAGAACAAAATGTCTTCCCCAGATGTAAGGTTTGGCCTTCTGAATCGCGTATACTATGGCCAGGCACTCCTTTTCCACGGTTGCCAAATGTCTCTCACCTTTCTGGAGTTTCCTACTCAGGTAGGACACTGGATGCTGGTCACCATTTTCATCCTCCTGGCAAAGAACTGCTCCTACCCCGCTGTTAGACGCATCGGTGTAGATGATGAACTCCCGGTCGAAGTCGGGAGCACGCAGCACTGGATAATGGACGAGCGCCTCCTTCAACCTCTGGAACGCCTCCTCACAGTCGCTGGTCCACGGGATGCGGTCATCAGTCTTCTTCTGCGTCAGATCGGTCAGCGGAGTCGCTGTCTCGCTAAACCTCGGGATGAATTTTCTGTCGTAGCCCACCAACCCAAGAAATGATTTGACTTTTTTCTTGGTGTTGGGTCTGGGCCAATCACGAACGGCTTCTATCTTGGCCTCTAGGGGTTTGATCACTCCTCCCCCTACTATGTGACCCAAGTATTTTATTTCTGGGCTACCCAGCTGACACTTGCTTGCCTTTACTGTTAGCCCTGCTGCACATAACCTCTGCAGCACTATCTCCAGGTGTTTCAGGTGATCTATAAGGTAGTTCAGATCTGACATCTTGGAAATGACCCTGTATGGTCCTGCCCATTTGAGCTGCAGTTTGTTCTCTTTGCAGGGCCTAAGCCAAAGCACTTCCTCCCCTGGGTTAAAGTGCCTCTCCCTGGCTTTCTGGTCATACCAGGTTTTCTGTCTGACCTTCTGAGCTTGTAGGTTTTCTGCTGCTAGCTCTAGGTTTCTCTTCAGGTCATTCATTAAAGTGTCTATATACGTCACAACATCTTGTAGGTCATCCTGGGTGATCTGCTCCCAATTTTGTTTGATTAAATCAAGTGGACCTCTTACTTTTCTCCCAAACAAAAGTTCAAACGGACTGAACCCGGTACTGGCTTGTGGCACTGATCGATAAGCAAACAAAAGGGATTGCAGCTTCTGGTCCCAATTGTTTGGATTCTCTGCCAAGTAAGCCATAATCATGCGCATCAGAGTCCCATTGAACTTCTCCGTTAACCCATTACTTTCGGGGTGATAGGCAGTGGTTTCCTTGTGTTTAATTCCACAGATTTGCCATAACCGTTTCATGAGCTTTGATGTAAACGATGTGCCCAAATCTGTGATTATTTCTGAGGCAAATCCCATCCTGGACATATACCCCACCAAGGCATCTGCCACTGTGTTAGTTTCGATATTAGTCAAGGGTATGGTTTCGGGGTACCTCGTGGCATGGTCCACAATGGTGAGAATGAACCGGTTCCCCCCTCTTTGTGGCCTTGGGCAAAGGTCCCACAATATCCACTCCTATACATTTGAACGGGGTGTCAATCACAGGCAAAGGGCACAACTTTGCTTTGGTCCTATCACGGTTATTCCCCTGCCTCTGACACACATCACATTGTTTACAGAACTCCTTGATCTGCTTCCCTATTTCAGGCCAGTAAAAATTTTGCGTGATTCTCTGCTGTGTTTTGTTCACCCCTAAGTGCGCAGCAAACATGTCAGAGTGCCCCCTTTGTAAGATCATGGGGCGATACTTTTCAGGTACCACTAGCTGACTTCTGATCCCATCTCCCCCTTTTGAGATATTCATCAGGGTCTCTCTATATAAAATTCCCTTTTCCTCGCGAAATCTCGCTGGGGTTTCAGGTGTTATCTGGGTGTCTGTCACCTGTTCAAAACACTTTCGGAGAGTGGCGTCTGCCTTTTGCTCTTGGCCAAATTTGCTGTCCGTGGCTAAGGTTTCTGACACAGCTTCGGGACTACCCTCATCTGCTTCCACCTCGGGCTCTTCAGTACCCCCCTGAACTGTCCCCGTGGTAGCTTGTGAGCGTGTAATCACTAGCACCCGTTTCACATGTTCAGCCAGGTCATTTCCCACGAGCACGGCTGCTGGCAGAGTCGATGAAATCGCTAGCCGCCAAACTCCCCTCCAGCCTTGAAAGCTCACAGGTACCTCAGCTACTGGCAGTGAGATCACCTGCCCCTCAATCCCTGCCACCTTCAGGCTCTCATTTGGGATTATATACTCCCTAGGAATAATGTCTGGATGGCACAGGGTCACCTGAGAACAAGTATCCCTTAGCCCCCTATACTGATGGTCAAATATTCCTACGTCCACCCCTGCGGTCTCAAACAATTGCGAATCTGTCCTCACTAGTAAGCAGCGCTTGACCTCCACAAGAGGACCATTTTCCCCAGCCTGATCAGCAGATGTAACTGGTCCAGAGTGAGTAGCCATGGTAACAGGCTCCCTCAATGGCAAGGAGCTTTGCTCTGTCTGGACACAGAACACAGCTTTTGGCTTGGTTCCACTCAAATCATGAGGCAAATTTCCCTTTAGCTGTTTTAATTTCTCACACTCTGAGATTAGATGGCCCTTTCCTTGACAGAAATAACATTTTCCGCTGTACTTGGAGTCTTTCTCATCTGGTTTTGGTTTTCCCTCCAAAATCTGAGGTCTTGGTGGTTTCATGTCTGAGGGCTTCCCTTCAACATGGGCCCCTCCCCCTTGCTGTTTTTTCCCTGGTCCCTGAGAGTACCTGCTGTAGGTTTCTTTGGGCTTACCCACAGATTTCCCCTCAGCACCTAAGGGCTTCCTTATTTGGTAAATAAAATCTGCGATCTCTGCCGCTTCTGTCACCGATTTAGGTTTCCTCTCCCTCACATGGAACTTTAGTTCCCCATGCAGGACTGAATAAAATTGTTCCAGCGCTATCTTGTCTTTGAGCTGCTGGAAGGTCTCTGTCCCCTCCTGAGACAGCCATTTCTCTAGCAACCTCACCAGTTGGGCCCCCACTTGGGTAAAAGTCTGCTCTGTTTTTTTTGTGAGTGACCTGAATCTTTGCCTCAGCTGTTCAGCAGTTATCCCATGCCGGGCAAACACCAGTTTTTTAAACTCAGCAAAGTCCTTCAGCAGTTCCACTGGCATCTCTGCATAGACTTCTGCCAGGCTGCCACTGATCAAAGATCACATAATAGTCATCTTCTCAGTTTCCCTTACTGAGAAGTCCACAAACGCTCTTTCCACGAGGGAAAAGAACACCTCAGGGCAATCTCCCTTGTGGTACACAGGGAATTTCTTCAGGTCAGTTTTAGACAGGCTGCCTTCCCCATTCCCTGGGTTCCCCTCATTATTATTGTTATTCCCATTTCTACTCATTATCTCCAGCTTCTTCAGCTCAAACGCCATTTTTTCTAACTCAAATTGTCTCTGTTTCTCCCTTTCCCTTTCCTGTTTCTCTTCCCTTTCAAACGCCATTCTTTCTCTCTCCAATCTTTCTTCTCTTTCCATTTTCTCTCTCTCTATTTCAAATTGTCTCTGTTTCTCTCTTTCCCTTTCCTCCATCTCCCTCACCCTCAGCTCATGCTGTTGGGCTAGGAGCATTCTTCTGAGTTCTGAGGTCAGTTCTCCCGTGCTCTCATCCTGCACTGAGCCAAATTCCTCCTCAGAACCTTGTTCTCCCTGTGGTTCTCTCACTTCCCCCATTTCTGCCATTTGGCTTCGAGTCAAGGGCATAATCCCCCCAGAACAGGCTGCTTTCAAAAGTCAAGCCTCAAAATAAAACGACGACTTTTTTCCTTTTGCCTCAGAAACAGCCTTCTATAGACTGCTGCTGTTCCTTCAGCACCAACTTGCAACTGTTGCCAGGCAGAATCCACCCCCTCTGCTAGGCCTCTCAGCAGACAGGCTAGATCACTGTTACTTCACACAGTTTTGCCTCAGCCCTTTCCCGCCAAAACAGGTTGCCTCAGAGCTCCCTAATCTAGTCCCCAATCTGAGTTGGCACGTTCTTCCACTAGCCTACCTCCCCGTAAGGTAAGCCTAGAAGATTACCTACGCGCCCTCAGATTTTCCCTGACTAGACCCCCCTTGCTCTGGGCACACCTGCCAAGGCTTTGCTGGACCACTGGACAACTGGACCAGTCGTATCCCACACGCTGGACACCAATCAATGTGGCAACCCCAGACCTACTGGAGTATGCCACCATGTAATTATGCTGCCACCAACCATTCCCTGTAAGGAGTCACACAGACCAGGAATGGATTTAATAAATAAAAGAACAAGGTTTATTGAAACAACACACAGGATAAATAAAAGAATCAGGTAAATAGGATAATGTAACGTGGCATATCCCCAAACATACACATATAACAGATTGGTTCCCACTGAACCCTTTAAAGTAACGCACAGACCCTGAACCTATCAGTTCTGGCTACCTAGAAAGAAACCTGAACCTATCAGGTATGTACTAACTGACACACAGTTGTACCCAGTCTGACACACAGACTCCAACTCCTAACTTTCCACACAAGCTCCAAATATATATACAGTACAGCTCCTCCCCCCTGATGTCCCGCCTTCCACTCCCCATAGGATGGAACTTTCCCTCCAAACCCATGACAGACAGGTACCATCAGTGCTGTATGTGACACTGAGCAGGTTAGATATTATGTGATCAGAGCCTGGACTACTGAGCCACTCTTTGGGATTGCAGGTCCCAGAATATCCTCCTGCGCATGACCACCATCCATGCAGTTTTCATGGTTCTGGGAGCTGAGGTCTGACTTTTCTTATCTCTGTGACTAGTGACATCCCTTTCCCATATAAGTGTAAAATGATGTGTGGGAACTTCAAACTTCTTTGGGGATTTGCTTTCAGCAATAGGCTGATAGTAGGATAGCATCTAAGAAATATTACTAATCTTGGGGCTAAAAACAGAAAAACTACCAAGCATGTATGCAATGCTTGATCAGTAATGCCGCCCAGAGTGGTAGAATATACCAGTTGGGCGGGATACAAATCAAATAAATAAATAAATAAATAAATAAAATACTTCCAGCATTCCAGACTGCTCCTGAAGATATTAGACAGGAATGTTTAAATGCTCATACTGAGGCTATGACACTGTCCAAGCATCAACATTTAGCAGCATGGCATGCCACAGCTGTTGCGGCTAAGTCTCTAAACTCTGCCATAACCCTTCGATGCCACGCCTGGCTCAGGGCATCTGGCATTATTGAGGATGTGAAAAAGATCGAAGGACAGGCTTTCGACACAAAAGGTTTATTTAATGAAAAGACTGATGAGTCTCTCAAGTCCATACATGAAAGTAAGAAAACTGCTAAATCTTACACCATTCACCAACAGCCTTGTTTCCAGAAACAGCAGTGGGAAAGACAGCTTCTACAGCAGTAATATCAGCAACAAGCCTCTCAAGGCTACAGGCCTTTTAGGAGTTCTCAGGGTAGATCTTCTCAGCAGTCTTCTACTGCTCCGTCCTATAAACAGCAAACATCACACAAGTGTCATTCTTATCGTCCACCTACCAAGAAATCCAAGCAATACCTTTGACTGCATCAAACCTCTGATTCATGACCATCCCACACAGTTTGCCCCATTTTACCACAATTGGCAAAGCATATCAAAAGACAGTTGGGTTCTGAACATCATCAAATTCGGCTACCGGCTAGAGTTCGTAGAACTCCCTCCTCTAGGGTATCTGCAAATGACAACATCCAATCCCACCCTGGAGGAGGAGGTTCTCACTCTACTACAAAAGAATGCAATACAGCGGGTCCCTCATCAGGACATTCTCAGGGAGTTTTACTTCACCGTTCCAAAGAAGGACGGAGGCCTATGGCCTATTCTGGATCTAAGGGACCTCAACACTTACCTTCAGCCACGCCGGTTCCGGATGATCACCCTGGAGTCCATCATCCACCTGTTGAGAAAGGGAGATTGGTTTGTGGTCATAGACCTGAAGGACGCATACTTCCATGTCACCATCTGGAGATGCTAACCGTGATCAAGTTGTTCAGAGCCTTCTTGCCGCTGATACAGGGTTGTGGTGTACAAGTTGTGACAGACAACACCACGACCTTGTACTACATCAACAAGCAGGGCGGGACGAGGTCACCGTCCCTTCTCTACCTTGCCGTGCACCTGTGGGAGTGGTGCTGCCACCATCACACCTACCCAGTGGCAATCCACATAGCGACCACAGAGAACCAACTGGCAGACGAACTAAGTCACCGGAAGGGACAATCCCACGAGTGGGAACTGGACGATGATGTGTTCCAGATGCTGTGCAGACGATAGGGTCATCCGTCCATCGACATTGTAACATACAGCTCTGCTCTCACCTGTCCGTCACAGCTGGGCAGGGGAACATCAGCCAATGAGAGGACGGAGGGTGGTGCAGAAGGGGGAAGAGCTGGATTATATAAGGGGTGTGTGTGTTGTGTGTGAGAGAGAATTCTTGGGAGTTTTGGAGTTTAGGAGATGAGAGAAATTGGTTGAGAGAGTGAGATAGATTTGTGAGAGATAGTCAGTGAGGGAAAAGTCTGTGTGAGGTACATTAAATGAGAAACTTGATTTACAACTTGATTTACTACCTGTGATTCACTCCTTTTTATTTTGTCAAATCAATAAACAACGTTTTGTTTTAGAAAAACCACTTGTCCTTTGTGATTACTGAATAAAGTTGGTGGCAGCAGTTGGAAGAAGAGTAGTGAGCACTCTGGGAGGCCTGAGTTGACAGAGGCTTCAGAGTGGCCCGCTACAGACATGTTCGCTTCACGCGCGAACGGGAAGTGCAGAAGTTATGCATCTCGAACAGGAAGAGGCCCCGGGTCCCAGGGGGGTGCCTTTATGATACCATGGCGAGATCATCTTCTTTACCTGTTCCCACCGATCCCTCTGATCCAGAGATCTCTAGTGAGAATCAGGCAGCAGAGGTCGTCAGCGATACTCATAGCACCCTTCTGGCCGCGTCAACCGTGGTTCTCTACTCTGCAGGACTTAGCCACTGAAGTGTTCAAACTTCCATTTCTTCCACATCTACTGACGCAGGATTCAGGGAAGGTGCTACACCCTGAGGTGGACTCTCCACCTGGTTGCGTGGAGGATCTGCCTGAGATCAAAGAGGTTTTAGACAAGTCCAAGAAACTATCTACTATCCTCTTATACAAATACAAGTGGAATAATTTTCTTCGATTTGCCACTGCCAGGAATCTCCAGACTTCTCCAGTCTCCCTACAGACTCTGCTCTTTTATCTCAAACATCTTTTTGACCTTGGCCTTACCTTGTCGACTCTCAAGGTGTACATTTCTGCAATAGTCTCTTTCCAACCAAGGGACTCAGAATCCTCACGTCTCTTCTCCCATCCTACATTGAAAGCATTCTTGAAAGGACTGATCAACATTCGCCCTCCTACAAGGCCTCCAGTACCTCAATGGTCCCTTACACTGATTCTCCAATCACTCATGAAGCATCCATTTGAACCTATGGCTTCGTGTGATGTTAAGTTTCTTTCCGTAAAGACTCTGTTTCTAGTTGCATTTACGTCTGCTAGAAGAGCAAGTGAGTTGGCAGCCTTAAGGTCTGATCCTCCTTACTATAAGGACAAAGTTATGTTATTTCCAGATGTTTCATTCCTACCTAAAGTTGTTACGGATTTTCACCTCAATCAGCCTATTTCGTTGCCTACCTTGTTTTCTGATCCTTCCTCTGACGTTGAGAAGATGCTCCATTCTGTCAAGATATTGTAAATTTTATAGGCCTGAACAGTTATTAAATGTAACGTTAATGAGCTGCCACTGTGACAAAGGAGAAGATGATGCAATGCCTGGAGAAGAGGTGACACCCATGTGGAGGAAGATGATGCAATACTTCCAGTGATTGGATAGAAGGAACAGTGTAACTGTATATAAGGGAACAGTGTGGACATTAATGTATCTTCTCCTTCTTTCCTATGCTACTATCCTCTATGCTACTTTGCCTATATTTTTGCCTGCTACGCCAAAGCTCTGCTACTTTGTATATTTGTATATTTGTTAATACACGTGTCTTTTTGTATGGAAGAAGAGTGTGTGTGTGTTTCTTCAATCAGATAACTCTGCATATTACAGTGTGAAGCTGACACATTCCCTGGATGTTAGAAGGGTGTTAGCATACTATGTTTCCAGGACAAAGGACTTTCGGAAATCTGAAAGACTCTTCCTGTGTTTCTTTGGACCACATAAGTGTTGTCCAGCGTCATCTTCTACCTTGTCACAGTGGCTTGTCTCCACTATTACTCTTGCCTACCAACTTGCAAGTAAAGAAGTGCCTGAGGGTCTTAAGGGACATTCCACAAGGTCCATGGCAACGTCTACTGCCTTACTACGTGGTGTGGACATTCCAGACATCTGCAAGGCAGCTACATGATCCAGAGTGTCCACATTTGTCACCCACTACAAGTTGGACCTTCGGGCAAAGAAGGAGACGAGTTTTGGAAGGGCTGTCTTGACATCTGTCCTGCAGTGACGGCCCTCCTTCCGGTAAGTTAGCTTGCCAGTCACCCAAATGTGTGATTCACAGAGATCACGCTGAAGAAAGAAAGGTTACTTACCTGTAACCATGGTTCTTCAAGTGGATCTCTGTGAATTCACACATTCCCACCCGGCCTCCCCACTATCCGTCACTGCTTCTCTTATAATGAGCTCTAGCTCTAGCAATGGTGGATAAATGGAACTGGGGGTGGGGAGGGAATGGAGCATGCGTGCTAGGGGCAACCTAAACTTTGTATCTTTTTCAGAAAAGCTCTAGAAGGTTCCGAAGTTCCAGCGCAGGTGCTGATTTAACCCAAATGTGTGAATTCACAGAGATCCACTTGAAGAACCATGATTACAGGTAAGTAACCTTTCTGGGGTTTTTTTTAACCTTGTCTCAATATTCAGCAGTTTGAAGGCTCTCCCATAGAAATGTAGGGTGAGGTATATCTAAATAACACAGTTAAAGCACAGGTTACAGCCATACCTGGATGTTGTCCTGCAGAATCATTCATTTTGTAACCAAAGGATGAATTTACCAATTTTGCCCGAGGACATAGGATCCTCCCATAAACCTTTCCCCAATGGACGTTCAAGCCCCAGCTTGCTTTCCAAAAGCTCTTTCTTCAAATTAATTAATTAGCAGATCTTAGAAGCTAGCTTTAAAACAAAACAAAACAAAACAAAAACCTACAGCTCCAAAATTTCACTGTGGCGATGCTGGCTGAGCAAGTGTGTATGCTTTCCCTGAGCGACTGGCTACTTGAACGGGATTTTTTAATAGATTGTTATATTTTGCTGCTTTGTATGTGCTTTGGTGTTGCTTCTATTTTTTTAGCATGGTATTTGATCCTTTTTAGTATTTGCATTGTATTCCTCATTAGCTTCAATATTGTCGTTGAACTGATGTAAGATGCCTTGGGTCCTTTTGAGAGGAAAGGTAGGGTAAAAATATTTTAAATGAATAAATAGGCTGTAGTTAAAAAACACACAACTCTTCCAAGCTCTGGACATCCATCCTTGGAATTGGAAGAGGTAACGTTATATACTAACCATCTTAACAAAAGCAGAGAACATGTGTCCCTCTAAATTTCTCCTGATCAGGGTACAATATTCTATCCTAGGCACCAAATGTCAAAAAACATGGCGAAGGGGAGAGAGAAACTAGAAATGGGCAGAAATTCACATCTGGTTTTATGGAAGGTTGGAACAAATTAAGGTGAAATAAGGCTGCACTTTGTTTTAAGGAGCATTGACACCCAGAGGCTTCTAGGACTGAATATTCCCTATTTTGGGGGCCACTCACTCTTGACTCTGCTTGTTAGGGCTACAGTCCATCATTTCCAGAGGAAAAGGTATTTGCCATTCTTCACTTAGAATTTGGAGTACATTGTAACAGTGACTCTGTTCTGAAAAATGCCCAGGGAACCTTTGCATGCAGTTCTCAAAGACTAAATAATCCAGCAATGGACAGGAACCCTTCTTCTCAAATTAGAGTGGGATCAGAATCCACCAGAGGGGAGCATGTGAAGAGTAAGGGTCCATCGTGCATGCCAAGATCACCAATACAAAATTACTCTGCTGACAGAAGCATTTCTTCTCCTCCGCACCACCTTCCTCTTTGGAACGCCATATGCTTCTTGCAGTGATGATTAACCTGCCCTTAAGGACAATGCAAAAAAGCACTCCCGGTAATTGTCATTCAAAAGTTCTTTATTCAGCATCTCTTATTCCCTGAATCAGAGAAAATGCTGGCAGAAGCTAAAGAAACAATGCAACATATTAAAAAGTGCATCAAGGCAAGAAGTAGAGCTGCAAACACTGAGAAAGGGACGACAGTCATGCTAGATTAAGGGACCAGTGGATCACACTTGAAGACAATGGGGTCATTGAAGGAGCCCATGGCAAGCTGCTTAACATCCAGATCTTTCCTCCAGCATCTTACGGCTGCCTCTGCTACATTTGCCTCCTGCTCTTCAGGCAGTTGCCTCGTGCTGCCTAATGGCTAGCCCTCCCTGGAGCCTCTGGCACGGCTGCTGTCCTTCCCCCTCCCTTCCGTCTTGCCCCTTTATGCAAGTAAGCAGCAACAAGACTGAGAGGGTGGAGCAGTATCCTCTACTTGGCTTTCCCCTTCCCTCTGCTTAGTTGTGTGTTTTGTGCAATGCTGCCCTCAGGTGAAGGACACCCACACCCCACTCCCATCTGCAGGCTAAAGCAGTTGAATCTTACTTCAGCAGTAGTGAGGGGACAGTATTGTCCACCAGGCATGTGGAATACACAGTTTTGTCCTTCCAACAGAGGTGGCTGTTGACAGTCTGTCTCCTACCCACACCACCTAAGAGTCTTCCACCTGAGGCAACCTCTCTTTTCCCCCTCATCTTGGGATGAGCATTGGGATGGTGCCCAAACACAGAGGGTGCCCTATCAAACTCTACAAGATGCCAGCTTTGCAATTAAGGGTTTCCCATCCCAGGACAACATTGGCCTAAAACTCAATTTCTGAGCAGTCAGGCTTGTAAATGAAGTTTGCATTTACTTCCCAATGGCCAATCACGAGGCAATTGTTAGTTGTTTTGCACCATACAGAAGTGAAGGATGTTTGTGATAACATAACCTGATACCTTCGCGCGCGCCCCCATCGCCAGAGACTTCACTTCTAAGGATTGTAGGCAGTTCCAGTCCCATGGCTCACCATGAAAGCAGTCCTTCACAGAGTCCGTTGTGCCATCCAAACTTCTTTTTAGCATCTTCTGCTTGTTCAGAATGTATTCCACTACTACTCTGTTTTTGTTGTTTCATTATTCTTGGTAGGTGGTAATTGTTTGTTATGTGTATTTTCCATCTTACATTTCTTTGAGTTCAAGCCACTTTGCGGGGGGGGTGGAAGGGAAGGCAGCTCAGCAAAAATTCCACACCACCACCGTCTATCTGTGAGCTGGTGTCTGAAGCCCTACTACAAGCACAAACAGCCATTAGGTTGGGGTGGGGGCACTCTTCAACCTCCAGAGGGTTTGCAACATATGTCCCACAATCTCTTCCATCAGCCGTTGTGGCTGGGGCTGATGGCAACTGTAGGCCCAACATTATACAGAGCTATACCTGTTACATAGAGCCTTGCTTTGATGTTGAGGTTGCAGTGATGAGCGGGGACTTCCGAGTGCTCTGCCTCTCTCATTAATTTTTGTGAAGATAAAGTGGTGAAAAGAACCAAATACTGTACTCTGCTTGAGCTCACCGGAGGAAAGGTGAGATAAATGTGACGAGAAATGTCAACACGGAGAGATAATAGTATAGCGGCAGATTTTCATAACCGTAGGAGCAGCCTTCCTGGGTTGTAAAGTTGACAAAATGTCAACCCAAGCCCATTAGGAGTTGTAGCAAGTCTGCACTTTCTCTCAAGCCCCCTTTTTGCTTGCAGAGAAAGGAAGCCATGCTCTTGGTCCTCTCCCGAAATCTCCAATTAAGAATAGTCTGTTTGTGATAGATGATGGCAATGATAATAATTTGTCCTGAATGTTTGGACAGGAACAGCAGGGAGAAAGCCACAGCAAAGATGTCACCCTAATGAAAATTATAGGTCAGTTATGCAGATAATGCCATTGTTCATCCCATTTATAGAACTTGCCTTCCAGGCCACGTGCCCTGTGTTGCGTACCTCCAGCCGGCTCCACAGCTGCGTTTTCTCCCTCACACACACATATTATATTTAGTGCCAGGAAGCCAACATTTGGAAAGTAGAGGGCAGGAAGGTGGAGGGTGGGAGAAGGTCATCAAATCCTAAGTGGTTGTGTACTAGTGTTTATTTTACAGAGAGTTTCAGAGGGTCTGGCAAAAATCTCACAAAGCCAGAAAGTTTCTCTTTGGACTATAACTACCGTCACTCCTGGCCAGCCATAGCCAGTGGCTTTGCTCCCTGGGGAATGAATGAACTTCTAGTCCAAAAGGTAGCTTTCTCTGATTTTTGGCCTTTCAACACACCATCACCCATGCTCCCCAGCTTTTGAGATTTTGCCAAGTACTTTTCAGACCTGTCTTTGTCCCTTGGAAGACTTGAAATGCAATACTTTCCAATGCAAATGAGCTTGTAATGAAGCTGAACTCTAGGCACAAGGGCAGATCCCATCCTTGCAAGACGAAGGTGCATAAAGTGAGGGATAGACAAATCCTGGCTGGGACTCCACAATGGGGCGGGGGGGGGCAGATACGTGTCATTTTGTTCTGATCTGATGCTTCTATTTTGGATTCCCCAGAATGCACAAGAAGAAAGGGAATTCTTGGGGGGGGGGCAAAGCACCAGCTGTTTCTCTGCACTCTGTGAAATTGGTTTAGAGGAGCAAAACCTGATCTTCTTCAAGGCAGCATGCAACATCTTACTTATCTCAGATTTTCTTTTCTTTTCTCTCCCTGCCCCCCCCATGTGTTTTGGCAAGTTCACAATTCAAGACAATTTTTAATTGCTTAGTTGGATACTCCCCTCTTAACTTCAAAGGGATAGAACCAGCTTCAAAATGATGAGGGTAATTTCAAAACAGGCATCCGTGACACTGCAGTCCTAACCCACAATTGTTGCAATAAAAACAGATAGTTCCTCCTTTCCAGAATAGTACATGTCATTTCCAGTGCTTCCATTTCTGCTGATCCATTCAGCCCAGTTCAGTAGACCTTGCAGAATTTCCGGGGAAAGAGTGCTAACGTGCCCCCACCCATCCACCTGGTTTTTCTCATTCCAAACCCTAAAAGGGCATTAATAAACCATGAAAGGTTGCTAACACTTTACACTGGCTCTGCTTGGCCACTTTCATCTTCAAAGCCTTTGTGGAGACCGGAACAAATGAGCGCGCGCGTGCACACACACGTTTTGCATCCTTCAAATACCACCTTCCATTTTTCTTAGATGGCAAGATCCAGGGGCTCTGGGAGAAAAGGTGGAACAATATTGTTGCCCAGTGAGTAGGTCTGAGAGATTTTGCTGCCTGGAGCAGGAAATGTAACTCTCCCTCTAGTGGGATCCAACTTGCATCCGATTCAGAGGGGCTCATAAGGCATTTCCCACTACCTTTCAATTCTTTCTCTTCAATTCCCTTCAGTTACTCGGGATGTGAAGATTTCATTTCACTTCCTTTCCCACCAATATTTCAAGAATTTACAAATTTCCCCATATTTGAGAGACCAAGGATGTGAGATTAAAATAATTCCAAAGTGGGAGAAATTGAACCTGTAAACTTTGTCCAGATCTGGGACTTCAGGTGCTCAGCTCTTAAAATCCAACATGGATTAAGTGTGCCACTTTTTTTCTTCAGAGAACACCTGCATTTTTAAACAGCTGTAGAGCAGCCAGATACAACCTGGTCCTTTCCAAGAAGGGAAGAGCAATGGAGTTTGAATTATGCAAGCAGGGCAGATTTTATTTCAGTTTGCTTTTAGGACTTTACCAGAAATTTACAAATTGCATATTCAGTCCTTCAGAAAATAACTTGTGATTTTTTAAAAATTAGATGCATAAAAAAGTAAATCCATGTTAGCTACCTGGCTTCAGTTGTCTACCTTGGGAGAGCACTTGCACACTCTCTCCTTTCTGGGTTTATCCTGTCACCAGGGTATTTACACCCGTGCAAGTCTTAGTAGTTAGCCCAACATGGTAAGAACCTAACTAGGAAACAAGTAATACTTTATTACTTTCAGGTCCAGGATCATTTATAACTAAATGTAACTCCTCACCACCTTCTAGCTCATTAAAATGTGGTTGCTGATTACACCAGCCCCCTCTCCCCCTTCATCCACAAGCCACCTACCCCTTCCAGGTATATAATGTGAGATCAGACACGCAACTCATTGCATGCTGGGGATGCTGGCATGATTACCCTGCTACTTCCTATACTGGCAGTAGGACACCAGCCATAATAATGTTAAAAGATCACTAGCTTAAAGCAATTAAACACATATCTAGTACTGTATTTTTGTGTATAAGATACCCCCATGTATAAGACACACACACCCCACTTTTCTAACCCCAAATTAAGAAATCTAAGTGGGGCTTAGCAAATGGAGGGGAAAGCAGGGATCAAAGCCCTGCAGGATCACTTTGATCCCTGCTTTCCTCTCCACTTATTTTTGTTCTTTCCTCAGCTTACTTCCGTGCATAAGACGACCCTCAATTTTTAGTCTAAACATTTTAGACAAAAGTATAGTCTTATACACGGAAAAATACAATAACTAGTAAAAGTGCAGCATTCCTCATGAAAAGTTCCTTTGTTCCTTTGCCAAAGATTTGCACAAGAAAAAAAAGGTCTTTGCATAATAATAGATGGTTACCATTGAGGGGGGCAGTCAAGATCCCCTAGAGAGAACTCCACAAACTGAGACCAATCACTAAATTTTAAAGTCTTGCTAGGTGTGCCTGTGAGGGCAGTGTGGCCGGGGGAAGGGCCTTCTCTGAACACTTAAACCATCCAGGAGTTTCATATGAGATGTGGTCCTTCGTACTCTATCCCTCACATTCACTCTTATTCTTCCCCCCACACTTAGATGGGCTTCTCTCTCAACATTTACCCAACCGTTTGCCCTACCTGTCTTCCTCAGCTCCTGTATTGGACCTTCCCCTCTTCTTCTCTCACTCAGTCGCCATCTATAGGACCAAGATACATGCTCTGTGAAACGCTCCACCTGTAGAGACCTGTACCACATATGCACATGATCTCAACTTTTTTTCCATATAAATATACTCTGTTGCTACATGACCTCCAACTTATGGTGACCTTAACAGGGTTTTCGTGGCATGTTGTCATGAGTGCTTCCGAAGACCTGGACCCAGAAGGGTTAACTGTGGCTGAAGAGAATGTGGAGAGATCAGAAACACCTGAACCGCCTCCAGATTCTCCTTCCACAGCAGACAGGCTTCGGGGCAGGCTTCAGGAAAGACTTAGAACATGAAGATCAGAGGATCGCTCAAAGGCTTTCCACAGAGACCTACGTTCATCTAGTCCTGAGTATTAGCAGGATAGAAAGCTTTCCAGCAGCTCAAGGAGCTGTTTCATTATAAAACAAGCTTCCAGTGAAGCCAGAAACTTCGTGGAAGCAAAGAGTCAAAAACCTTGGCTTGCATCCACATTTTTTGCATCTTGTTCCTGTCTCTGAACTCTGCACTTTGACCCTGGACTGTGCTGGTATTGGACTCTGGACTTTGGCCCTGGACAACGCTGGTATTGGACTCTGGACTCTGATCCTGAACTACACTGTGTATCGGACACTGGACTTTGACATTGGACTTCATTCTGTAAGTTGGTTTCTGGACTTTGGCTTTGCATTCTTGATATCTCTGACCTTGGACTGGTTTATCGGACTTCGGCTATTGTAACCCCCGGGAACGTGACACATGTGAGATGTTCAAGGGATAGTTTACCATCCACTAACTGGAGTAAATTTCTATGTCTGTGTGAGGACTTGACTCCAGGTCTCCTAAGCCTTTGTCTAGAGTAGACCTTACCCACTACACTACACAGGTTCTCATAAATACACTATACCATGGTGCAAACCCATATTATCTTACATCACGCCATGTTCTGAGTACTTCGGCTTCTAGAGTGCTTTTTAAAAAGACTACAGAGAGTGAGTAGCATTTTTTAAAATTAATATTGCAAGATGGGTAACTTTTTACCCAACATTTTACCCAACATTTTCTTCAAAATTGTTAAGGCTACACAGATATCCAAGGGAGCTGGAGAGCCACATTTTGCTCACCCGAGTCTACAGCACATCAGTACTGTATATTCCATTGATTTAGTGGGTCTAACTGTTTGATTTAGACCAATGTATCTTGGCTATTAGAAAAAGGATTTCAGCTAGTAATTAGTTACGTATTTGCAACCAGAACAACAGCTGAGATAATTGTAAGGGGATGCAGCGCTATAACCTAGCCAAACGAGATTGTGGCCAAGGCTACTGTCAGTACTGTACTTGCAGGGAACACAACCCTGAGTATGTAATCAAAGTCTAGCCCTCACCGGGAGGCCATTTGGGAGCTCTAACTGTCTGTGCTTGATAGGCTAACACTTAATCCTTCTAATGTGCTGGATAGTTCCTCAAAAGTGGGATAATCCCTCATGCATTTAAGAGACTTCTTAGCAACAATCCCTTTAACAGAGACCTGCTCCAAATAATAGCCAGATTAGTAAAGAATTTGCCAGCTCTCCAATCTGGGTCAAAGCTTCCCTTCCTTTCTTCTCCTTCTGCATTCTTTCACGGATGAACAGTAGTAGAAGAAGGGGCAATGCAGTAGGCTGTGAAATCACCCAAATGAGCACAAACTAAAATTTCCTGTCCTCTTTGAAGAATTGCGCTGGGTGAGTTCAACTTCTGATTTCTAGCACAGTACAAGTACAGAGAGTGAAACTTACGTCTGATCCAACATGTAATGTCGGTTTATGTGAATATAAATACATAAGCAGATGTGTACACGCTGGATCAGACTTAGTTTTTGTTCTCCATACATTCTTCACAGGCATTTTTCATAGATGTTGGGTAAGGGAAAGGTATTATTCTTCTCCAATCCTAGAAAACCAGAAACTGACAAGAGTTACTGAAGGGAGGAAATAGTTACAAAATCTGCTCTGTTAAACAGTTACTCAGCCCTGTGGGGGAAAGCCACATTAGCTGACTCCAGTGTTCCCTTTAAGCTGCACAGGCGTGTTCGCCCAGAGCTGCACCAGTTTGTTTACTTCCTGTTTGAAATGAAGCCCCACCTACCCCCCACACACACATGGAGTGAGGCTTCCACGTAGCATGACAGAAACTTAGTGAGAACATTGGCTGACTCAAAATAGGGTCCAGAAATGGTGGGTGTGAATGACTGGAGGGGGTCTACTCAAAGAGGCAGCAAGTGCTTTGGGCAATCTTTGTTTTAATGGCTTGCAGGCCCACTTCTTCATGTCAGCATATATTAGTTCAATGCCATTGAAGCTACACATACCAGGATTGTGGAGAGATAAACACATAAAGCTGTCCGCTTTGTAGCCATATGGAAAAGATTCAGTCATAGCTTCTGGCTGCATCACATGACCAGTGTGGCTAAATCTTTCACAGAGTTTACTTTTCTCAGATGATCACGACTCTCACAGAATCCCCCACTAGGCATGAGAATAATAGGTTTTTTAAAAAAAGAATACTTGTAGAAGCTCTGATTCACTGCAGATTATTACTTTTTGATAACTAGGAAGATATTTGAAACTGGTGATCAACTAGGCATGAAATAAACTTCTCCTTTACTCCACTGGGTAGAGGTAAGCAAATGTGCAACCAGTGAGGATGACATGAGCGCACTTCAAGCAATATATAGTGGATAAATTTATCGATTTTTAAAAAATCTGACATCCTTTCCATTTATCCTGATTAGGAAACTTTCCCAATTTGGAAAGTTTTTACTAACGAAGAAAACAAACTACATTTTCATCCTTCAGTATTGGCCATAGGTCAACACCTGCGTACCAAGTTGTTCCAGTCTTGCCCAATAGCTGTTGAAGATGACCAGCCTCTTAGAACCTATCTATCATAGACGCCTGCTTCTTGGGAGGAAAGTGATGACAAACCTCGACAGCATCTTAAAAAGAAGAGACATCACCTTGCCGACAAAGGTCTGCATAGTCAAAGCTATGGTTTTTCCAGTAGCGATGTATGGAAGTGAGAGCTGGACCATAAAGAAGGCTGACCGCCGAAGAATTGATGCTTTTGAATTGTGGTGCTGGAGGAGACTCTTGAGAGTCCCCTGGACTGCAAGGAGAACAAACCTATCCATCTTGAAGGAAATCAACCCTGAGTACTCACTGGAAGGACAGATCATGAATCTGAGGCTCCAGTACTTTGGCCATCTGATGAGAAGAAAAGACTTCCTAGAAAAGACCCTGATGTTGGGAAAAGGTGAAGGCAAGAGGAGAAGGGGACGACAGAGGACGAGATGGTTGGACAGTGTCATCAAAGCGATCAACATGAATTTGACCAAACTCCGGGAGGCAGTGGAGGACAGGAGGGCCTGGCGTGCTCTGGTCCATTTGGTCATGAAGAGTCGGACACAACAACAAAATCATAGACATACATATGTTCAACATTTCTTGCATCAATGATACCAATACACCCTTCCAATATCCATACAACACAGGGCTGAAACTAGAGTCAACTGAGCCCAAGTAGAATAAAAAACCTTGCTTTTTTTTTACACAATTCCCAGGTGGTGGCTTATTCTTGTTCTGCTTTGTCCAAACATAGCATTTGCTTGTATGGATCTTAGTATTTACCATAAGTGATGTGGGTTTAATTAATTTGGTGACATTAACTTATGGTTGTTTTGCTACTGTTCAGTCTCCACCTTTCTACCCTGCATGGGTGGGTAAAACAAGAAGGGACAACAGAGAAAGAAGTAGATGGAGACTGAATGGAGAAGATATGAGAGGGCAATCTGTGTTGGGAGTGAGATGTTAGGGAGCAATTCCAGGTGTGTGTGGACAGCAACCTAGTGCATCTTAGTACAGCAAGTGACAAATCCCCTCCCTGGGTGTGATACAAATAGATCAGCATGATCTATTGAACTCTACAACAAAATAACATCAGAATGACCGAGGATGATACCACTATGTAGGCAAGCCCTGAGACAGACAGATGACAACTCTAATTCACCATCACAAACAAAGAAATACACAGGGATTCAGAGTCAAATGTTTAAGAGGCTAAACCTTCCTGAATAGGCTAAGCTGCTTTCTCCAGTTGTATATTTCCAATTTCATGTTCTTTCTGATCCCCATATGAAGTAATTTGAGAATGGTTGTAAATTCTTGCTAATTCCTACCCCTTCTTCCCAAGGGAGAAGCACAGTGCAAAGAAAGGCTGTTCTTCCTCCTCCTTGCTCTTCTTTACATTCCCTTGCTTAGCAGAAATAGAAAAAGCAAAGGGGGGGGGGGAAGCAGCAGCAGCAGCATATTTCTCAGCTAAAGTATAAAACTACAGAATCTTTCACTAACTTTTTTTGTAATGTCTTGGCAAGGCTCCAAAATGAAACTAGAAAACTAGAACTAGAAGAAACACCTGCTCTCTTTTTCTAAGCTATTAAGCCTGGCTTGGTCCCTTTATGCTCCAACGCATATTTCTTAAAGAAATATCCACTAACAAAAAAACAGCAATACATATTACAGCTCTGGAGGTTCCGGCTGGAAGCAATGCGGGCCACTCTGGTAAGGCTCAGTGATGTCAGGCCCTGAAAAGCTGACCCTGAAAAGCTACAGTAAGTGTCAGTGTGCAAGACTGCTCTTGGGGCCGGTTCTCCCATTAGGCAAAGAGAGAGAGAGTTGCATTCACAAACCCGAAAAACCCACAACAACCAAGAGACAGTTGCTTTAGGCAGCAAGTTGGGTGCCCCATGAAAAGGCAGCAAATTGTTAATTGTGTGATTTGTTATTGTTCCACAGTTACTGCAAAGGACTGAGAAAAGGCCTTGTGAGATTTTCTGTACCAAACTAATTCTACTGCCTGTGGTTATAATGCATAGTTATGGAGACATCTACCTTTCTTACATGTTTTTTTAACAATTGCCTTCCAACCCGAGTATTGATAAAACGTGATAAATACTGAAGATTAATTTAACATAAAAACCTATAATATTGGGTTTTAACGTGGGGCACCATGAAGTTCTATTTCTCATCAGCTTTCATGGACTGTAGCATGATGAAGTGGGCTGTAGTCCTAGAAAGCTTACACTACATAAAAACTTGTTACTCTTCAAAGTGCCAGAAGACTTTTTATCCTATTTGCTGTGATAGATTAATATGCCTCCCCATTTCTCCCCCAGGGAAATTCTTGACAATGTCTGTTTTACAGAAGTTCCACTTCTAGCAAGATAAATTGAGCTAGTCTTGAGCAATTTGTGGGTTTGCACACTATGCTTTTTTGAGAATGCCCTATTTGTTAGTCCATAAAAACTCACAAGACAGTGACTACAATTCCCTCAGGCAGGCTTGAAGATTAAAGATAAGCTTCTTAATGGGAGCGGGAGTGGGGGAAGAGTTGCAAAACTGACAAATCTAGATCGGTAATTCTGCCTCGAAGGGGAGATTTGGGATAATGTTTTTAAGTCTTTGTGGCTGCAATCCTAGGCATATTTTCCTGAGAGTAAGCTTTACTGAACTCAGTAGTGCTTACTTTTGAGTAGACATCTGTAGGATTGCAGTGTCAATCTGATTTGTGTATGTTTTGGTGTATGCTTGATAATCTGCAAAGCAAAGGTATTAACTGGGGTTTCAACCTTGAGTCTGCTAATTATATTGCTGTAGTCCCTTTTGTGCTGAAAGTTAAGACATTAATACATACAAATTTGCATTTATAAACATAAGAACATAGGAAGATCCCTACTGGGTCAAATCAAAGGCATATCTAGTTCAGCATTCTGTTTCCATGTGAGATATATATCTTTCCTTATTTTGCTAGCCTCAGGTTCATTGGATAAATTTATTCCATTGAAGGAATGTTGAATAGAGCCACACAGTTAATTCTTATACTGTACACAGGCTGGAGAAGGAGAAGAGGATCTCCCTTCTTTGCCTCTGGAAGCAAAACATCTTAGACCCAACCAATGCTCTCTTGGTGCCCAGAGATAGATTTAGGGTGCAGTCAGACAGGGAAAGAATGATTGTGTTGGATTTCGCTGAGAACAGTCAGTTTGGTGAGTTCCTTCTAATTGAAATCAATACTTCTGTGCAATCTGGTCCCTTCACTCCAGCCCAAACTGAACCAAAAAAAAAAAAAAAAAAAAAACCCTCCAGGTATGCATGGGAAAAGGGTCAGGTTGGTTCTCAATTTCCCAAATGTCATCTGGTCTCCAGAAAATAGGTCAAACCAGACCATGTTATAGACGGTCCAGAAGGGAGCTATATCACAGTCTGATTACACTCTAAGATGGGAGATAGAAGATGGTGTAAACAACAGAGACATCTTTAAAGGTCTGGAGAAAATCTTGCAAGATAAAGCTAGCAGTAGCTACTACTAGCCATGATGGCTGTATTGTGCTTCCAGGATTGGGGACAGCATGTCTCTTGTTACTAGAGAACAGGTGTGAGATAGTGTTTATGCCCCATGACCTGCTTGTGGGTTCTAGAGAGAGGAATTTCAGCACTGGCATCCTGGATATGGAGCACCCACCCTGGAAAGACTTATTCAGATCCTGCCTTGTGCAGCTTCATTTTCTCAGGTTTCCAAAATTAAATACCTTTTCTAAAAAAGAGTTTCAGAAATTGTACTCCACTGCTGGTTTTATTCCATTGTTCTTTTTTTTCCTCAGGTGGCAATTGGTGGAGATGGTAGCAAGATGTCTAAAATCCTCTAAAGATCACTTTAGGATCCCAGGAGGTATATGCAGAAAGAGATACTGTAATCCCTTCCTGTAACACAGCAGAGTGCACCCAATTTAAGGATAGTTTAGGTTGAGAAAGAATACCTAATGGTGGCCAGAATCCTATTGCTGACTTACCCTTGCATAAGAGAAACTATATAACCCTTGGTGGCAAATTGCCACTTATTAATAGAGTGCAGGTTGCATTCCTCAGGACGTACTTGTCTTCACAATCAGGCATCTGGTCAGAAATGCAACCAGCACCTTGTTAGTGGGAATTTTCTGCAGAGATATTTGCAAATTATTTTCCGCCTCTTTGTTTGAGGAACTGAGAAGGGAAATCCAGCCAACAACTACCAAGTGTAGAGCGTGAAACCGCACCCCCAGTGATGTTTGCAGCCTATATTTCTAAACTCACCTGGCATGGTGAATTTAAAAATATAAATCTAGAATCAGACATGGCACCGTAATGTGCCAAAAAATTTTGGGATTCTTATAAATATTTTCTGACTGTGCTATCCACAAAATATTGGTGTAAAGCCTGAGGAAGGCTCTTTCAGTCAAAAGCTAGCTGTTTGTTCAGATTTTTAGAAAAGTATCGCCTGCGTTTGCCTTTGTAGATATATGTAGTTCCCCTTAAACAAGCATAAATTAGCAGTAAGATTCATCACCCTAACCATCACTCAAGGAACAACAGTTTCCCATCTTTATTAAAGTCAAAGTACATGGCACCCAAATCCAGGCAGTTTATTTTGGCACATAAAAGGCTAAAAAATGGGGGAAGGATAAGGGGAAAAAATTGGTCCATATTTATTTTTGAAACAACTTCATTGTACTTCCTGGGTTAAAATCTAGATTGGAACAGTTATCCATTGCTCTGCACAAATTTTGCAAGTGAGTTCCTGGATCAAAAAAATGTGTTCAGCAAATATATTTATTGAGGAAAACTTGACACAATGGCAAAGATATAATTCCTTGGCTTTATTTATTTATTTATTTAATTTCTGGTGATGATAACTATAGATGGAACTTTTGAATTAGCCTCATAGTCATCCTTCAGTCTCGAGAGACTATGGGAACGTGCTCTATATGGAGGACTTGGAACAGCGTCTAGTGTTTTGACGCTGTACGCAAAGCTGGAGTGTCCTCTCCAGGGCATGAAGCCTGGGTAAAATACTGTAATATGGAAGATAGGCTGTTACCCAAGGAGCAAATCCCCCCTCTCCACATCACTGAAATATTCCAATGGAAAGGCAAGAGCTAATACAACTGCTTCCAGCAACGTCGCTGGAGTTGCCAGAACAACATGAACTGCCTCTGGGACTCCGGCTCCATATTTTGCCTCGAGGTTTACTCCTGAAGCCTTTTCCATCAGTGGATTTAGCCACGAGGCAGTGGAGGTTTGAAGTCAGAGTTTTCCTTCTCCTAGATGGGCTGCCTTCCCAGGCTAACGAGTCCCACCTACCCGGCCTGTTCCCTCATGGCATGGAGGACAATGGCAGCGCCTCAGTGGGGGTTTGAAGTCAGAGTTTTCCTTTCCTAAGGACAAGCCACTGACAAAGTGCTGGATGAAGCTGCCTTTGATCTTCCATTTCTGATGATGGTGTCATGCCTCCAATTTCCTATCTTCTTCAGAGTCGTTGTAACTTGTGGTCACTGGTGATCCTTCCCCGCCGCCTATTTCAATCCCCAAACTGTTAGAATACTTCACCTGATGTTTTGTTGGAGGAAAGCTCTCCTGCTTTTTGCACTTTTTGGTTTTCAGTAGTTACTACTTCATTGCAGATGTTTTTGGTACTTCTGCAATGAAATCAAGCTGTTAAAGCAGCCCTTTAGGATCCAAAAAAACAAAGGTATATTTTAGGATGCCCAATAGGGTGCTTCGGGAAACCTACAAGCAGATTTTTAAAAGGAGTACCTGGAAGAAAACTTTCCTCACCCACCTCTATGTAGGAAGCATCCTGCTCAGTCCAGTGAAATAGATTTGACTTCCTCACCCCAGTTGTTCTGCTGAAGGAAAGGTCTTCTGTCTTTTCCACTTTTTGGTTTTCAGGAGTTGTTGCCAAGCTGCTTTCCTCTGTTGAGGACATGATGACTCTACCTAAAGTCTCTGCTGGAGGCTTAATAAAGATGACAAAAAGTGACATCACAAAGTGTGGTCAAGGTATTGTTACCCGGTATGGGGGTGCCATCCCCAAGGTTGCTAAGCCACATGAGTGTTGTAGAGTACCTGCGCAAACATCAGTCCTGTTCATGGGAGGCAATAGGGCTGCAACTTTAATGAGAAACTGGGGAACAAAGCTTTTCAAGGGACCCATCGGCGTACCTGGGCATCTGATCTTCCATATGTTGCCTAGTGCTGGTAATACTGCATAAGGCTCTATGGCACAGATAAGAAACTTGATGCCTCTTTCATGTTTGAGGCTACAGTTAGAACAGGCCTGAGGCAGTTTGGGGGAACTATTGAGAGTCGTAATGTAAACCTCTGTAGACCACTGGAATTCTGGAAGCTTTAGTCAAAAAATCTAAATGGAGTTTAGTAATCTGCTCCTCAATAAGCTGACAAGGTCTGCAGCAATAGACATTAATACAGTGGTGCCTCACTTAACGGGCGCTCCGTTTAGCGATGAAATCGCTTAGCAATGACTTTCTGAGCGTTTTTGCGCTTCATTTAGCGATGGTCCCTATGGGCGATTTTCGCTTAGCGATGGTTGGGGCCATGCTTCGCATAGCGATTACATTTTGGGTCTCCTGTTTCACTTAATGATGGTTTAAACAGCCTCATGTTTGCTGTTTTTTAAATGTTTTTCTGTTATTTATAAAGTTAAAGTTTACTGTTTAAAATGTTTGAAATAATAAAGTGCACTTAATAAACCTTTGTTAACCAAATTTGACTTTGTTCTGACTCTTTTTTAATTTGTTGTTGTATTTCCCCCCCCCATTGAGATGCACTGAATAGGTTTCAATACATTTCAATTGGGGAACCGCGTTTCACTTAGCGATGTTTCCTATGGCGATTTTTGCTTAAGAACGGCAATTCGTTCCTATTGGAATGGATTATCCGGTTTTCAATGCATTTCAATGGGAAACCGCATTTCGCTTAGTGATGAAATCGCTTAGCAGCGATTTTTTTGGAACGAATTAACATCGCTAAGTGAGGCACCACTGTAGTTAGGTAACCCCCACGACTGGAACTTTTAAAGCTCCATCTGAACCTGTAAAGCATCATGAGATAGTAGCTTGCCTAAGGCTAAATAGCCTAACTCTTCCACAAGGCATAGTAGGACTCCTGGCTCCTCAGGGAATTGTCACTAATTTCTTTGGTTCGTGCTATTAAAGGGCAGTGTTCTCTTTATAGAGAATTTGTAGCTGAATTATAATAGAAATAGAAAAGAGTGATCTGTTCTGATACCTTTCTTGTAATCTTGCTGGTTGGCAGTTGCCATGTGCTTTTTACCTCCATTTCGAACATGAGGCTAGTTGAATTAGCACAGATGGGGGAAAACATGGCACAGGCCCCTTCTTTCATTTTCAGTGTCTTTTGTGGCTTGATGATAGAAATCCTACAAAATATGAAAGATTCAGAGTTTTAAAAGAGAGGGTAATGAAAATTACAGATTTCTTCTGTAGTTTGTATTTTGCGTTGTTCTGCTTTTTTCTGGGCTTTTATTTTATTGATATTAGAAAGGACTTCTCTCTCCTCCCCCCCTCCCGTCCCATTTCCTTCATTGTTGCTTGGAGTGCCCGGCTGCCTATCCTTCACCCATTGGCAATGATTTTTGCAGAAGAGATCAAAGTGGTAGAACGGAGAGCTATCTCCACAGTCCCCCATAGTTGAGGGTTTTGATTTGAAAAGGTTTGATAATATTGCCTTTAGCCGGTGTATGTGTGTTTATTTTGATTACGGTCATGAGAATGGTTTGTCTTTCTTATCTGTACTGTCTTCTGCGGATGAATTGATATGGGTGATGATAAATGTGAATTTTAAAGTACGGTTAGTATCTACAAAAGTCAGTGGTAATTGATTCTTCTTTTTCCTGTACTGTTCTTACCCACGTTTTAACTGGATGATGGGGTGGGGGTGTAGTCTTGAGGATTCTGTAGGGCTTAATTGCCTCTAGCACCAGAAACCAGAACGGGGGAACCTGAAAGATTTTTGAACTTCTGGGTTTACTGAAATGGCCAAAAAGTACCCAAAATCAAAAGAGGAGCTTTAACAAATGACCCCAAAAGAGAAACACTACTAACATTTTCCTCTGCACATCTCTAGTGAGCACATCAAATCTGTGCAGTTTTATTCTTTTGTTTTTATAAGAATGCAGACTCTTCCAGTGTAAGGTACAGTACTTAAATACAGATATAAATATTAGGGATGTAAATCATGCCATGCTTCTCACTTGTTTTCTCTTCCCAGTAAGAAAGCAAGACTTTTTTGTTTGTCTGAGGCCTTGGTTGCATGTTGAAAACTCCTGAGTTTCTGTCAGATTCAGCACACTTGAAATCAATTTTAAAATATCTGTTTACACCTAAGCACACAATTTTTTTTGGCTGGGAAGTGTGGAGGTTTTTGTTTGTTTCGAAACAGAGGAAAGCAAGGTATTTTAAACAAATACTGTACCAAAGTGTGGGCTGTTTATTTTAACTCAATTGTGTATGCCATTAAAAGAAAATCGTTTTGGCATTTGTGCTCACCTGTTTTGGGGTAAATTGTGCCTGTGGGGTTTGTCAAATACTGTATTGAATGATGATATATTTCAGGCTGCAGGATAACCTTGCAATCCAATACGGTATGTTCCCCACCCCTAGTCTGAAGCTCTGATCTAGTAGCTTAATGAAACAGGAATGTCCATATGTGGAGGGCTTGCAAGAAACAGAGCAAGGGGGAGGGAGAGAGAAATGCTGGTGAAAGAAATCAGAGACACTAAGAGGCAACACAGGAAGCAGACCCCATGGGACTCCAATTTAACACCATTAGCAAGCAGTAAAGGTAAAGGTAAAGGTCCCCCTTGACAATTTTTGTCCAGTTGTGTTCGACTCTAGGGGGCGGTGCTCATCCCCGTTTCCAAGCCATAGAGCCAGCGTTTTGTCCAAAGACAATCTTCTGTGGTCACATGGCTAGTGCAACTTAGACACAGAACGCTGTTACCTTCCCACCGAGGTGGTCCCTATTTATCTACTTGCATTTGCATGCTTTCGAACCGCTAGGTTGGCGGGAGCTGGGACTAAGTGACGGGAGCTCACTCCGTCACATGGATTTGATCTTATGACTGCTTGGTCTTCTGACCCTGTAGCACAGGCTTCTGCGGTTTAGCCCACAGTGCCACCATGTCCCTTAGCAAGCAATAGTGGCCAAAAAAGTGTGCACTGTGTGCAGTGGAGGGGGGTGCTCACATCTGAATGTATTTTTCCATGTATAAGATGCCCCCATGTATAAGACGCCCCCCACTTTTCTAACCTAAAATTAAGAAATCTAAGTGGGGCTTAGCAAGTGGAGAGGAAAGCAGGGATCAAAGCATTGCAGGATCGCTTTGATCCCTGCCTTCCCCTACCAATTGTTTTTGTTCTCTCCTCAGCTTACTTCCGTGTATTTATTTATTTATTTATTTATTTATTTATTTATTTATTTATTTATTTATTTAATTTAATTTAATTTAATTTAATTTAATTTAATTTAATTTAATTTAATTTAATTTAATTTAATTTAATTTAGTTTAATTTAATTTAATTTATATCCTGCCCATCTGGTATATCATACCACTATAAGAGGACCCTCAATTTTTAGTCTAAAGATTTTAGACAAAAGTATAGTCTTATACACAGAAAAATATGGTATGTTTAAAGGCGGCAGCCGTGGTGGTGGGATCTGCTCTTTAGATGTAGCTGACAACTACTTGAAAGATCAAGTCCCTTTGCTTTTTAAACATTCTTACTATGCAATTCCTCATCCCATCCCGTAATTTTTCTCTGTCCACCCATTACTCTCCTCATGACAGGAAAAGTTTTGGGAAGGAGCCAACCTGGTGATCTGAGCCAAGCAAGGTAAGAGAAGCCATTGCTAGAGGATCACTCAAGCCACATCGTTATAAAGACAACCAAAATAAGGATCTTTCCATGTGGCCTGGGCATTTCTCCACCTTTGCTTCCCTTCCGGTCCCTTCTCTCCCTCTCTCTTCCTGGGATCCTTCTTCAGTGCCCTTTAGCAATATAACCTGAAAGGGGGAGAATGCTCCCTAGCCACCAGATATGTATGTCCCCTCTCCCCCATCTTGGAGTGTCAAATTGCTTCTAAATGTAGTGGTTTGAACTCCTATGTAGACGCAGACATCAACATAGGTGACAATAAATCAACTTCAAAAAAATTGAATCAGCCCCTGATTTATTTTTAAAATGTAACCATGGCTTTAGAAACAATGTGCATGTTTACAAGATAATTCTACCCCCATACAATTCCCGCCATACAATATTAACTCCCCCCCCCTTGTACTCTGGAGTTAATGAAGTTGAATAGGTCACGACAGCAAGTTGTAGCTAGTAATTAACGAGGTGTCAGCCACACAGCCAGGCATGAGATGAGTCACATACCCAGCACCTCATTAATTTGTTACAGTTCATTGCCATGACTTAAATGATTTCATTACTCCAGGGTGAAACTTGAATAGAATTCTTGCCATAGTTTTTGCTGAATACATTATGCCCAATGCAGAATCACAGAGTCTAGCGAAGGACCCAAACAGCATTCAGGTGTGTAGTTTGTTTTCCACATGGCCAGGCAGAATTAAAAGGACATGTGATGGGGTGAATTCTTCTGTTAGTTCATGGAGTGATTCCTGAAGGCTGAGAGTTAAATATCTTTAAAATGCCATATACAGTATGTGTGCATGTATGAAAGTGTCGATATTTTTCTCTCTGTATCTTTACAGTAGAACCTCCACATCCACTGAGGATTGGTTCCAAGTCCCACTGCAGATACTGAAAACCATCTGCTTGTGTGTGTTTGTATTCTCTCTCTCTCTCTCTCTCTCTCTCTCTCTCTGTGTGTGTGTATTTATATACAGTATATGAATAATATTAAAAGGAAAAAAAACTGAAAAAATATTTTCATGTGCATTACCAGAACTGGCCACTAGCGGGCACCAGAGACTATGCTATGTATTTTTTATTATTTAATTTTTATTTTACAACACATATGGACATACAAAACCAACGAAAAACACACAAAACAAGCAAACACATATAGGCAGGGGGGGAGGCATTTCTACACAATATTATCCATTATATAAATCTGACTGCATGTATTCTTTACTAACAAGTATTCCATGGTTTCACAAAGGCTCAACTCCCAAGCAAACTACACCAGAGCACAGAGTGCTGTCCTCCGAAGATGCCGGCCACAGAGACTGGAGAAACGTTAGGAAGAACAACCTTCAGAACACGGCCAAAGAGCCCAAAAAACCCACAACAACCATTATTCCATGGTTACTGGCTCCCTCTATTGGCCAGTTCTGGTAATACATGTGAAAATAGTTTTTTTTTATGATTTTTTTCTTTGAATTTTTTTCAGACTGTATATAAGTGAAACCACAGATACTGATCCTGCAGATATGGGGGTCCTATTATATATCTGTATTTAATATTTTGAATTTTAGTATGTTTTATGGCTTTATTTTTCTTATTTCCTGTCTTCGATATATTTTCTAGGCATTCAGCAAGCAGTGAAGAAATTGTTTAAACAATAATTTTGAAGTATGTCAGTCTTAGTGCAATCACATTACAAAAGGCATAAATAAAAATAGCCTATCCTTAAAGTGCATGTATACACCCCTGGAATCTTCCATTCATTTATGGTTTTTCCCCCTTAAAAAGCCTGTTGTCTTTTTCAACATAGAAAGCAAACTGATTGACAGACTGTGCTCCCAGTCTCCCACATCTCTCCAGCAATACAGCAGTGGGAGAGCACAGAAGTGCCCATTATAATTGCTAACTTTCTTCTGTCAGTGTTGCATGCTGAAAGTCATCCCAAGGCTGAGCAGAAGGCTTCCCTTGGGTTGCGCCAGCTGACCACCCCAGTACTAATTGGATCCGTAGCCATTGTGGCTGAGGCTCTCAGAACTACACTTGGGGTCTCTTCTGAGTCTCCTTGGACAGCCTCGTGCAAACTCTCTCTGTCTGTCTCCCTGCCTGCTGAACTGCCTCCCATTGCTCAGTGTATTCCTTTTCTGTGTGGCTATTTTTATATTGCCCTTGTAGACTTCAGCAATTGCAGATGGTCTATTTACTGTCATTTGAGAGGGTGGGAGAGAAGGAACGGATGGCTGGGCAGAGCAAGAACGTTAGTTTACATCACCTGTTTTGAATTATTACTTGTGTGTTTGTTTGTAATGTGAGCTCTCCCTCGAGGCCTTGTGGTGTCAGGATAGCATTTGGGAAGCATGTTCGAAATACAAATCCATATTTCAGTGTGGAGCACCAGCTCTTATTTATTATTATTATTATTTTATTTTATTTATTTTATTTCTATCCCGCCTATCTGATCTACCACTTTACTCATTTGGAGGGTGCAACAATGCGCCTTATGTACCATAATGTAGCATCAGGTTAGGGCCAAACTATATGTGAAAGCGATGAGGGAGATTTTATTCCCCCACATTTTGTGAAAACTTGCATAACTTCACATACATTTATGGTGCTAAGTATCAGCCATGATATCCACAGGATTACGATGGGCTAGTTACTCTCTCTCTACCTTACAGAACTACCTCTCAGAATAAGAATTAAGAGGAGGATAAACTATGTATTTGGGCTTACAGAAGCGGAAGCAGGGTAGTATAAGTGTAGCAAACCAGCAACTAGAAACGTCAAGGATGGATTGTGAATCTTCTGCATGCAGAGCTTGTGTCCTCTGAATGAGCCACAGCCCCTCCATTTTTGTGCAAACAAAATTTGGACAAGGAGGAACATACAATCTCCATACCCCTGTTCCCAAAGGTTGAATCCAGCCTCTTAACAGGAGGCAGTCACACACTTCTAAATACCACATGGGTCACTGGAATCTGAGAAACCCATTCAGCTGGCGAAGGCCAATGTCCCTTGACAAGGCTAAGGCAGCTGGCAAAAGGAGTCTGGTCACAAGATAATAAACCAACACTGCGCCTGAGCCAAAAGCGTCATCGGAAGGGATTCCAACTGAGTCAGGGCTTTCAAGATCAGCCGACGAAAAGGAAAATGAGAGGTTGCAAAGGCTAGCCTGGCTCCAAGGTGACGTGGGTTGAGGGAATGGGCTCCTGAAGAAGAGCCATAGAATAGCTGCAGAGGAGAAGGAAGGCTGTAAGGAAGGCCTGACAGGCTGGCCGTGTTTTGTTTTGAAATCAGATGCCCGCCAAAGCTCGTCAGTGAAAGCAACGCCAGGCAAAGAACAGTAGGATTTAGAACTGAAAGGGACCACCCCAAGGCTTTCTCCCCTTAACCACAGATCTAATCTCACAGTGACAGCATTTCTGACATCCAGCATTGGAGCTTGCAAAAGTTACGTTGGCGATATAACTGACCATTCTGCCTGGGAGTTCTGAGGACTATTGTCCAAAAGAGTATATTATGCACAACCACAAATCATTCCAACAATCATATGCACAGCATATATATCACACTTTAAAACATAAGAGACTCAGAATTTCAAAGTGGGGATGACCACAGAAACACTCAAGGTATACTGTGATACCCTGTTTCCCCAAAAATAAGACCTAAACTGAAAATAAGCCCTAGTATGATTTTTCAGGATGCTCATAATGTAAGCCCTACCCCCAAAATAAGTCCTAGTTAAGTAAAACCCCACCCTCCACCCTTGTGCAGCAACCAGAAGAAGATGACATGACTATATTTGAATAAATGTCAATTTATTGTACATAAAAAAAATATAAAACATCCCCTGAAAAATAGCCCTAATGCTTTTTTTGGAGCAAAAATTAATATAAGACCCTGTCTTATTTTCGGGGAAACACAGTAGTATCCATTTCCCACAGCTTCTTCATCAAGTGCTTCCTCAGTAAAACTTTTTTTTTCAGATGGTAACTTTACTAAAACAATTTTTCCAACATATATGTCATTTACTTGTGATTGTGTTTGTGTAAGTAGGATAGGTTGGCTATAGGTCTCCAGAAAAGCATAAAATTTCCTCTCGCCTGTAAGTGAGAGCCAGTATGGCGTAATGTCTAGGGGGTTGATTGGGTGTTCCAAGCTCATCTCCAAGGGCAGGCCTTTATCTTTGGTCCCACCACCCTCACAGGTGTGTCTGTTGGGGACATAGGAAAGGACCGTCTCTGTTGCTGCCACCAAACTCTGGAACCCCCTCCCATGGAAAGCCAGGCGGGCCCCATCTTTGCTGTCGTTCCGCAGGCAGGCAAAGACCTTTCTCTTCAGGAATGTTTTTCCCAAGTGACTGGTACTCTGAGAGGGTTTTCAAAAATGGATTACATAATTTAAAAGACAACATTTGAATGAGTATTCACATATTTAAAAGAATTAAATGAGTATTATATTAAAAACGGTAAATAAAATCAATACAAGCTCATTTAAAAGCAACAGAGCACAACAATCTATTTCGCTTTTAAATGTTTTAGTATTTATTTTTTTTAACATTTTAAATATAGTACTTGTTTAATTCTTTTAAATACTTGTATACTTTAAACAAATTGCTGAACCATGAAATACATTGGACGACCCTGAGCAGGCCTTCCTCTCAGGTTTTTGTGAGGACAAAATAAGTTCATCGGAGGAAAGGAGGAATATAAATGTAGCTATTAAAATAAAATTCCATAGCTGAAATCATTGGCTGGCTTAAGCTCAAAAGTCAGAAGAACTTCTGGACCAGCTTGCTATCACAGATATGTTTTCAGTGAGATATTACTCCGCTTTCTGGGTTGTGGAGTTAGGAACTCACATAGTTAATTGCTGCTCCACAGATCTCAAACATATCGGGGGGAAGGGATTCTGGACTTCTAATGATGTAAGCTGCTTTGGGTCCTTTTTAAAGGAGAAAGGTGGGGTATAAAATATTTTAAATACATAAATAAATAAAATAGGCTTTGCCCTGGCCTGTTGTTTATTTACCTGCAATGATTTTTTTCCTCCAGAAGGGTAACAGCAGTATATCATGTAAAAAGTGATCTGCACTCTGAAAATATAGCTTTATTATCTCACTGAAAATAAAGTCGTAGAGGATAGATTTTCCACTGAACAGTGAAACCCAGCTCCACCTTAAATGCTTTGAGTTACTCTGTCTACAAGATAATATATTGAGCAAATGCTACTCTTCCTTGTTGTTATCTTTAGCATAACTGGCCCTAAGAGTTCTAAAGTCAGTGTACAAGAGAGGAATTCAGAATATTTAGTGAAGCATGGCTCCTGTAAAACTTTCCCTTCTGTTTGTGCCTTTGCTTAGAACTTTCTCTAGCAACAGAGGCCAAGGAAACTGGCAATTAGCATGGTTTTGTTTAGCCCTTGGTCGTACAGTGCAGGATCAACTCCTCAGACATCCTTTTCATCTTCAGAATTTCACTTATGCTCTATTTTTCTTTATTTTTTGCTTTTCAAAGAAAATATAGGTTTCTAGCCCACAAGGCTCCGAAGAGTATAGCTTAAATCCTACATGATGCTTAGGGTAGGCTTTGTCCCCTCTGATTGCCATCTTCCCTGGTGCGGAAATCTCTTTTGAAGAGTTTTGCAGCCCTCTGGAGTTGTTTCAGTGGCTCAACGGATGCAGGTCTACATATCTACATTATTTTTTTTGCCACAGTCCCTGGGCAGAGTTAGTGTTCCCGATTCCCTTGCCTCATGAATACATAACTTGTTTGAAGAATAGGAAGCAAAGAACAAGAATCAGGTTTGCAAAGTAATAAAGTTCACTATGGATCTATACTTTTAAATTTGTTCATACAAGTCAGGAGCTGGAGGAATGAGCAGCAAAAAGGGTAGGTTTGTAGATGACGGGGCTCTATTTATGTAGTGCCATTTGTATATTACACTTTGTATGTTAGAAAAGCTGGCTGGAGAGCTCCGTGGTTTAGGTATCTAGCTGCAGAGGTCAGCAGTTCAATTCCCCCACTGCGCCTTCTGAGAGAAGAGCCAACTTGTGTGACCTTGGGCAAGCTGCACAGTCCCAGGGCAACCCCACAAAAAGGGCAAACCATTCGGACTATTCTCTACCTGGAAAATCCTGAAAAGAGTCACAATATGTCAGAATTGACTTAACAATGCATGGTGATGATAGAAAAGTGCAGTCCTGTACCCATGGAACTCACAATCTAAAATCAGAAACAGTAAATGTCAGAAGAAGGGACAGGGAAGTGAGAAGTAACTGTATACGCTCTATGTGCTTAGCTTTTATTTACTCACAACAAGCTTGTACTGAAGCATTCAGACAGTGGTCATAAGACAGGTGTGCTAAGAGCTCACATTTGCAGGATCCCTGTCACTGTTTTACGAGATCTCACTCTGATGCAACATCTTACATTTTTTTGTTCTGGGGATACCAGATGAGAATTATAAAAACCAGGGAAGACTCAGGGTGAGTTCTCATAAAACAGTGACAGGCATCCAGCAGGCAATGAGGTTGAAGTGTGGGTGGGCTTGCCATGTTTGTGGCCCCCTAGACACCCCCTAGTCTTGTTGTAGTTGCACCTAGTAGAAAAAAATTCACTGTGAACATCGCAGGTTGGGTGTGTCTTATAGTGAAATATAGAGGATTGGCACTGGCCCCTGAATTCATTACAGTTGCCTACTCCTATTTACTCCTATTTACAACAAAGAATGAGGAGACCCTAATAGAAGTTAATTATTATTCTCATTTCACACACACACGCACATGTGGGCACACATACGCAGAGTGGGGGGGGAAGGGCCTGCTCTGATGGCGACTAATCCTGATCTTTGTGGAATCATGATGGGCAGCTCAATGAAAACATCAACTCAGTGTTCAGCAGCTGTGAAAAAGGCAAATTCCATGCTAATGGATTATTAGGCAAGAAAAGGGATTGAAAAGAAAGCAGCCAGAATCGTAATGCCTTTATACAAATCAACTATGTGACTGCTTTGGAACACTTCCTACATTTTGGGCTGGCATATCTCGAAAAAGGATATAAACCTGGGGAATGCAGAGGAAAAGGAGGATGAAAACCATCAAGGCACTGAGCTACTTTTGATATTAAAAAAAAAGGTTTCAAAGTGATTTGGGTTTTTTCAATTTGGCAAAAAGATGTCAAGGAAACATATAGCAGAGATTTTTTAAAAAATCTTTATGACATGGAAAGAGGGAATTTTTCTTCTCTACCCCACACAGTAATCGCACTGTCTCTAGACACTGTGTTGGCCTGATGCCCAATGGACAAAAACAGAATGAGACCGTGCCCAAAGTTTAGTTCTTTATCTCTGCCACTGGCTGATGTGAACTTGTTTCCTTTAAAATATTTGCCTTCAGCCACTAATCTGAAATATGAACAACTTTGCTCCCTGTGTAAACATTTGAGAAGCAAATATACATCATTGAGAGCTCAGTTTGGCTGCCTTATATAATGTTAAAATTAAATCTGTATATATATTTATATAGGTAAGGAAAACCTATATCTTATTGAATGTGTCTATATTAACCTTAGATAAATGTAAAGGTTCCCCTTGACATTTAGTCCAGTCATGTCTAACTCTAGGGCGTGGTGTTCATCCCCGTTTCCAAGCCATAGAGCCCGCGTTTGTCCGAAGACAGTTTCCGTGGTCATGTGGCCAGCGCAGCTATACACGGAACGCTGTTTACCTTCCCACCGAGGTGGTATCTATTTATCTACTTGCATTTTTACATGCTTTCGAACTGCTAGGTTGGCAGGAGCTGGGACAAGTGACAGGAGCTTGTCACATGAATTTGATCTTATGACAGCTGGTCTTCTGACCTTGCAGCACAGAGGCTTCTGCAGTTTAACCTGCAGTTCCACCATGTCCCTATATATTAACCTTACACATCTATTTTAGACAAGAGTGTACTCTTTTATTACCATTGCTTAAACATATAAGCTACCAAATGAGTTGTACCCAACGTTTTGTGCAGAAATCACTATGGTCTCTGTAAGTATGAATATGTACCATTTTCTTTCTGTTAAATTTAAATATTGCAGTGCATTCAAACAGTAGAAAACACACAACATGCTTTTCTTATTTATTGATTAACACTTATTCCCTCCAAGGAACTTATCACGCTGCTCTTTGCACTTTATCTACGCGAAAACCCCATGAGGGAAGTCAGATGAAAGAGAGTGACTGGCCCAGGAACAGCCAAGAGTTTTCATGGGTCAGTGGTGATGTGAAACTGAATACCCGAAGTGGCACTCCAGTACTTTAACCGCTAAACTACACTGACTCTCTTACGTACTCAGCATCACTCTGAAAGTATGTTTTTACAGTGAGTCTTTTGATGAGATACTTGTATCACCATTGATAAAATAAGCATCAAGCAGCTAGCCAGGCAGAATAAGGAAGCTTTTTATTCGTAGATTTGGCCCCTGGAGTCAATGGCTGCAGTATTATTCACTGTGCACACACAGAGGTTGCAGCTGTCATGCCTTCAGGAAATATCAATATCCCCAGCACATGAATAGCCATCATTTAGTGTAATTGAGCATTTGCTTCCCTCCCTTCGTGTGCATGCATCATTGGAACTGCATCCCTTGGTATTGACTTTGCCTTTGCAGTCACTGAGCAGTGGGAGACTTTTACCTGCTACAAAGGCTTAATTCCTTTGCTATAATCTCCAGAACAAAAGCTCTGCCATCCAGTGGAATAATATTCTTCCAGCGGCAGCCTACCTCGCCGGGGAGATCAATGGTACAGCAGGCAATCTGTATGCTCAGCTTCTGAGGCTTAGAAGGGAAGCACTGATCTTTGCTCTCTTACTCCCACATCCCAGTGACAGTCTCACATAACCCCACTTCATGAATGTAGGGGGAATGATCACATCTGAGCCCTCCCCATTGCCTGAACTGATGAAGTTAGCTGGGAAGTCCAAATTTGGATTCATGTGCCACCATGCCCACACCCTCCTTTAAACTACAGTGGTGCCGCGCTAGATGATGATAATCCGTTCCACTGAAATCGCTGTTTAGCGAAATCATTGTCTAGCGAAAAGCATTTCCCCATTGGAATGCACTGAAGCCTGTTTAATGTGTTCCAATGGGGAAGAATTGTCATTGTCTAGCGAAGATCAGCCATAGGAAAGCCGCTTTGCCGATCAGCTGTTTAAATTGCTGTCTTGCGAAGCTTAGGTCCCAAAAACACCTGTTTGCGAGCACGGAGGGAGCTGTCAAAATCGTCGTCTAGCGAAAATCAGTTTGCGAAGCAGGGACCAAACATTGTCCAGCGAAATTCCCCCATAGGAATCACTGTTTTGCGAATCACTATAGCGATCGCAAAAAGTCAATGTCTAGCGAAAAAACTGTCATGCGGGGTAACTGCCTAGCAAGACACCACTGTATCCCTTTTGTACATCACCAGACAATGGTTCAGTTCTTATAGCCAAAGATTTATTAGGTCCAACTGGCATCAACTCTCTTCGTTTTTTAGCAAAAGATAAACTAAAAGTTCCACATTTTAGGTTCTGGGGTTCTTCTACAATAGTTTCACAATTCACTCCAACATCTTTAACCAAACACTCAACAGGTATAAGTTCTCCATTCTTGGCGTGGAGATTCTATCAGCTTGTGGGCCAGTATTCACGTGTGGAAAATCCACATAAAATTGGGTTCCTTCATCCTGGATCTTTGTGGACTCTCACCACTAGCTGGGTCTTCCCAGGAGGCTACCCAGGGTCAGGTCTCCCAGTAGTTAACTTCACAGGTAAACCTCTTCCCTCTCTTTTTTCCTTATTTCTCTTTCCTCTGCCTCTCCCCAGTATGGAGGCTTCCTGACTGGCTTTTCTCTCCACTCCCTCTGGGCTATCCTCTTTAGGCACCTTTAGAGTTAGCCGTTCTCCCAACCATGGGTCTTCTTTAACTAAGTCAACCCACTCTTCTATATTTCCAGTTGCTTCTCCAATAGCCCAACACTCTTCTACCACAGCAACCATCTGTCCTCTATTGGCCTCTCCTCCCTCCTTATCCTATCCTGTTCCCACCAAAACTACACCCTCCTCCTGCTCTGTATTTCCCTGGTTTTCCAACGTTTCCACATTTAAATCAAAGTTCTCAGTCATTGCCTCCATTAACGTTTACAGTTTTTTCACTGAAATGTCTGGAGGAGATAGCACACCTCATGTCTCTACTTTTGTCACCCACATCCCCCCCCCCACGTGGGTTTTCTTCTCCTTCTCTGCAGTGGTTGCCCAGGGGCCCTGTCAAGAAAAAAAAATCAGCATTAGAATGGGTATTCCCCTTTTTGTTCACAATGCTAAGCGAGAATGGTTGGTAGAGTTAAATGCCAACATGTCAAAATGTGGGTTTGTGTCTCTCATTTGGTTTAGCCATTGCAGTGGAGTCTGTCATGAATGTCAAGGGGACCTAGCAAATAATACCTGAGGGCATGAACGGCCCACCAAATGGCCAATGTCTCCTTTTTGACAGCTGCATATCTGTTTTCCAGTACTGTATTTGCACATTGAAATCATTGCTTCCAGTTCTTTCACTTAAATGTCCAGTATTTTCTTAGGAGACAGCATACCTCCTATCTCTACCTTTGTCTCACACGTAGGTTCCCAGATGTTTAAACAGCGCACCAAATGGTTACTGAGTCTTGCTGTTTCCTTCCTTCCCATCTTCCATCCTTTTATTTAATTTGCTACACTTATATCTTGCCATTCTTCCAATCTGAATACAGAGCTTTCCTCCCCCTCCCTCCATCTCAAAATAACCCTGCAAGGAAAGTCAAACTGAGGCAGAGTGACTGCCTCAAAGTTATCAATTGAGTTTCATAGCTGAGTGGAGACGAGAATGTGGATTTTGCAGGTCCCAATCCAACAGGCTAACTGTGGACACTACGCTGGCTGTCCAGTGTTTTAGGATGAGTGCAAAAAATGTACTCGGCACATTTTTCTCTATTGTTAAAAGTGGCACATTACGAACCACTGCACATGTTGAAATTTTATAAAGCACAGTGCCTATCTGTCAGCCTCAAATGTTTTACTGCCTGGGGCACTCATCCTTCCCCATTCCATTGACGTAAGACAAATGAGTTGACAGTGCAAATCCTAAACAAATCTAGTACTCTGAAGCAAGACCAGTGAGTTTAAAATGGGCTTACTTTCAGGATTGCAGCATCTTAAAGGCAGACATAAAGAAGTGTGTGTGCAACCATTAGGTTGTCATGTGATTGGTAAGTGATGAGCATTTCCACATGGGCTATGCCTTTCAAACTATGTGGACAGAGGTCTGGAAACCTGTCCTTTTCCCCACTCCTACCAAGATATTGTTGAAAGGTCTTTCAGCCCCAGGCAATGTGACCAGTCATCGGGGGCTGTTGGAAACTGGAGTCAAACCTCTGGAGAAGCACAAGTCCCCCAACCTTCTCCAGGGAGGAGAAAAGTGCTGGAGTGAGGAAGTTGAGGTCCTCCCAATGTCTTTGGGGTTACAGCTCCCATAGGTGAGAGATGAGGGGCGTTGCATGCCAACATCTGGAGCACCTAATTCCTGAGTTAAATGCTGTGCCAGCATATTTGCTTGGTTGTTGGGAGATTTTTCCTTTTTAAGTTAGGTACTGCTCTGAGCAACAGAGGTGAGGGCCAAAGCAGGATGGAGGGCTGGTGGTCAGGCTAGGAGGGGCATTATCACCCCTTCCCTCCACCTCAGCTCTCAGCATCCTCCAGCTGGGGATTCTAGACTCTGCAAAGGTAGTGTGGTGTAGTGGATAGAGTGACGGACTAGGACTCAAGAGGCTGAGGTTTATAGTCCCACCGACCCGCAAGGACCACAGAAACTCACTGATGGGACTGGAGCTGGTAAAAGCACTCCTTGAACGTCTCGCTCACTTGGAAAGCCTTGCTTGGGAGGCTATAGGTCGGTTCCGACTTGCCGCCAGGTACCGAGTCCTTAAAGGTACCTGAAAGGTAACCCAGCCCTGCTCCGAGCGCCCTCCGTCCTTTCCCTCCCCTTCGCCCACGGGGTTGACGCGACACCTTAAACTCAGCCCCGCGAGTGAAACTTCGGCCCGACCCGCAGGCGCAACGCCCAGCCTCCCCGCGAGCCTCGCCGGCCCGCCCGCCAGCCCGCCCGCCAGCCGGGCTTCCCCGCCGCCCGCAGGACCGGGGGCTGCGCTGTCGTCGGGCTTCGACGCCCGCCAATGAGGGCACCGCGGAAAAGGTCACACGCGCCGCCGGAGGAAGCCGAGCGAGCCGCCGCCCGCCGAGGCCTCGGCTGCCCCCGCGGGGCCGCCCGCCCGCCCGCCCGCCGGCGAGAGGGCAGCAAGACGCCAGGCGCCGCCGCCGCCGCCGCCGCTGGACCCTTCTCGGTGCGCGCGCGCCGGACCCGGGAGCCCCTGGAGGCCCCGCCGCCCCGGGCGAGGAGGAGCGGCGGAGGGGCAGCGCGGCTCAGGGGCGCTCGGAAGGAGGGGGCGGGCTGGCGCGCTTCCCCGCGGCCGGCCTTCGGTGCTTCGCCGCGGGTCCCCCGGAGCAGACGAGACGGGACGGGCCGAGGACGCGGGAGGTAGGCGAGGAGCCCGGAAGGGGGACCGGCTCTGGGAGAGGGGCGCGACGGGACGGGACGGGGCGGGACAGAGGGCGCCTCCTTCGCCCGGACGCGGCGTCCCTGGGGCGCCTGCCGGGGCGGCCGCGCCGAGGGAAGCCGGCTCCGTCTCCCGACGGGGAGCCCGACGCGGCACGTGCGCCTCTTCGCCGAGCGGGGCGTGGAGGGGAGCGCGCGCCCTGAAGCCACCCACGAATTTACCTCAGCCGAGGGTGGGTGTGAGTGTGGGTGTGGGGAGGGGGCGAACCTGTGCCTGAGCTGCCCGTGGGAGAAAGCGGGGCAGAGGACGGAGGGCGCGTTGCTTGCCTTGGAACCCACCCCGTCCCGGTTAGTGTTTCGACCGAAGGGGCGCAACTCGGCCGAAACTTCAAGCCTCCTGGTCTCTCGCGTCGCCCCGCTATCCCAAGGCCCCCCCGATAAATCCGCAGAAGTCGGGGACACTCCCGAGAGCAGCGGGAGCCACTGACCCCATTTGGACTTCCGTGGAGGAGCATCTCTCTCTTGGGGGTCGGCGAGCGCTCGGCTTGAGTGGAAACCCCACAGGGCGGACGTTTGGTTCCTGAGGCGCCTGGCGGCACTTTTAGGGCGTCTATGTGGGGAGGGATTGAGTTTAACTGCCGCCAAGGAACCGTGCAGAGTGCTGTGGGGTGGACGGGTCTTAGTCCTTTTAGAAAAAAAGAAGAAACCCATTCCCTGAAACAGACGCTGTTTCCCCTGCAACCGGCATTCCTTTCCACGGGTCTCTTTTTAGACAGGTTTCGAAGAAGTAGCCCTTTTTAGTCTATGGAAGCATATCTAACAAAAAGCAAAAACAAAACAGAGCCAGAGAGAGAGAGAGAGAACTCGGTGGGACCTTAAAACCTAACTGCTGTATTTAATATGAGATTTCATGAATCAAGTCTACTTAGTTTTCGTTTGTATGCCTCCTTTCTCCCTATGAAGGGATGCAAGGTGGCTTATGTGGTACTCAAATCAATAAATAAACTGAGTAAAACTACAATAAATCAAAAGGATAAAAAATAGTGAACTATATAACGGTTTTAAGTCAGTTACTTAAAACAGTTTTTTTAAATAAAAAAAAACCCTAAGCACATATATCGTCCAGCCCATGAGATCAAAAATTGCCCAGTTGGTTGTTAAAAGCCTGTCTGAACAAGACTGTCTTTATCTGTCCTTGGAAGGCCCAAAGGGAGGGGGCCAACCTAGCTCCCCCCCACTGTACAGCCTGGGAGCAGTCACAGAAAAGGCCCTGTCTCACTAGATCCCACTCGTTGTGCAGTGTGAAGGTGGTGAGACTGGGAGAAGGGCTTCTGAAAATCTCAAGAGGTAAGAAGGCTAATACACGGAAATACCGTACAGTCTTAAGGTGCAACAAATTTTTTGTCCGTTTCTTCTTTAGATTTTTTTTGTCTGTTATAGACAGAGTGTCTTCCCTATTCCTAATCCAGCAACTGTAGATGGCTACTGACTGCCATTTCAGAATGATCTGTAACTCTGTGGTGAATCAGATTGTGCATTCGTTGCTCATGGGAAGTTTTAGGTAAAGGTAAAGGATCCCCTTGACAATTTGTCCAGTCATGTCTGATTCTAGGGAGCAGTGCTCATCTCCGTTTCCAACCCCGATCATTTGTCCGAAGAAAATCTTCTGTAGTCACGTGGCCAGCGCGACTAGACACTGTGGTGGTACCTATTTATGTACTTGCATTTGCATGCTTTCGAACCACTAGGTTGGTGGGAGCTGGGACAAGCGATGGGCGCTCACTCCATTGCATGGATTTGATCTTACGATAGCACATCTTCTGACCTTGCAGCACAGAAGCTTCAGCAGTTTAACCTGCAGCACCACCACATCCCTCCTATGGGAAGTTTTGGATGGCTTCTTATAGGTATCTGAAACAGGTAACTGGGTTTCAGTGAGGTTCTGCTGTTCCTGGGAAGACACAATGTTTATGTTAGGCAAACCCCTGAATCATAGATACATGTAAGTAACTGGAAATAAGAAGCAATGAAGGTGAGTTCAAATAAGCTAGACCTCTTGAAGATACTGCTCTAATCCGTGGTTGATCCTGCAATTAGGCAGGGAGGCACAATTGTCCTCAGTGGCAGATGATGTGAGGTGGCACCAGAAGTGCTTAGGGAGAGAGCTGTGCTGTTTGGCATATCTTGTGCAAACTAGTCTGCAGATTTCAAATGTGGAGGATAACAGCATTGCCGCAGTCTTCTTTGTGTCCTCTAGTCCAGCCAGGAGGTTAGTGGGAGCCATCATGTTACCTTCTACAGTAAATTGACTAAGAACACGGAGAGAACAGGAGATAGTCACAGATTCTAATATTTTGGTTACCATAGAGTCCATTATATTCTAACTTCCAAGTAGTGGCCCACTCCTGATTCATATGTTCTCACAAGCTTTGCAGGACCCAGAATTTTTGTTCCATTTATTTCATCGTCCACAGTAGGTGATGAACAAAATGAAGCTCAGTCTTTACTCTATTTATTTTGCTTATTAATTGCATTTATAGCCCATTTTTCTTCAGTCATCTCTTGATAATGCATAGTGCTCTCATCTCTTCCACTTTGGTCCTCACAACAACCCTGTGAAGTAGACCAGGCCAGTGATGGCTTATGACCAGGTTGGGGAGGGGGAGGTCATGTGAGGTGCCCCCCTGTCCCAGTTCATGAGCCACCTGTGGGTTAGGCTGAGAGGTTGTGACCGTCCTAAGGTCCGTAGAGATGGGCACGGAATGCTGGTTCAGCAGTTCAGGCTGGTTCGTTTTGCAGCCAAATAGGTGCTCAATGTTTCAAAGCCCAGTTTTCTCTTGACAGGTGCAGACTCAGAGGTAGCGCCTGGAGGAAGTGGGGCAGGGAAGCGAGACTGCTGCCTCCAAGTGGGCGGTTGCTGGAGGAGGCGGGGCTTTGAAGTGCCAAACACCTGTTCGGTCGAGAAATGAGAGAAATGAGCCGGTCACAATCTGCCAGATCAGTGCTTCATGCCTATCTCTAGATGTGCAGACTTGAATCTAGACTTTACAAACCTCAGTTTAATACTCAGGCCACAACAGTATACTGTCTTCCACACTGTCTTTCAAACTAGATGAAAAACTTTCAGTTCCTTGAACTTATGTTGTCATAGGATCTGATTTGGAGGCATTGTCAATAATATTTCAAGTTACAGAAAGTATCTTCAAGTTTTGGTGCTATTTCTAGTTACGTTATGTCACAAATCATTGTATGTTCCCTGAATTAGTTCAGGTTTCAGCGAGGTGTGACTTTAGGTATAGTTTAGGGAACTGAAGTAAAGTGCATTAGCCATGACAATGAATGACTCTTTATGTGTTTGTTTACGGCATCGTTTGTGTGTTTGCAATGTCTTACTGCATTTTGTTTTAAGACTCTTCACTGTAAGTCAACTTCTTCCTACTTTTAGTGATTTTTTAGTGATTTTAGGGATTTTTTAGTGGGTGGGGAGTGTTTGGGGAATTTTATGTGTGTGCATGTGTCTGGTCTCTGGGTGTCTGTGAATTTCATTGTATGGGTATACTGTGTATATACTTACAATGACAATAAATTATTATTATTATTATTATTATTATTATTATTATTATTATTATTATTATTATTATTATTATTATTATTATTATTATTATTATTATTATTATTATTATTATTATTATTATTATTATTTTCTGCAACCCTGTTCTGTTATATCCTTTTAATTTTATTTATCAGTTAGATAATTTATATATCATATTTCCACAAATGAGTTGAAGGTGAAAGATAGGACCAAACTTCAGAGGAGGTCATTCTTTCAGTTATTGAGAGAGGACCTTTTCTCTGCCAGCTCCCGGGTGATGGAGTGCCCTTTCCTGGACGCAAGATTGGTCTCCACCCTCTTATCCTTGCAGCAATGGGTGGAGAGCATTTTTTTAAAAAAGACAAGCTTTTAGCAATTAATGATGCAATTTCTGATATTTTCAAAGGGTTTAAAACAATTTAAATAATTGTTTTTAGTACTGTGTATGGTTAAATGTTTTCAACGGCACACAATTTTGTGCTTTTAACTACTTTTTTTTCATTACTCGTGAGATACATTGGATCCTTTATTGGGAAGAAGGCAGCACAGAAATGTAAAATACATGCATACATGATTTCCACCTGCTCCCCCTTTTATCCACACTGCAACCCTTTGGGGTTGTCTCTAGGGCACATGAATTGGACTGGCCCTAAGGTCACTGAGTGGACTTCATGGCTGAATGTGGACTTGAAACCAGGTCTCCCAAGACCAATTTTTAACACACTCTGACTTCTAAACATATTGACTTTCTTTTGTAAGTCTTGTCTGATGAAGAGATCCAGAATCTCATAAGCTGCACACTTTTAATTGGCCTAATGAACTATTAGTCTAATAGAGATTTTACAAATTTTCTTATGGCTGACATACAATCTGAATAAATTCTACATTTATGCTTACCTAGACGTTTACTGGTTTTTCCAGTAGTGATGTATGGATGTGAGAGCTGGATCATAAAGAAGGCTGACAGCCGAAGAATTGATGTTTTTGAATTGTGGTGCTGGAGGAGGCTCTTGAGAGTCCCCTGGACTGCAAAGAGAACAAACCTATCCATTTTGAAGGAAATCAACCCTGAGTGCTCACTGGAAGGACAGATCCTGAAGCTGAGGCTCCAATACTTTGGCCATCTCATGAGAAGAGAAGAGAAGACTCCCTGGAAAAGATCCTGATGTTGAGAAAGTGTGAAGGCAAGAGGAGAAAGAGATGACAGAGGATGAGAAGGTCAGACAATGTCTTTGAAGCTACCAACATGGATTTGACCCAACTCCGGGAGGAACTGAAAGACAGGAGGGCCTGGCGTGCTCTGTTCCATGGGGTCACGAAGAGTTGGACACGACTTAACAACTAAACAACAACAAAGAAGTAAACTTAATCCTGTTGAATCCACAGGGATTTCTCGCATTTTGTGTTGTTACAGCTGAAAAGTGGATAACTGTTCTGAAATCCTGCTTAATCTCTGTGCTTGAATTTAAAGACATCTACAAAGGTATGTTTTGTTTTAAAAATGAAATGGGCATTCTGAATTGCTGTCATGTGCCTTGAAGTCACCTTTGACTTGTGTTGTCAAAGAGCAGAGTTTATTTATCAACTATAAGTCATTAAAATACGTTAAAATAAAATAAAAGCAGCAGGTGAGATAATTAATTAAAAAGCAAATACAATGAGACGTAAATAGGAATCAAAAAGACAAAGGTACAGGAAACAAGCGAGCTCGGATGTTAATTGCAGCCAAGGCAAAGTTTGCCACGTTTAAGGTGGTATTGGCGTTGATGTCAGCCAGGAGCCAACAGACCTGGGCGAGATTAGGTCTGTCTTGGATGGAAGTCAGAGAACTTGCCAAAAACCTTGATCGAGGGGAGTGGTAATGTGGACATCTCAAAAGGTAGTGAGTGATGTCTTCGACTTCTCCCAGGTGGCAAGGACAAATTCTTAGATGATAGGGCAGATTCTCGTGTCTGCCCTCTAACACTCTTGAAGGCATACATTGAAAACGTAGAGCGGTGAAGGCCTTGCGAAGGGCGAATGTAGTTATCCAGGTCAAATAATTTTCCATGACAAAGGTTGACTTATAGAGTGGGAGTGAAGAGGAATAAGGCGAGCTAGAGATGGTGCAGAGGTCACTTCTGATATGAAAAAGGCGAATTGTGTCCTTGAGACTAGCTTTCACACATTTGAGCGGAAGAGCGGTTAAAGAATCTAAGTCGATGCCATAGGAGTCAGTTATTTGTTTCACAGCACTCACCCAGGATTTAAGAGAGGGGTTGGCCAGTTGTTCTCTGAAGCAGATCTTAGGTAAACTGGTATCATTCATTTGGGAAACCTTTGACTTGTGATGATTCTATAAATGAGCATTTTCCAAAATGTTCTGTCCTCAGGTCTTGTAAACTCAAGCTTGTGGTCCTTTAGGGGGATCGGTTCATCTCACATTTGATCTTTCTCTTTTCCTGCTTCCTTTTACCTTTCCTAGCATTATTGTTTTTTCCGGAGAACGCTGCCTTTTCTTTATGTGCCCAACACGACAGCCTCAGTTTCAACATTTTGCTTCCAGAGAAAGTTCAAGCTTGATTTGATCTAGGACCCACTTGTTCATCTTTCTGGCAGTCCCGGGTATCCACAAAGCTCTCCTCCAGCACCACATTTCAGACAGATCATTTTTTTCCTGTCAACTTTCTTTACTGTCCAGCTTTCAGACCCAAGCATGGTGATCAGAAATACAAGAGTGTGAAAAATCATGGTCCTGATCTCCTGTAACATATCTTTACATTGATGATCTTTTCTAATTCCTTCATTACTACCCTTCTTAATCTCAATCTTAATCTCTTTTATTCTCATTTCTTGGCTGCAGCCTCCATTTGGACTGATGATTGATCCAGGGTATACAAAATCTAACAGTTTTCATTTCTTCATTGTTCACATTAAAAGTGTGTAGTTGTTCTTTAGTCATGATTTTGTTATCAGTGTTCAGCAGCAGTCTTGAATCTAGTCCAGCTTTCTGTATGATACGTTCTGCGTACAGATTCTGTCCTGACGGTAGTGTCTTGTCCATGATACTCATGATGCATTGGAACAATCAGGTGCTGAGGCACACCTATTGTTTCAGAAAAGCCCATCGTTTCTCATGATCTACACATTCAGAGGGTTTGATCTAGTCTAAAAGCATAGACAGATCTCCTTCTGAAATTCTGTGGTTTGCTCCAGTAGCCAGCAGATATTTGTAATGTGCTGTAGCTTGAGCCCATTATTGGGTGTTGTGCAATGTGGGATGATTGAGAACAGATCCTACCTCTCCTCTGTATGACAGCCTTTCAAGCATTTGAAAAGTGCTTTCATATCTCCTCTCCGTCTTCTTTTCTCAAGGCTTTTGTTGTTGTTGCTTAGTCATGTCCGACTCTTCGTGACCCCATGGACCAGAGCACGCCAGGCCCTCCTGTCTTCCACTGCCTCCCGGAGTTGTGTCAAATTCATGTTGGTTGCTTCAATGACACTGTCCAACCATCTCATCCTCTGTCGTCCCCTTCTCCTCTTGCCTTCACCCTTTCCCAACATCAAGGAGTCTTCTCTTCTCATGAGATGGCCAAAGTATTGGAGCCTCAGCTTCAGGATCTGTCCTTCCAGTGAGCACTCAGGGTTGATTTCCTTCAAAATGGATAGGTTTGTTCTCTTTACAGTCCAGGGGACTCTCAAGAGCCTCCACCAGCACCACAATTCAAAAGCATCAATTCTTTGGCGGTCAGCTTTCTTTATGGTCCAGCTCTCACTTCCATACATCACTGCAGGAAAAACCGTAGCTTTGACTATGCGGACATTTGTTGGCAAGGTGATGTCTCTGCTTTTTAAGATGTTGTTGAGGTTTGTCATCGCTTTCCTCCCAAGAAGCAGATGTCTTTTAATTTCATGGCTGCTGTCACCATCTGCAGTAATCATGGAGCCCAAGAACTTTGCCTGAAGAACTTTGGATAGAGGCTCGTAACATTGTACAGGCTAAACATGTCCAGTTCTTTCAGTCTTTCCTCATAGGACTTAGCTTTTCCTGATCATCCTCCTGTTGCCCTCCTCAGAATTTGCTCCAGTTTGTTGCCATCCTTCTTAAGATGTGGTGTCCAGAATTGGACACAGTACTCTTGATGAGGCCTAACCAGTGCTGAATACAGAGAAATGAGTACCTGACAGGATTTTGAGACTATACCTCTGTTAAAGCAGTTTAAAATAGAATTAGCCTTTTTTGCAACCACATTGCTCTGTTCGCTCATATTCAGCTTTTGATCTACAACAACTCCAAGATACTTCTCACTCGTAATATTACTGAGCAAACTGTCTCACCTCTTGTAATTGGGCGTTTTTTCCCACCTAGGTGCAGTACTTTGCACTCATCCCTCTTAAACTTAATTCTGTTGTTTTCGGCCCAGTGCTCAAGCCTGTCAAGACCTTTTTTGAATTTTGTTCCTGTCTTCCAAAATATTAACTATTCCACCCAATTTTGTGTCGTTTGCAGATCTGATAAATATTCTCTGCACTTCCTCACCCAAGTCATTCCTAAAAAATTTGAAGAGCACTGGGCCCAGAACTGAGCCTTGTGGTACACCACCTTGTTACCTTCTCCCAGTTTGAGGAGGAGGCGCCGATAAGCACTCTCTGTGTTTGATTCTGTAACTAATTGGGGATGATGGTTCAACCAAAGATGCTGGATTGCAACTCCCTTACTGCTGCCAAGGCTGATTGATAAACATTAGAATCCAGTAATGTGTGGAGGTCTTCCCCAACTTGTTCTATACCAGTGGTCAGTACTGAAGTCACACATTAGTTAAGACCAGTAGGTGATCTCTTGGTGGTCTTGTACCTCCTTGAAGATGGTTAGCCAGTCTCTGGACAGGGGGACCTGGAAAAGATTAGCCATCCTTGCTGAAACCAACAAATTTTGATTGGTAGTTTTCTGAGGATCTTCTTTCCCTTTCATAGCAAGTATTTGTGGAAGAATATACTGGTTGAAGTTATGGAGTAAGAAAAGTTCATTAAAAAGTGTGTGTTCTCTTACTATCCTTTGTTTAGCTGTTTGGTTTCAAGCTATGAGTGTGTGATGGTGCTAATTTGCTGGGTGAGTTCCACAGCTGAGTGAGGATTCGAACCCTAGTATCCAGATCATCTAGACTGAGAGCGAAGACTGAAGTCCAGCTGAAACGCATGCGGGACATCCTCTTCGCCAATGATGCAGCCATTGTTGCCCACTCTGCTGAAGACCTCCAACAACTCATGAATTGTTTTATCAAGGCCTGCCAAGACTTTGGACTAACAATCAGCCTGAAGAAAACACAAGCCAGGGTGTGGACTCACCTCCCTCTATTGCTAACGCCACACAAGAATTGGAGGTTGTTCATGACTTTGTGTACTTTGGCTCAACTATCTCTAGCACTCTCTCCCTAGATGTCAAGCTCGATAAACACATTGGCAAAGCAGCTACCATGTTCTCTAGACTCACAAAGAGAGTATGGCTTTATAAGAAGCTGACAGCATATACCAAGATCCAGGTCTATAGAGCCTGTGTCCTGAGCACACTCCTGTACTGCAGTGAGTCCTGGACCCTTTGTGCACGGCAGGAGAGGAAGCTGAACACATTCCATATGTGTTGTCTCTGATGCATTTTTGATATCACCTGACAAAGTTCCAAATAGAGTAGTCTTAGAACGAGCTGAATTTTTAGCATGTATACATTGCTGAAACAGCAACGTCTATGTTGGCTTGGGCATGTCGTGAGAATGGCTGATGGTTGGATTCTGAAAGATCTCCTGTATGGAGAATTATTGCAGGGAAAGCGCCCCAGAGGGAGACCACAGCTGGATATCTGCAAGTGGGATCTGAAGGTCTTAGGAATGGACCTCAACAGATGGGAAACCCTGACATCTGAGCTTTCAGCCTGGAGGCAGGTGGTGCATCACGTCCTCTCCCAATTTGAAGAGGCACTTGTTCAGCAGGCTGAGGCAAAGAAGCAGTCCCAAAACCAGCAAAACCAGGGAGCTGGACAGGGGACAGATTGTATTTGTCTTCCGTGTAAAAGGGATGGTCACTCTCGAATTGGCCTTCTCATCCACACTAGATGCTGTTCCAAGTCCTCCATTCAGAGCACGTTACCTTAGTCTCTCAAGACTGAAGGATGCCTAATCTAAAATCCAGATCATAGTCTGGCAATCTAACTACTGGACCATGCTGCCATTGGCTGGCCTTTCCTCTAACAAACTCAGAAATGTCATGGCAAAGTTTGCAGAACGTGCTGTGTTACTAGTCAAGTATATTTATGTGTTATGTGCTGTCTATTTGGAACCGACTTACAGTTACCTTAATAGGGGTTTCAAAGTAAGTGAAATATTTAGAGGGTGCTTTAATTAGTTACACCCCCCTGGGGAAATTTCATAACAAAGCAGGAATTTGAGCCCAAGTCTCCCTAGTTCTTTTTGCTTGTAGCCTTGGTGTTGGAAATGTCCCCACCTCTGATTCTAAATGCAAAAAGAGTAATTATTTCATTTAGTCACATTTCCTGATTCCAATTCCCTGCTCATGCATTACACCTCCCTTCGCTGGCCATTTTGAATGGGGATGATGGGTGTTCCAGTTGAAACACATCTGGAAGGTAAACTGTTGGGAAGGTTTTCCTGAAGTCATGCTGCTCCTTGGTGTTGCGTCCTCACCTAATGAAGGAGCCAGCTGCTGATGGATGTGGGGGCAGTGACTTGGTTTCCCACCAAACACCTCAAATTGCTGAGTTTGGTCTGCTTCATAAGGAGTGTTGTGTATCTGAATCCTATTTTTATGGAATTCCAGGGACATTAGATCCCTCTTTGGCTAGAGGAACTAATTTCCCTAAACCTGCCTGGCAGAAATGGGATGTTAAAGAGAGAATGCGGCATTTTGGAAAGGAGAAACAGCTTGCCTGCAAAAGAGCAGAAGTAGCGACAACAACGGATATTCTGGGAGTAGAATCAATTATAACCTAATGGAGTATGGACGAATGAGCTTTTAATTCAATCCTGAATACATTGATTTCTAATTCAAGGGAAGCTTGGAAAAGTTACTTTTCAGGGAACACAGTCTCTAGAATTCTGGTAATAATATTACAAGAAATAACTAAGCTCTGATAAGGCCAATTCCCAACAGGGGGCCATTGTCTATAGTTATCCTCCCCCCCCCAACTAATATTGTAAATCCTGTTTGAACGCTATAGGCACACAGACTCACAGAGCCCTCTTGTAGTCTTTTCGTTCACTCTACCCACAGTATTAAAATGTGAATGAAGAAGAAAGTGGAAAAAACTACTTTTGAAATTAGAACTTTCCAAAACTACCAGCTTAACAACATCACTTTTATATCATCTACTGGCAATATTTCTGACTTCGAACATGGTTTCCACCTAAAGCCCACATATCAGATGCTGAATAAGACTTTTGGAAGCTTACTGCTGTTAGTTCTGACTGTGTGTCCATCTAGCCCAGCTGTTTAAGAGTCTGCAAGGTTTGTGCATCGACTTTTCAATGGCTTTTATGCAGCAAATTCCCCCCCCCCACACACACTAATTCTGTAATAACCTGTCCCTCATCTGCAAAGGAGTGCTGCTAATGAGATGCATCAATGATGATGATGATGATTATGATGATTATGATGATGACGACGACAATAATAATAATAATAATAATAATAATAATAATAATAATAATAATAATAATAATAATAATAATAATAATAATAATAATAATAATAATAATAATAATAATAATAATAATAATAATAATAATAATAATAGAATGAAGAAATGGCTGGATCATTGACACTGCAATTCCAGGGGATGCCAGAGTTGAAAATAAAGAATTGGAAAAAATAACAAAAAACAGACACCCGGCAATTGAAACATCTCACCTCTGGAAGAAACACACTTCAGTGGGCCCCGTAGCCATTGAGGTTTGGGAACAATATCAAGAAATTTCACCTAGTACTCTAAGCAGTTGCAGAAATCACACCATCAGAGCTACAAAATCCGGCAATATTAGGAACAGCATACAGTACATATTAGAACTTGTATCTGTTATATATAATGCCAGTCAATGTTTTAGTGATTTTGATTGACTGTACCTGGTCTCTTTGTGAAGAAAGTGGAGGGGGAAAGCAAGTTTCCTCACTAAAAAGTGGAGGGGGAAAGCGGGAATCAAAGTGTTTTGATCTCTGCCTTCCTCCTCCACTTTCTTGCAAAGAAAGAAATTCTGAGTTAGAAGGGTGTCTTATACGTGGGGGGGGGGGCGTCTTATACACAAAGTACAGTAAGTGACTTTGGTGCCAGTCCATGTGGTGTGTGTATGTGCATGCGGGGGGGGGGAGTCCACAGACTGGGTGCTACTGCTAAGAAGGCCCTCCCCACTATCTCCACATAATGCTCAGTTCTCAATAGTGGGACAGAGGAGGGCTTCCCTACCAGATCTTAGTGAACAGGCTCCTTCAGATATCCAGATCCAAAGGCTTTGTCGGTCATTGTCAAGACCACGATTACTCTTAATGCAAACCCATAAGCTCACCTGGGGCATTCTGCTGATATAATAGCCACAGAGTCCTACAGAGTTGGGGCACCTGTTAAAGCTGTACAGTACTAGTAGAAAAGGATTTAGAAAAAAAAAACATAGAGGCTGTTGAGAATAGAACGGCTCAGAGCAAACGCCAATGGATGTGCCTTGATTTCCAAGCGATTTTTATGTATAGCTCTTCAGAATAGAGATCTAGGTGGAAGGAAAAATGAATTTTAGAAGTCCTAAAGTCTGTGAGACCAGCTCACAAGTTTGTTCTAGAAAAAACTGAGGGGCAGAGTGGTTTCTGATCCGGTGCTTGGGCAGTGCGCAGTTTATGGGTGTGAAAAATGAGAGATTTGCCATATAGTATCTGAAAACCTGTTGCCTACAGTAGGTCCATTTGAATCAGTGGAAATTATAGAAGAGTTGACTCACAAAATCCCACTGATTCAGTGTGCCTACACAAGTGCAACTCAGTACGCTAAGTCAGTGGTTCTTAACCTTTGTTACTCGGATGTTTTTGAACTGGAACTCCCAGAAACCCCAGCCAGCACAGTTGGTGGTGAAGGCTTCTGGGAGTTGCAGTCCAAAACTCCTGAGTAACCCAAGGGTAAGAACCAGTGCACTAAGTAAGCATCAGGGTTTCAGCCAATGTCGAATGGGTGGACTTAAGCTGTACAGAGTGCTGTTTGCTCTCCTGTTAAGAGACGCTGAAGATCCTATTGCTCATGGGACAGGAATTGTGCTTAATAGATAAAGTTGGTATTGCTAGAGGAGAACGAATCATGAACAAAGCTGGCGTTTTGTTGTTTTGTGAGTGTGGTTTTTTTTTGTTTTTTCTTTTGTTTTTGCCAAAATGGCTATTTCTGGTGCTAAGGCGAGGGGTGTATTAAATGTCTTAAGGTAAGAAAGTGATGGGACGCAATAATATCGCTGGGGGAGAGTGAAGGTAAAAGAGACTGTGTATGAGTCTCCCAGTCAGGGGAGAAGGAGGGACCCAAATGATGTTACTGCAGCCAAAAGAATCACTTTTTTCAAAAAAAGAGAGGGTCCAACTAATGGACATCAGGAAAATTAGTCAACAGGAGTCTCTACAACAAACCCATGTTTCTGCATCAGTACAACCCTTTAGAACAGAGACAGTGTTATGCTGCTGCTGACTATGATTCTGCCGACAGATAAGTTATTTGGGTACTGGTATATCTGAGTTTTCCGACTTTCTCTTTTTTTGTTTATTCCACCTTTGGATTGTTTTTCATTTTAAAATATTAAAGCAGCTCACAATAAGACAATAAAACAAAAGGCTAGAAATAATAAACAACAAAGTCTGTTAAAACAATTCACTGGAATGTTTATAAGAAAATGCCTAAGTCGTTAACTGACCGGCGGTAATACCCACTACTAGGAAGCCATTCCACATAGTGAGAGCCACAGCAGGGAAGGCCCCCTTGTGCACCGCAACTAGATAAGCCTCATTAAGGCTGCGGTGAGGCAAGCAAAGCCCTCTCCCAAGATAAAAACCAGGTCAATCTATACTGAATAAAATGGTTTATCACATAACCTAGTTCTGAACTGCATGGAGGCTTTCGGAAAGCCAAGTTATCACAGCTTGAGAGGGTGACCACGTAGGAATTTGTTCCGCTGCTTTGGGGACAGCCTGGTTCAGCTTTGTGCTAGTGATCAGATGATGCAAGTGAACCAACTTGGCCCCAGAACATTCCTACCTATAACTTTCTGGCTCCCTTTCAAGGACTACTTTTTTTTAACGGTGTGAATAACATTTTGGTTTGGTTCCAGTATGTGTGATCATAGGGATTGAACCAAAGTGGCTGGCAGAAGACACTTAATGAGGGCAAAGGAGATAAGTTTTGCATTTCTTTGTTTTTGTTTAGTTTAGAAGGGATTTTAAAAGCGCTCTTAAAGCATGGCTGATGTGCTGCATCATTTTGCAACAAAAAGAAGTGTAACATGTCCCTTCCCTTCCAAAGGTGGACAACGAAGATTCAAAGAGAAAGCTTCCCATGTTTCAAGGTCATTAACAGGCTTTCTCCTCTATGCTTTGTTTAAGCTGCTTAACGATCTTGAGAACTGGAAAGCTTTCCCTTTAAAGGCAAAGGTGCCTCCATTGTGTTATACAGGGTTGCTTGAGGTGGGGTTGATCTTTGCATGTGGGTGGAAGGGTTGTCCCCTGGCTTAGCACGAACCAGGCTGGAATAATTTGGCCCATCGAATAACACCCTGTGGCTCCTTAGAAAATTGGGACAAATTCATCCTTTCTTGGGGTTGTTTTTTTTGTTTGTTTGCTTGCTTTCATTTTAACCAGAATGGCCTTACAAACCCAAATCCATGTCAAAGATATTAATGGTTTTTGGCAGCCAGTGCCCATCCTTCAGCACCAGCGTGCATGTCAGGAAGCCCTACTACGCAACACGATTTCCAAACGTTTGCAAGATGTGGATATCCACAGCTCAGGAGGCTGTTGTCTGCCTTTTGCTTCTCAAGTTCTGGCACCCCAGAGGCTGGAGGTTGTTCATTTAAAGGAAGGGTGGGGTGATATGGGGAACTTCAGAGGTTGTTGAACAGGAATTCCTGTCAGCCCTGGCCAGCACAGTGAGTGGTGGCAGATGATGGTGAGTTGCGTTCTGATGACATAGAGGGTGACATGTTCACCAGCCCTGATTCAGTGCAGTTAAATTCTCTTCCCTTTCAACTGAAAAAAATCTCCCAGAAAGGTTTATGAAGATTAATAAGACCGCCTTTGTCCTCTTGCTTACAATCTTAAAAGCTACTGTACAAAAGCAGAAGGATTTTAGGAAGCGTAAGGTAGAAAACAAGCCTATTATTTCTTGGCTGTAAAGCTCTTTCCTGGAAGGGAGGCAAGAAACGAGCTCCTTGCAGCTCCCCTTCTTCAACGGAGGGATGCGCAGCCTTGTTCCCTGAGCAATAGCTGAAACCTTTGGCCCTGCTGCTCCAAGTCATCTTGGTGGTTCTTTCTGACAGAGAAGCCGCAAGCTCCCTGCAGTGGCTCCGTCTCTGGCCTGCAGATGAGTTTGGAACGGTTTCTCCCTTGTCATATCTGGGAGCCATGGCATGCAACTGCCTAGTGGATGATGATGGAGCTATTTCAACCTTGTGTGCTGCCTTCAGTAGGTTTGGCTGGGAGGGAGCTTTCTGGACTGTAGTAACTGTCAGTCAGTCCAGCAGTAACCAATTGTTCCTTCCTCGCCTCTGATTTTGAAGAGAGGCATGACTCTCTGCTTAAGTGTCCTTTTCTTTTCTCTTTTTAGTCTGCCGGCAGTTACGCAGTTAGCAGTTAGTGTGTAGTCAGAATGTAGTTTGCAGGAAGCAGGCTGTAAATCTGTTGAGGCCTGTTGCTGAAAGGCTGTAAGTAGTCCTTTTTCTACAGTATGCTGTATTTGTTCTGTTCAGAATTGTAAGTAAATGGAACCATTTTATTCTTTCTCTTACCAATGTTGCATAGTAATTAATGGGACTGTAAGTGCCAGTTGAGACAGTAAGGGGTGGCCAACCAGGCGGAGACTTGTACCTGCACTTCTGTTACTCAGCTAGAGGCTTTTAAACCAACATTCCAAAACTCTGCAACAGATCAAGATACCTGGTCCATGCTGTAAAGATACATGTCCATACCATGCTGTAAACTGTTGACATGAGAAACAGTTGGATATTGGTGTAAAAACTGTTGCTGGTAACTGTGAAATGAAATCACTTCTTTTTAGCTTTCCAGGGAAAAGGCTGTCAAAGAGTTTGCCTGTTAAAATGAGCAATAATAATAATTGTGTGCCATCAAGTAAATTTTGACTTATGGCAAACATTTTTCACCATTTTCTTAGTAGAGAATACTGAGAAGTGGTTTACCATTCTCTTCTTTTGAGGGCACCCCTGGGACAGTTCAGCTTGCCCATGTCGATGCAGGCTGACTCTTCTCCTGGGAGGAATACTGGGGGAATCAAACTCCCGACTCCTGGCTCTGCAGCCAGATACCAAAACTACCCAGCCAGCTTAAAATGCACAAAAGGGAGTAATATTGCAAACCGGTTGTTTTGTTTCATCTTGCATCTCTGCCCCTTTCTCAGATGACGCTTTGAACGACTCTGCCCTGAAAAAAACAGGCACGTCTTCCAACCCTTTCTGATAACGGCCACATAGTTGTGTAGAAGACAACACAGAAGGTTATGCCACAGGTTTATAGACCGAGGACAGAACTACATGTTATTTCAGTAAACATATGTTTGGAATCCAAATTCTCCAAGATTGTGAGGGAGCAGAGGTTGTATGTGATGGGCCTGGGTATGTGTGAAAGCAGTGTGAGGAGATTTAACACCCATAACTGCTGAGGCGTTTTTAACTTAAATTTATTCTTGTGGTTGTGGAGCCCAGTTGGGAAATGGTTGATTGCCAGTATCTGTGTGGGAATGGGGGAAAAAAGATGGAAAAATAATTAATTCAGTTGAATATTCTCATGGAACACGTCTTAGAAGGAAATGTAGAGCTAGAAACCTCTCACTTTGGTTATGGTTACTGTACTACTGTGGCCATTATCTTGTTTCTGTTCAGTGTCTTCACAGAATCATAGAATCAATAAGTTGGAAGACCATTGAGTCCAACCCCCTGCTCAGTGCAGGAATATAAATCAAAGAATACCTGCCAGATGGTTATCTAAATTTTCTCTTGGACGCCTCCAGTGTTGGAGCACTCATCACCTCTCAATAATTGGTTTCCTGAGATTCAACCAAAATCTGGCTTCTTGTAACTTGAGCCCACACTCTGGAATGATCAAGAACAGATCCTGACCCTCCTCTGTATGACGGCCTTTCAAGTATTTCGGAGAAGGAGCCATTAATAGCCACCCACTGAATACAATTCTGCACGTAGCCAACTGTGTATCCACCTGACAGTTGTTCTTTCCAGCCCATACCTAGTTAATTTACTAATCAGGATATCATGGGACACTTTCAAAAGCTTTGCTGCAATCAAGATATACTATGTCTACATCATTCCTTCTTTCAATCAGAGAGATTACCTGATCAAAAAATGAGATCAGATTAGTCTGGCAGGATTTGTTCTTGACAAATCCGTGTTGGCTTCTAGTTATTACTGCTTTGTTTCTAGGTGTTTGCGTAATGACTGCTTTATAATCTGTTCCAGCTTTCCCCAGCCTGCTACTTTAAAGTACAATTTCAGTAATCCCCAGCTTTCAGATATGCTGATAGGGGCCAATGGGAGTTGTAAGTGAAAAACATCGGAACTACTTACTATGGCAGTCAGTGATTTTGCATAGATTTATTGGTGGTCTTTGGTTGATAGCTTGTTTTGACTGTTTCGTTATTTTATCTTTTAATATTGTACACTGTATACAGTGGGTTGCAAGGTGCGATATTTAAAACATAAGCCAAAAATGTAGTGCATGCCTGTAAATACATTCAGAGTGCATACCTAGTTTTCTTCAGAAACTGGGTCAGGTATTAGGGTTAAGGCTCTTTTCCAAACTCTGCCCTCTGCTGGGCATCAGCAGTAACATCTTTTTGTGTTCCCAGACTTTTTAGAATCTATGGTGAAATTCATGGCAGGGCTGACATAAAGTAGGTGAAGAAGATCTGCTGGTAGATTTTTAGGCAATCTGCAGAAGATCAGCAAGGGTTTCTGGAAGTGGTTCAGTGAGAGAGTTAACAAAAAGCTTTGTTTTTATTTGCTCCTAAAGTAGGCTGCTAAAAGCAAGAAAGTTATGTGAAAGATAGTCAAGGTCTAAATCTTACAAATGTAACATTGAACCTTTGTGCATTATTCGTTGGTTGCAAAAGCAATTTGAACATAACAGCTAGAAACAGAAAGATTTGCATAGATACTGCTGAGATCCCAATGTAAATAATTGGGCAGGGTTATATCTCTATTAGTCTTGTTGACGGGAGTCCTCTGGCAATTGTAGTCCTCCTCTAAAAAATGAGAAACAGTCAGAGCTAAAAACCACAAAAGGTTTTGACATACAGTATACAATTGATTTCCCAGCTGGACCAGTTGGGTAGGTATACATCAACTAGCCATACTGTCTGGAGGTTTCTGAAACGTGCCATCCAAAGAGTATACTTGTTAATTCTGGGAGTTGTAGTCCTCTTTCCTCAAAAGGTAAAGGTAAAGGTTCCCCTTGACAATACTTGTCCAGTCGTGTCCAGTCTAGGGGGCGGTACTCATCCCCGTTTCCAAGCCATAGAGCCAGCGTTTTGTCCGAAGACAATCTTCCGTGGTCACATGGCCAGTGCGACTTAGACACGGAACGCAGTTACCTTCCCACCGAGGTGGTCCCTATTTATCTACTCGCATTTACATGCTTTCGAACCGCTAGGTTGGCGGGAGCTGGGACAAGCGACGGGCGCTCACTCTGTTGCGTGGATTCAATCTTACGACTGCTTGGTCTTCTGACCCTGCAGCACAGGCTTCTGCGGTTTAGCCCACAGCGCCACCACGTCCCGTCCTTTCCTCAAAACGTCTTTGCAGTTGTAAGAATCAGCGATGAGGACTCAAGTCATGGAGCTTGCTGTCCGGACTTAAGCAGCACAAGCGACTTGACTCAGACTCAACTCAGAACCCGCCCACCCGGACCCAAAGACTTGCCGACCTCCCTAGTAAAAACTGAATGAACAGATATCTCAACTGGCCGTGCTGGCTTGGGAATTCTAGGAATTATAGTCCTCTTAACTGAAACAGTAAAAATTCGAAACATTACAAATTTCCTTGGTTACCAATCCTACCCACACTTAAGTAGCTAGCTGGATTAATATATTGTCTGGCTAAGATAGCTAGGCATTCTGGGATTTGTAGTCCAAAGAAACTAATAAGGGAGTCTGAGAGTTCTAGTCCTCATATCAAAACAATATGAGCCAGAAACACAAATGTTTTTTCCCTGGGTGCTACCGATTTCTCATCTTATATCTTGATGACCTGGTATGTTCTGAGTTTTCTAGTCCAAAGAAGTTGCATTTTTATCCTGTCAGTATTTGGATGGAGGAAGAAAAAAGAGGAACTTGGAAAAAATTACAGTGGGGTCTTGACTTGAGAACTTAATCTGTATTGGAAGGCGGTTCTCAAGTCAAAAAGTCTGTAGGTCAAGTCTCCATTGACCTACAGTGCATTGAAAACCGATTAATCCCGTAACAGGCCGTTTTTGTTCCATTTTGGTTTTTTTCTGGTCTGTAAGTCAATTCTCAGGCTGCAAGTCAAACCTAAATTTTGCGGCCAGAGAAGTCTGTAACTCAAAAAGTCTGTAAGTCAAGCCGTCTGTAAGTCAAGGGACCACTGTAGTTGGGAGAGGAAAGAAGAGAGCAAGGGAGCACTTGGGGGGGATTAATTAGTTTCACATTTAAGCTTGACTGAGTGCCTTGATGCAGATAAAATATAGGAAAGAGTCTCCTGGAGAAGAAAGAATTTGGATGCCAGAATCAAGAGAGATAGCATTGCCGTGACAATGGGGCTCACAGATTTTGAACCAGGGCAAACCAAGGCCTGTTGCTAGTCAAGCGTTAAATCTAAATCTAGAGTCAGAATCCTTACTACTGCAGGGCTATTTTTAAATTCTGAAATAATTTATGATTGCTTTGTATTCTGTCAGGTAGCTTAAAGAGGAACAAAGGAAAACAATGGTGGTGACAGCATTAAAAAAGTATAAATGGTGGCGGTGGGTTTTATTCATAAGTTTACTTGGTTTGACGCTCTGGTGAATTTTTCTGGTATTTAGCAGGTGAGGTAAGAGGGTTTAATTGACTTGATTTGAAGTGACTTCCCAATAAGAACTTGGCATGAAGAGAAAAAAATAATCAGCCCTGAATCTACAGAAGAGAGTGGCATATTTAAAAATTAAAATAAAGCCTCCAGCGTTCTCCAGGAATTCTCAGTGGGCTTGTAGCTTGTTATGAGCGACAGGGACAGCCAGCATGGTTGAGCTGAAAGCATTTTCTCTCTTCTCACTTAGGTGTAAACTGGAAAAATGGCAAGTGTGAAGTATGAATACAAAAGTGTAAATGCAATTCTGTTAAAACTAATAGAAGATGGTGAGTTAGATATTTTTTGATTTTTCCCCCCAATCATATCTACAGAACAAGAATCATTCTTGAAATTTTACTCCGTTCAACCTCTATTAGCGGAAGAAGAAAATGCCAGCGCTTGCTGCGACTGTAGAACAATAAGCTTAATAAGCTACTTGCTTAAGGTTTTCCAAAAGATAATATATAATGGCACGATTTACATGAAATGCAAAGAAGGGGCAGGAGACATGGAATTTCAATTCAGAGGAGGATTTTGAGTCAGGGAAGTGCTGTTCTGCCTGCATGTTACTTTTTTTTTTTTACCAATACACACCAGTAGGAGGAGACATCTAGAAAAGCTTTATTAAAATAGCATGTGAGAAATTGTTCCAGATTTGTTTTTGAACCAGGTTTTGTCTTGATAGCTCAGCATTTCAGATCTCTGCCTGCACAGCCAAAAGTTGGGAGTTTGATTCCCCACTGTGCCTCCTGCGGGTAGAGCCAGCCTGTGTGCCCTTGGGTAAACTGCACAGTCCTATGACGACTCCAGAAAAATAGAATGGCAAACCTGTTTTGTGTACTCTATCTAGAAACCCCTAAAAACAATCACCATAAGTCAAATTTGACTTGATAGTCGTCGTTTAGTCGTGTCCGACTCTTCGTGACCCCATGGACCAGAGCACGCCAGGCCCTCCTATCTTCCACTGCCTCCCAGAGTTGGGTCAAATTCATGTTGGTCGCTTCAATAACCCTGTCCAACCATCTCGTCCTCGGTCGTCCCTTTCTCCTCTTGCCTTCACTCTTTCCCAACATCCAGGTCTTTTCCAGGGAGTCTTCTCTTCTCATGAGATGGCCAAAGTATTGGAGCCTCAGCCTCAGGATCTGTCCTTCCAGGGAGCACTCAGGGTTGATTTCCTTTAGAATGGATAGGTTTGTTCTCCTTGCAGTCCAGGGGACTTTCAAGAGCCTCCTCCAGCACCACAATTCAAAGGCATCAATTCTTCGGCGGTCAGCTTTCTTTATGGTCCAGCTCTCACTACCATACATCACTACAGGAAAAACCATAGCTTTGACTATTCGGACTTTTGTTGGCAAGATGATGTCTCTGCTTTTTAAGATGCTGTCAAGGTTTGTCATTGCTTTCCTCCCAAGAAGCAGGCGTCTTTTAATTTCATGGCTGCTGTCTCCATCTGCAGTGATCACGGGGCCCAGTTCTGTACTTGATAGTACAGAATTCGTATTACTTGTCTGCTCTGATAAATCCTAGGAAACTTTATCCACAGACCACATGTAATTAAGACTTGGCTCTTCTGAATTAGGGGATCTGGACTGCTGGCCCTTTTCCTTCTTCTTTCTGCCAATCTGAACAAGATGATGGTCACTCACTGCTGATGCAGAGGAGCCCAATCAATGCCAATGGCATAGCATTAAGGTTACAATGCCCTGCTGACAGGAGGCCAGGATGCTCGTATCATTTGTGTGTACACGTGGCAGAGAAGAGAATACAGTGCAATTAAGGACTTCTGTCCCAGTTCTCTCAAGGAGTGCACGGTCAATTAATGCAACAGCTGCTGCATAGATGCTAATTCCCTGGGCCAGTTTGACTTTGGAGAAGTTGGTGACCAGCCAATTCCCCCAACAATAATAACAACAAAAGAAAAGTCTTCTTTTCTATCTCCTGTCACTTTTGGAGGAGAAAGGAAAATCAATAGATAGCACTTACAGATTCACAGAGGAAGATAATTATCTCCTGATGGATCCCTAGAGATTATTTTTTTTCAAGCTTGAAACTCCTCTATCCAATGATAATGGGTGAAAGAGAACCTCTGCGAGTTTGTAAAAGAGAAGGGGTATGCAGAAATCCACTTTTGTTGTTCTGTTTTGTTTTGCACTTTTAGAAGGTTGCAGGGGGTCCTGCAGCTTGTAGCTTGTTTAGAAAGAGGATCATTGAGAGCAGAGGCTTCCAGGAGCAAGGATTCTCCTTCCCCACCTTCCAGGACGAAGAACAGAACTGGCCAGAGGGGCAAAAGTGTCCCATAGGCTGCTTGATTTCCAATCACCCGCATAAATTGTGTGTGCTGTTTGCTTGGTGTTCTAAAATGAATAATCAGGATCCCTTCTATGGGCACTTAACAGAAGGTAGTCTTTCTCTGTTGGTCCTCTGATTGTATTTCTCAGATGACAGGATATAAAAGGAATTTGTAGAAAATGAATTCCTCTGTAATTTGTGTCTTCTTCCAAAGAGGATGCAGAATTCTGCCCTTCCCATCCACCATGACTTTGAAAAATTACTTTTTTTGGACTGCAACACCCAGAGAGTATCACAACATTGTGTCGTGATCCAGTTTTCCAGGCTCTGCTCCTGTAGCTGAGAGACTGAATTGGATGCCCTGTTGCCCTTGACCAGTCTCCCTTTGCACACCATTGTTCTTCTTGTTTATCAGTGTCACTTCATCAACATAAGAAGTAGAAGACAATTTAGATGGCCTCACGGTAGACTGTCTGTAAAATATTTGCTTTGTTTTTAGAAGTTCTTTATTGACCCCATGGACTGTTTGGCTGTTCCAGACAGCCAGTTATTTTTCTTCCCTGTGAGTTAACACTTAACGGGCTAGTTTTCTAATAATACTGATGTCCTTAGGGCAGAAGCCTGTGCTGCAGGGTCAGAAGACCAGCAGTCATAAGATCGAATCCACGTGACGGAGTGAGCGCCTGTCGCTTGTCCCAGCTCCCTCCAACCTAGCGGTTCGAAAGCATGCAAATGCAAGTAGATCAATAGGGACCATCTTGGTGGGAAGGTAACAGCGTTCCGTGTCTAAGTCGCACTGGCCATGTGACCACGGAAGATTGTCTTCGGACAAAACGCTGGCTCTATGGCTTGGAAACGGGGATGAGCACCGCCCCCTAGAGTCGAATACGACTGGACAAAAATTGTCAAGGGGAACCTTTACCTTTACCTTTACCTTAGGGCAAGACATCTGGGCATGAGTTCTGGGTGGTGGTGCTAGATACATCAGGGCTGGCTATCACATTTTGAAGTCAGTAAAGTAATGTGTTTTGCTATCTGAAGGGTCCCTCTCAAGAACATTTCACATAAATAAGGTAATACACATTAACACCCAAAGAGCCCCACTTAAGACCATTTGATGTAAGTTAAGTAATATCCATTACTTTTTAAAGAGGACCCCCTAGTAAGACCATTTGACATAAGCTAAGTGATATACATTATGATCTAGACTTTAGATTCTAAAAAGTGCCCCCGCTTTATGCGAGGACCATTAGGTTCTGAGTCTAAAACTTCGTAAGTGCATCAATGTGGAGTCCCTCTGTGTTCTTGAGAGAGATGCCCAGCTGTGTTTGAAGAAGACAGGCACTCCATATTATATTACGTGTGGAGGGGCGAAAAGTTTCTGTTTGCTGGCAGAGCTATCCAGATTGCTTTTCCTCCTTCCTTTCCTTTCGTATGCTCTTCTTGTAGTTTTGTAATTTAAAGTGAATTATTAAGGTTTGTTTTCCCAAAGGCACTTTCATCCAAAGACATCTGCACCGTTCGCAGTATTCTTAGAATTTCATGCCCCTCAGAGAAGAGGGGGAAGCACAACACACGATGTTCAGTTGCTGGAGGTCCTAGAAAGGGAGAAGAGCTCTTTTGTACCCCTTTCAAATAAGAGGGATGGTTTCTGACAACGCCTTGCCAACATTTGCAGGTTTTTAAACGAATGGGAAAGAGTTTGAGATTAAAAATAGTAGAATGTGAGAGACAGCAAAATGCACATATTTGTCCATTCCTAAATGCTGCATGTTTCTTGATGTAGATTGTAATTAGACTGTACAAACCCCTCATGTATCAATGAACAAGGCAGAAATGGGATTAAATGAATGTGGCTTTCTCCACTGACATCTAATCTGGCCAAAGTATGATGCAGTCAGTATCATCACCTTTTTGCAGCTAGCAATTAAGCAAATGGATTATTTAAAAAGCAAATAGCAGGTACATGCCCTCCGTACAGACCCTCAGCAGCCGCATGAATAGCTTTATGTCCAGTTTCACATGAATTCATGTAGAGTCATGAATTTATTAGCATAGTAGAGAAATGGGCATTCAGAACATTGCTTAAGAAAAAAACTTTTTTTCCAATTTCAAAAAGAGCTCTAGTTGTTAAAGCTAAAAGTAACTGAGGCGCAGCCTAAACTTAAAGGGTTAGTATTTTCTCTGCACTGAAGAATCCTATCATTTTCCATGTGCAATGTTTCATTTTAATCAGAGCTGGTGCTGACCAGGTATCATTTCTCACTCTGCAGTCACCATCTCATTACAGACATCCTTTAGTGCAAATTTGCTGCAGCTCCTCAGTTTTCGCACTGTGCTAGACATTTATCCCTGAGCAACTGGAAAGTTACCAGAGATGCAAAGGAAGCTTCTGAAAAATGAGACTTAACAAGGAGGTTCATTCAGTGTCTAACAGGCTTGCTGGAATATTATCAGATTTCCTTGGAAGAAATAAACTTGCCAGCTGAAAGTATAAAGTATATTAGCACATGCATGGAAGTATAGAGCTGTTACTGATTCCTTGCTGCACTGAAACTAAGGTGTGCATTTAGTTCAAATTTATTTGTCCCCAAATATTCATCAGGGTGAGAAAGACATGCATTCAGCTGGGTACCGGGCGGAAAGATTTTGTTCACTTCAGACTTCCACACCAAATATCCTTTCCAAAATCAAAAGCATAAAGAAGGAAAGGGGGCAAACAAATTTGCTGATTGTTGGTTATACAGTGGTGCCCCGCATGACGACGATAATCCATTCCATAGAAATCGCTGTCTTGTGAAAACATCGTCTTGCGAAAAATCTTTCCCCATTGGAATGCTTTGAAGCCCATTTAATGCATTCCAATGGGGAAAAATCGTCGTCGTTTTGCGAAGATCGCCCATAGGGAAGCCATTTTGCGAAGCGCTAATCAGCTGTTAAAATGGCTGCCCTGCGAAGCATCGGTCCCAAAAACACCCGTTTTGCAAAGCACCAATCTGTGCCAAAATTGTCGTCTTGCGAGAAATGGTTTGCAAAGCAGGGACCCAAACATTGTCCAGCAAAAATCGCCCATTGGAATCACTATTTTGCGAATCACTATAGCGATCGCAAAACCTCATCGTCATGCGGATTCGTCGTTTTGTGAGGTTGTCGTCTAGCGAGTTACCACTTTTGTATACCTATCCATCCTGATACAGGCAGAGTAGTACTGGAGCCAAACAAAGAAACATGGAGGTTTGAAGTTTAGAAGGGCTCTGGAAAGTCATCAGTCCAACTCAGCATGCTCAGTTTGGGGATCTGGCAAAGGTAACACCCCTGATAGATTGCCATCTAGTGTTTGCTTTTATTGACGATCATCTGTGTGCACTACCTGGGCTTCTAGGGCTGGAACAGTGGCATCCAGAAGAAAGAGGGGAGACAGATTTCTTTTAGTTGCAGAACTGTCCCCTGCAACTGATTCTGGAGGGCTAAATGTTGAGGCAACATGGAAAGCAGCATTGGGAGGCAAGCAAATGAGTGATGTTGGATTTAGCTCTGTAACCATCTTGGGCTGGCTAATTTTAAGTACTTCATATTAGAGAGAAAACCTGCACTTTCCTGTTTCTTTTGTTCCAAATTCCAAGCGGTATGTTTCTTAGGTGCAGGAGCTGATGCCCCGACCTAGGAAGGAGCAGAGCTGAGGCATTATTATTTTTTCTTTTCTACCATCACAACATTGTCACCAGTGGGATAGGCACATGCAGTCCATTTCCTTCAGGCTTCCAGACTAAATCAGTGTAAGGCTCATAGATAATTAGTTACAAAACAATCCAGGGTACAAATGCAGGAGTAGGTCATGCCTTTAATCGACCCTTAAGAATATAAAACAAACAAACAAAAAACCGAAACAAAAAACAAATATCGAGCTTGCAGTGATAAATTGTCTTCTTCAAGGCTGTGCCTCAAGTTCTTGTGGGCGGTTCCAAACATATGCACTGTTTTTAATGTCCCACATTCACATGGCTGATGGTGTCGAGGCCAGGCAAGCTTTTTAGATGGAGTCAGCTGCAGTATGCATGTTGGCTTCAAGCTCTTCTTCAGCTAGCAATTTGGAGTTTATGTCTCATCTCTTAAAACTCGATGCTTACCCAGATGTACGCCCTCCAAACTGTGGAGTCCACAGGACCCCTGCTCCCTATCACTGGTTCTCTCCCAGTTCTCTAAACATCCCTTCGAATTGCTGGCTACAACAGATGTTTGCCTTCTTCCTTTAAAGGTAGAACTCTCAGTGGCCCTCACATCAGCAAGTCGGGCTGTGGAGCTCTCAGCTCTCAGATGTGACTCCCCATACGTAATCTTTTCTTGTGACAAGGTCACTCTCCACACTGACATCACTTTCCTCCCTAAAGTGGTGTCCCATTTTTACATGTCTGAACCTCTTATACTGCCTACCTACTATCTGTCTCCACAGAATGACCTGGAATGGTCCCTCCATTCCTTGGATGTCTGACGAGCATACGCCTTCTACCTAGACAGGACAAAAGGCTTTAGACAGGCAACCAGACTTTTTGTCTCCTACCAAGGACTGAGAAAGGGAGGACCTATTTCTTGTCAACCCTTCTTCAAGTGGATCTTGCTGGCCATTGCCTTGGCCTATGAACTTGCAAACAAGCCCCCTCCTCTTGCTTTCTGCAGCCGCACTACTAGGAGAATCTCCTCATCTACTGCCTTTTTACGAGGTGTAGGCATCCAGGAAATCTGTCGGGCTGCCACATGGTCCAAGCCCTTGACATTTGTCACACACTACAGACTGGATCTCAGGGCTCAGAAAGGCTTTTGTTGCTGCCTCCTGTACAATGTTACGAGCCTCCATCCATAGTTCTTCAGGCACTCTGTCCACCAAATCGAGTTCCTTAAATGTGTTTCTCACTTCCACTGTGTAATCATAAGGGATTGGGTTTAGATTATACCTGACTAGCCCAGTGGTTTTTCCTCCTTTATTCAGTTTAAGCTTGAATTTTGCTATGAGAAGCTGATGATCAGAGCCACAATCAGCTCCAGGTCTTGTTTTTGCTGACTGTATAGAGCTTCTCCAGGGGGTTCCTACTGTACCTTAAATGCTAGGTTTAAAAGATTGTTTGGAAGATAGTTTGCTTTTTAAAAAGATATTTTGTTTAACCAGTTCAGTTAATAAACACTGATGTTTAAACAAATATAAGAATATTTGTATGCTATATAATGTTATTGTTTCAGTTAAATAAAACAATTTAAGTAGTTCTCCAAATACGACTTATTAACCTATTAAACTACAATCTGTTAATGATATATCTGTTTTATTAATATAACAGGCTATTATTATAAATATGAACTCATCATCTGTTTGCAAATATTAAAGATTATAACTACTAGGAAGAATGAGTCTTTACATTTTAAAAATCATGATTTAAATTGAGTCTTACTGACTAGTGATTTAAATCATTATTTAAATCGTCATTTAAACTGACTTGATTTAAATCAAATCCACCCAGCCTCAAAGTATTTGCACCTCATTCTGGATCAAACCCTGACAAACAAAAACATTGTCTAAACAGGAATTACATACTTGGGAAACTGGCTGGATCAGACTGGGGTGCACGGCCACAAACAATAAGAACAACAGCTTTGTCCCTCCGCTACTCCACAGCAGAATGTGCTAGTGCCGTATGGTTATGGTATAAATCAGAAGATGCCAAACATGTATAAAACAGCTGCTTGCTTAAAACCTATCCATTTTGAAGAAATTGGTTGGAATTGCCCCTTGAAAAGTACGTCGAGAGGTGCTAGCAAATAATTAACAAAACATGGTAATAAAACATCAAACCCATCCACAAACCCATGGACATCAACCTTCCGGATGAGAGCTGAAATCAAATAAAAGTTTTCTGCACACATCTTAAGCTCAGAATATTGAACAGAAGAGGCTGGTCTGAATCTATGGAGAGCAAAAACAGCACATCTTTCTGAAGAGTGTCTATCATCAGGACAAGATTCTGGCTGGACCCTCTGGGAGTCACTTGATAGATTCTCAAGCAAAGTAGGACGCTCAAAGAATAATCAGATAACGTGGGGCTACTTGGACACAGAACTATTTTTCTGTGACTGTGGAGAAATCCAGTCAATACAGCACTTACATGCGCGCAATGTATGCCCCACCACAGGTACAAAAGATCTAACAAACGGTAGAGATAACACTCTTAAAGTAGCCAACGTTTGGTCAAAAATAGTCTAATTATCTTAACATTTTAATTTGTTTTTAATTTTTACCTATATTTCATATACATCCATAATTTTAAATTGCGCAGTGTGCTCTGATGCAAAGAAAAGAAGTGTTAATTTTCAAGAATGTATGTATACATACATAAAGGAAAAAAGATATTTTTTTCTTGGAAATGACATAGGGAAAAATACATGAAGAATTCAAGCCACTGTAAAAATATGAGAAACCATATCCAAATGTCAAAATAGAGGATTTTAGAGTTAAAATAGGGAGAGGAGAGGAGTCTGCAGAAATTTCACTGAAAAGTACAGACTAGGAACACAAAGTGTATGTGGAAAACCAATTCTACCATTTTCTGAAGAAGAAGTTATAATCAGCCAAGCCATTTGCAAATCACCACCAAGGAAGCTAAATGCATTCCCACCAAATGTCTACAGTATCGTAAGGAGCCAAAAAGATTGCTTCCTAGTTGATCTGATGTGTTACGGCAGGAGTGCGTTATCTCAGTAGGGCAGGAGAACGCTGGGTGTGTGTGGGGGGGGGAGGCAGGGGACCATTTTTCTTAGATTTGGCCATCAGCCCAGTGGCCTCATCTCCAAGGGATAGGGGGCTACATGGTGTGGGGGCCATGGAGGGTAATTTGCATATTTGCTTTATTATCCTAGGGGTCGCTACAGTGGACTTTGGTTAAGTGAAACTGATCGAACTCGGAGCAGTCTTTTAAACTTAAAACCCCTTTGCACCCTCTGGTGGCCAACTTTTTTAAAAAAATTAAAGAATATTCTGGGGGAGGGGCAGATTTAATTGATTCCCGTGTTACCTAGAATGCACAAAGGGAGTTTGTGAGCCCGTTATGATACAAATTAAAGACTGCACAATTGTGAGCTGATGGGGGATCCAAGGGGGGGGGCTATGACCTGTAAAAATGCCCCCGTAAGCTGCCCAGAGCTTGTAGATTGCATTTTGCCCATTCCTGCAGTACAGAAACGGATACAGAAACAGTGTTTAATTATAAAAAAAAAATATCCTGGAGCTGACATTAATTAAGATCATAATCCTAGTGGCAGTGCAGTTCACCTCAAATTGTAGAAAATAATAAGAATGTTAAAGATGTTTAAAAATTATAGGAATTAAGGAGGTTGGTGGCTCAGTTGGGTGTACAGACTTATCAATAAGAGCACATACTCAAAAAGTTCCCAATAATTGCTACTTGTTCTCAGTTGACAGATATCTAGCAGAAACCTGAGAGGTAGAAATGTAAGTGGAAAAAATGGGTGGTAGGAGCATTAAGTAAAAAAAAAAAGACCAAAAAGAGACAGAATTGGAAAAAATAAAAATAACATCAGAAACAGATAACTGCAACATCAAAAATAAAATTAAGGGAATCAAAGAAGAGTGGTTGTCTGAACAATATATATAGATAAAAGAATTATTTGCAAATATTTTTATTTCCTTAAATTGAATAAGAAGATCAAAGCTGACTGTTCATCGATAACAACAACAACCATAACAACAATAACTCTCTGTGAAAGGTAAAATCATAGTGTGAAGTGAGTATATTAGACAACTGTTCTCACTTATTTTACTCATGTATCCACTGATTAAAATAAAGCTCAACAGAAGAAACCAAAAGAATGGTTCTATCAGATTTTGATCTTGTATTGGAAATACAGAAATCCAAAACGCAGCTCAGTTAACAATTACATTTGTGCAAAAAGTATTAAAGCTAGTAGATAGCAAGTTAGATGTTTTCGTGAATCTTTGTGGTCAAGAGTTACAGAAAATAAATCATTCCTAAAGTTTCGCTAAGTTCAACATTAATTTCTTTACAAGATTTTCGTAAGGTTACATGATGGAGTTTATAAGAATTGCAAAACAAGAGATACATAATTTGAATTTAGAGGAGCATTTGGAATGAGAGAAGTGCTGTGCTATGCACAGGTAACTTGGGAAGAGAGACTCTGTGACATGAACATGGATATGAAGGCTTGCCTTATGGACTAAAAGAAACCCTTTGAAAAAGTCCAACATAGCCATGTTCATGGAATTGTTGACAAGCAAGAATCTTGACTCAGAAAGTATTCAGTTAATTGGCAATATGACAACAAAAAGCTGTAGTGAAAGTTGAAGATCAGATGACAAGACAGCATAAGGATATAAAGAGGATATACATGACAAAGGTATACTCTGGGAACATCTTTAGAGCAGTACTTGCTGAGTTTAGGGAGAGGTTTTATGAGCAATATCCAAAATGCAGATTGATTGATTGATTGATTGATTGATTGATTGATTGATTGATTGATTGATTGATTGATTGATTGATATTCCGCCCATCTGGTATATTCTACCACTCTTATATAGTAAGATTATATAGTATTAGTAGCAATGGTCTACAGAAGTTATTTGATAAACTAATCATAGAATCATAGAAAAGTGAAGTTGGAAGGGGCCTGCAAGGCCATCAAGTCCAACCTCCTGCTCAAAGCAGGAATGCAATCAAAGCATATCTGCCAGGTGATTATCTAAGTTTTTCTTGAATGCCTCCAGTGTTGGAGCACTCACCAACTCCCCAGGTCACTGGTTCCGCTATCGTACTGCTCTAACAGTTAGGACGTTTTTCTTGATATTCAACCAAAATCTGGCTTCCTTTAACTTGAGCCCATTGTTGCGTGTCCTGCACTCTGGGATGACTCAGAACAGATCTTGCCCCTCCTCTGTATGACAGCTTTTCAAATATTTGAAAAGTGCTATCGTATCAGCCCTCAGCCTTCTCTTCTCAGGACCAAACATGCCCAATTCTTTCAGCCTTTCCTCATAAGGCTTGGTTTCCAGCCCCCTGATCATCCTTGTTGCCCCCCTTTGAAATTGTTTCAGTTTGTTAGCATCCTTCTTGAAGTGTGGTGTCCTGTGGTGTCCAGAATTGGACACAAGACTCAAGGTGAGGGCTAACCAGTGCTGAATAGAGGGGGACTAGCACCTCGTGAGATTTATACTTCTATTAATGCAGCCTAAAATAGCATTTGCCTTTTTTGTAGCCACATCACACTGTGGGCTCATATTTAGCTTGTGATCTACAACAATTCCAAGATCCTTCTCGCTTGTAGTTTTACTGAGCCAGGTATCCCCCATCTTGTAACGGTGTATTTGGTTTCTTTTTCCGAGGTACAGCACTTTGCACTTATCCTTACTGAATTTCATTCTGTGGCTTTCAGCCCAGCGCTCCATCCTATCAAAGTCATTTTGAATTTTGTTTCTGTCTTTTAGGGTATTAGCTATTCTGCCCAATTTGGTATCATGTGCAAATTTGACAAGTATTTCTGCACTCCCTCATCCAAGTAATTAATAAAAATATTGAAGAGCACTGGGCCCAGGACTGCGCCTTGGGGTGCCCCACTTGTTACCTTCTCCCAGTTAGAGAAGGACCCATTAATCATCACCCTCTGAGTACGATTCTGTAGCCAATTGTGTATCCACCTGACACTTGATCTATCCAGCCCACACCTAGTTAGCTTGCTAATCAGGAGATCATGAAGCACTTTGTCAAAAGCTTTGCTGAAGTGAAGATATACTACGTCTACAGCATCCCCTCTGTCTATCAGGGAGGTGACCTGATCAAAAAAAGAGATCAAATTTGTTCGGCAAGATTTGTTCTTGACAAATCCGTGTTGGCTTCTAGTTATTACTGCATTGTTTTCAGACCGCTTTACGATCTGTTCCAGAATTTTGCCTGGGATTGAGGTCAGGCTGAGTGGTTTGTAGTTCCCAGGTTCCACTTTTTTTGCCCCTTTTGAAGATAGGGACAACATTGGCCCTCCTTCAATCCTCTGGTGCCTCACCTGTTTCCCATGATTTCAAGAAAATAATGGATAGCAGTTCTGAGGGTTTTTCAACCAGTTCCTTCAGTACTTTTGGATGCAGTTCATCTGACCTGCGAGATGTGAACTCATTCAAGGTGGTAAGGTATTCCTTGACTATTTGTTTATCTATCTCCAGCTGCAATCCTGCCCCCCCCCACTTGCACTTCCAATTTGCTTGGAAGTTCATAGACTGTCTGATGGGAAAAGACTGAACTAAAATAGGAATTGAGCACCTCTGCCTTTTCTTTGTCCTCTGTTATCATTTTTCCATCTCCATTGTGGCGCTGTGCTGCTATGTCTTTTGCTACTCACATACCTGAAGAATGCTTTTTAAAATTCCTTTTCGTGTCTCTAGCTAGCCTCAGCTCATTCTCAGCTTTTGCCCTCCTAATGCCATCCCTGCATTTTCTTGCTACCTGTCTGTACTCATCCTTGGTGGCCTGGCCTTCTTTCCACTTCCTGTAACTTCTCTTTTTGTGTGTTTTAAGTCCTCCCTGAGCTTTTAGTGAAGCCACACTGGCCTTTTCCCTGCCTCCCACCTGTTTTTCTTATTGGAATTTATTGTAGTTGTGCCTTTAGAATTTCTTCTTTTAGAAGCTCCCATCCTTCTTGGATTCCTTTTCTTGTTAGGATCTCCTGCCATGGGACTTTTCTTACCCTTGTTCTGAGATTATTAAAATTGGCTTTTTTAAAATCCAGCAGAAATGTGCAGCTAATGAACATAGTTTTTTTTTTTTAAGTTCATGATTATCAGTATAAATCAGCCCAAGAAGTGCAGTTAAAGACCCAAAATATGGAGTAAGTTGACAAATAATGGTACCTAGAGATTTGAGTGAATAAACAGTGACCTCATAGTTGCGCAATAAAATGACCAAAAAAAATCAGCTTATCTTGGACTAGCTTCCTGAAGCTGAAAAAGATAATACATAACAAAAATATAAAATTGACTTTAGGAATCTGCATTATATGGTATCTGAGCTGAGTGTATTATCAGTTCTACTAATCATCGTGGAATCATAGGTATTAGATGAGGGTATTATTTTTAAAAGTAATGTGGGTTCTGAAGCCAAAATAATTGTTCTTTATATCCAGTATTTTGCTCTGGTGAGCTATCACACTAGAACTACATTGAAAAATTAACTAATACAATATTTACTGAAATAAGATATACTCTGGTGAAACCTGATAAATAATGGGGGAAATGAAAAAGAAACCCACAATATTTTGCATTGAAAATAACAATAGGAATAATGTTTAAAGCACAGCTAATAAAATATTTAAATTGACAAAGTAAAAATGAACTAATGCAAAATCAAATATAGCCTGTAATGGATACCTTTCTCTCTCCTCCTCCTCACTCTTTGTTAAGCCTATAATATTTTGTTAGTACTGTAAAGGTAAATTGTGCAGTGTTGGTGCTCCTTATGACAGCCCCCATTAGCATGCCTTCTAAGGAAGTCCCAAAATGCAGGCAGCTGTGCCAGTGCATATCAGCAAACCAGCTCCATCAATTTATATCTCTACCAGGAACAGGTATTTTGCAAAGCTAACAGGTCTTGTTTGTGCCTTCTAAGCCAACACAAAATATTTTTCATTATAACAGAAAATTGCTTTCAACTATTTATTGTTGCTAGGAAAATTCTTCCCACCCAACCTTCATCTGCTTTCTTTAAGATCTACATTTACATTTAGAGGGTACTGGGACAATTAAAGAAGGTGGTGGATTATGTCATTAGCATGACTCTAGAGTGGTCATCAAAGGAAATTAAAAAAAAACATTGAAACGCTTTAAAACCTGGTTAATGCATTCCAATGGGCTGAATACCTGCTTGTCCAGCGAAGATCCTCCATACAGCAGCCATTTTCAGTGCCTGTAAAGCGAGGAATTCGTCCTAGAAAATGGGGGGCATTTTGAGAGCCGGCGGCCATTTTGAAACCCAACGGTCAGCTGTTTGCTGATCGTTGTAAAGTGAAAAATCGGTTCCCGAAACAGGGAACCGATCAACATGAAGCGAAATCCCCCCATTAAAAGCATCGTTTTGCGATCGCAAAAGCAATCGCAAAAAACTTTATGTAATGTGGATTCGTTGTAGAGTGGGGTAATCATCCAGCGGGGCATGAGTGTATTTCTTTGGTAATCCCAGATTGATGAGGCCTTTTGAATAAATCAGATTTTTAAAAGTTTTGACTTTTCATTGAGCATTGAGATGCAACTACAATTTAGGATGCAATTACAAGGCAAACTACACATCGTTACTCCAGGTGTCGCCCAAGGCAAGTTGTTTCAAAATTTCCTGGCTGCACAACATTATTGTAAGCACAGGAAAAGTCATACTTTTTTTCAAGGAATTGTTTCTTTATGAACACCTGTCCAGAGAATATGTTTGATTGCTCTGTGTTGCTTTTTTGGTCCATTTTCGGTTGTGTGAATGGCCATGTTATATTCTGTGTTCAGGGGTGTTCCCGGTGCGGACGTCTCGGTGATGTTTTTGAGGTGGTGTGGGATGCTTTCCATCAGTAAATCAGCAATTATGCCTGCTTTCCGAACTGTTTACCTTTCATTTTTTAAAAATACAGTGGTGCCTCGCTTAATGACGATAATCCGTTCCAGGAAAATCGCCGTTAAGTGAAAATATCATAAAACGAAATTAAAAACCCAATTGAAACGCACTGAAACCCATTCAATGCGTTCCAATGGGGTAAAAACTCACCATCCAGCGAAGATCCTCCATACGGTAGCCATTTTCGCTGCCTGTATAGCGAGGAATCTGTCCCTAAACACAGTGGGGAGCCATTTTAAGCACCTGGTGGCCATTTTGAAACCGCCGATCAGCAGTTAAAAACACATCGTTTTGCAAAGAATCGATTCCCGAAGAAGGGAACTGATAATCGCAAAATGAAAAAACCCTATTTAGACCATTGTTTTGCAATTGCAATTGCGATTGCAAGAAGATCATCGTACAGCGATTTCGTCGTAATGCAGGGCAATTGTTAAGCGAGGCACCACTGTAAATGGTACAACTTTAGCATTGCATCACCTAGTTAGTTCAAAATGCCAATCCTGAGTCTGTCTGAGGGCATTTAAACAGCAGTGTAGTCCCCTGCACCAAATCAACCAAGTTCAATTGAGGCTGTCCCATGAGGACAGGAACAGTGACACAAAGAGCCGGTGACATGAATCAGTACAAGAACACCTTGACAAAACTCTTGGATTATTTGAACAAGGTAGTCCTGTCCTCCGTAGGTTTGGTTGAGACTGGCAATTAGATGTTATTGTTTCTGCTGGCCCAAAAACACCACCAGTGTTTTAACGGTGTGATCCCTGCTTCTGTTATACCAGTTCTTCTAACTTGCTTATTGAATTTGGCAGTATTCTCTGAAGGCCCGAAAAATGAGGAAGTGGGCGGGCTGTGTGTTTTTGCATACTGGTAGCAAGTCTCTTACGTAGCTGTGACTCAGTTGGACTCACCCCCTCCCAGAAGGTACCTCTCAGAAACCTGGAGAACGGAAACACCTCGGGGTGATCATACCTGGAAATATTGATAGCAGAGTGAACACCTGTGTCTCTTCCCACCCTCTCTTCTTTTGCCAGTCTCCTTTTGAAATGTTGAGTACACATTGCAAAAAAAAAAAAAAAACATTCCTTGGCTTCCCTAACCTGGGACTCTGTCATTTCCTTTCTTGTGGCTTTAGCTGTCTGTCCCTTTCAAATCCGGGCAGTGAAGATCCTGGTCCTGTTCACCACGATACACCAAGGAGGTAAATCTATCAGTTCAAGAGACTGATGGGTGGAGGTGAGAGGAAGCTCCTCATTTTAGTGCTCTCTCTCTCTTCCGCATCTCTTATTTGTGGGGGAGAGGCATGGCACCAATTCTTGCGGAGTCCTTTGCTGCGCGTGGCAGGAAGAAAATGACTCGATTGTTGGGGTGGTTTAGATATGGGAGATAACAAAGATCTGATTCTTGGTCAGCTTTCTTTCTGGGAAGCTCTCCGTTTTCCTCTGGTTTCTTTCCTACTCACCAAGAGCCTTGGACCAAGTCATAAATAAATGTGCAGAGATGAAACAAAAAGTCCTCATTAAGTTTCCTCCAGTGCTTCATATTCTTACCATTGCGATGAACTCAGCAGAGGAGTCACCTAGCAAAACTGGCCCTGAGGAACTGGACACGCCAAAGCCTGATGGGGTGGAGTACTTGCTAGATCCTGGAGATCCTGGACCCTTAGGGGTCTAAGTCCACAGATCCTGGACCCTTGGAGACCCAGGACTCTGAGCCTGTGGATAATCAGAGCTCAGGGCCTGAGTCTGAGGAGGAGGTGGGACCGCCGGAAGGATGAACCCTGCTTGGAGTCACAAGGTGGAGTGTTTGGCTGCAGAGGAGATCTCTTGGCAATTATTTATTTATTTGTTTATTCCATTTATACCCCACCTATCTGGTCATTGAGACCACTCTAGGCGGCTTACAACACAAAATACAAAAAACAAAATTTTATTTATATTTATATTTTATATATGTATGCATGCATGTATGTATTATATGTATGTGTGTGTATATATATAGTATATATACTCTCTCTGTGTGTGTGTCTGTATATATATATATATAGTATTTTGTGTAAAAGGAATTTTACACAATGAAAGGATTCTATCAGATGGAAAGCAAACAAAATAAATCATAATAGAGAAAGCAAGGGAGAAAGACAGGAATTAAGTGGTCTTCTCACAAGTAGGCTCTTTCTCCAGAGAAACCCAGGTGCCCAGCCCTGTGGCTGGGTAGAGAATCCATAGCTTGCCACCTGAACACCTGCAGCTGGATGCTAGGTAGCGATCCATAACTGGAAAACAGTCTTCAGCGGGCTGTCAATCTGCTGGAAGCAGCTTGTTTGACAACCTCTATCCTGGCCCAGCGTGCCTGAATCCCTCACACTAGATTGCCTAGACCTTATTTGACCATTTGGACTACAATCTTGGGTTGCCCTGCATGGATGTCTGAGCTTTGTAAGTTCCTGTTTCACCCTTTTCTTGGTTTGGGACTTTACTAGCCAGTAGCTTTGCTAAATTAATCCGGGGGGTGGGGGGACAACCGTACAATTTTGAACACACCCAACCTCATCTGATTTCAGAAGCCAAGCAGGAATTGGACTGACGAGTGTTGTAGAGTTTTGAATTTTTAGTTAAATTCCTCTAGCTGTACAGCAGAAGTGTGGAGATTTACAGCAGAATAGCTTCAAGTTCCCCTTTCTCATCAACTGGCACTTACAGTCTCAATAATTTACTCTGAGAAATTAATAGTAAAAAGAATTTAAAAAGTTGCATTTACTTAAAGATCAACAGCAAACTGACAAACATGGCTGCTTTCAGCAACAGACTTCAACAGGCTAAAGAGTAGGAAAAGACATAGAACAGAGGGGTGGGCTCTTTGAATTCAGAGGCAAGGAAGGAACAATTGGTTAGTGCTGGATAGAAGGGTCTCTCCCAGTCAAAAAACCTACAGGCATTACATGACGGTGTAAAGACCGCAACAGTTCTTGGAAATGAGACCACTAGGGAATGTCAGGTATCTTTAGGTAAGGCTAGGAAGGAATCATGCCTAAGTCCCTGAAGAGCTAGCTTAAGATATAGCTGGGAAATATTGATTTTGATGGAACTTTAGTATGTTTGCAGAAGGCAGCTTCCTATATTCCTATCTTAAGTTTTCAAAACAATTCAGTATGCCCATTATCTGCACTGTATACTGTATTGCATATGTATGTTTGTGCACAGGGTATGTATGTAGTTAGCAAGAATCATGCAAAATAATAGGTATATTATGGAGGCAGAGACAATGCAGTGGGAGCATGGAGAAATAATTGCGGTCATTCATTTTTCACCTTCACGGATTGCTGCCTTGTCATGGCGAAGGGGCTTGAGTAATTCAGAGAAGCTATGGGCTATGCCGTGCAGGGACACCCAAGATGGACAGGTCATAGTGAAGAGTTCTGATCCACCTGGAGCAGGAAATGGCAATGCCACTGCAGTATCTTTGCCAAGAAAACTGCATGAACAGAAACAAAAGGCTAAAAGATACGACGCTGGAAGATGGGACCCTCAGGTCGGAAGGCACCCAATATGCTACTGAGGAAGAGCGGAGGACAAATATAAGGAGCTCCAGAGCTAATGAAGTGGTTGGGCCAAAGCCAAAAGGATGCTCAGCTGTGGACACGCCTGGAAGTGAAAGGAAAATCTAATGTTGCAAAGAAAAATACTGCATAGGGACCTGGAATGTAAGATCTGTGAACCTTGGTAAGCTGGACGTGGTCAAACAGAAGATGGCAAGAATAAACATTGACATCCTGGGTGTCAGTGAAGTAAAATGGACGGGAAAGAGCGAATTCAATTCGGACGATTATCATATTTACTATTGTGGGCAAGAATCCCGTAGAAGGAATGGAGTAGCCCTCATAGTCAACAAAAGAGTGGGAAGACCTGTACAATCTCAAAAATGATAGAATGATTTCAATACGAATCCAAGGCAGACCTTTCAACATCACAGTAATACAAGTTTATGCACCACCCACGGATGCTGAAGAGGCTGAAATTGACCAATTATATGAAGTCTTACAACACCTTCTAGAACTGACACCAAAGAAAGATGTTCTTCTCATTCTAGAGGATTGGAATGCTAAAGTAGGAAGTCAAGAGATAAAAGGAACAACAGGTGAGTTTGGCCTTGGAGTTCAAAACGAAGCAGGGCAAAGGCTAATAGGTGGAGTTTTGTCAAGAGAACAAGCTGGTCATCACAAACACTCTTTTCCAACAACACAAGAAGCAACTCTACACATGGACATCACCAGATGGCCAATACCAAAATCAGATTGATTATGTTCTCTGCAGCCAAAGATGGAGAAGCTCTATACAGTCAGTAAAAACAAGACCTGGAGCTGATTGTGGCTCTGATCATTAGCTTCTTATAGCAAAATTCAAGCTTAAACTGAGGAAAGTAGGCTAGTCAGGTATAATCCATACCAAATCCCTTATGAATACACAGTGGAAGTGAAGAACACATTTAAGGCACTAGATTTGGTGGACAGAGTGCCTATGGATGGAGGCTCGTAACACTGTACAGGAGGCAGCAACAAAAAAAATCCCAAAGAAAAGGAAATGCAAGAAAGCAAAATGGCTGTCCAACGAGGCCTTACAAATAGCAGAGAGGAGAAGGGAAACAAAATGCAAGGGAGATAGGGAAAGTTACAGAAAATTGAATGCAGACTTCCAAAGAATAGCAAGGAGAGACAAGAGGGCCTTCCTAAATGAACAGTGCAAAGAAATAGAGGAAAATAATAGAAAAAGAATAAACAGAGATCTGTTCAAGAAAATTGGAGATATTAAAGGAACCTGCTGTGCAAAGATGGACATGGTAAAGGACAAAAATGGTTAGAGACTTCACAGAAGAAGAAAACATCAAGAAGAGGTGACAAGAATACACAGAGGAGTTATACCAGAAAGATCTGGACAACCTAGATAGTGTGGTTGCTGACCCTGAGCCAGACATCCTGGAGAGTGAAGTCAAGTGGGCCTTAGAAAGCATGGCTAACAACAAGGCTAGTGGAGGTGATGGCATTCCAGTTGAACTATTTAAAATCTTAAAAGATGACGCTGTTAAGGTGCTATATTCAATATGCCAGCAAATTTGGAAAAGTCAACAGTGGTCAGAGGACTGGAAATGATCCGTCTACATCCCAATCTCAAAGAAGGGCAGTGCCAAAGAATGCTCCAACTACTGTACAATTGCACTCATCTCAGACGCTAGCAAGGTTATGCTCAAAATCCTACAAGGTAGGCTTCAGCAATATGTGGACCGAGAACTCCCAGAAGTACAAGCGGGATTCCGAAGAGGCAAAGGAACTAGAGACCAAATTGCTAACATGCACTGGATTATGGAGAAAGCCAGAGAGTTCCAGAAAAACATCTATTTCTGCTTTATTGACTGCGGAAAAGCCTTTGACATTGTGGACGACAACAATTTATGGCAAGTCCTTAAAGAAATGGGAGTGCCTGACCACCTTATCTATCTCCTGAGAAATCTATATGTGGGACAGGAAAGAACAGTTAGAACTGGATATGGAACAACTGATTGGTTCAAAATTGGGAAAGGAGTACGACAAGGTTGTATATTGCATCCCTGCTTATTTAACTTATATGCAGAATACATCATGCGAAAGGATGAATCCCAAGCCAGAATTAAGATTGCCGGAAGAAATATCAACAACCTGAGATAAGTAGATGATGCCACTCTGATGGCAGAAAGTGAGGAGGAATTAAAGAACCTCTTAAAGAAGAGAGTGCAAAAAATGGTCTGAAGCCCAACATCAGAAAAACTAAGATCATGGCCACTGGTTCCATCACCTTCTGGGAAATAGAAGGGGAAGATATGGAGGCAGTGACAGATTTTACTTTATTGGACGCCATGATCACTGCAGATAGTGACAGCGGCCATGAAATAAAAATAGGCCTGCTTCTTGGGAGGGAAGTGATGACAAACCTAGACAACATCTTAAAAAGCAGAGACGTCACCTTGCATAGTCAAAGCTATGGTTATTCCAGTCGCAGTGTATGGAAGTGAGAGCTGGATCATAAAGAAGGCTGACTGCCAAAAAATTGATGCTTTTGAATTGTGGTGCTGGAGGAGGCTCTTGAGAGTCGCCTGGACTGCAAGGAGAACAAACCTATCCGTTCTGAAGGAAATCAACCCCGAGTGCTCATTGGAAGGATAGATCCTGAAGCTCCAGTACTTTGGCCATCTCATGAGAAGAGAAGACTCCCTGGAAAAGACCCTGATGTTGAGAAAGTGTGAAGGCAAGAGGAGAAGGGGACGACAGAGGACGAGATGGTTGGACAGTGTCACCGAAGCTACCAACATGAATTTGACCAAACTCCGGGAGGCAGTGGAAGACAGAGGGCCTGGCATGCTCTGGTCCATGGGGTCACGAAGAGTTGGACATGACTTAACAACTAAAGAACAACATTCAGTTTTGTAACTCATATACCTTTGTCTTTATTTTTCTATTTTAATTAATTAATTATTCAGCCATCACCATGACAACAACAAAAGTATTCTTGATGTTTTCCTCCTGCAGCTGTTATTTTCCTTAGAATGCCCCCAACACTTGAATTAATTCAGATTTTTAGTTCATTTTACACAGAGACACACTTTTCTTGAGAATTAAATAATCTCTAATAAAAATTATTTTTAAAGGGCCTTTTAATTTACATATGGCACCAAATGAACCTGCATTTTTCAGTAATTGGACAGGAAGGATTATTTAGATATCACAGAAACGTTCATCACAAAGTGCAGAATCCTCAGGATCTGTGCCCTCTCATAAACCTGTCTTTTATTGAATAGCCCTTCTCCCACTCCTTGGGCTGTACTTCTTCCAAATCACCTCTCCTCAGAATAACCCTGTGAGGTAAAGTCAGTCTGAGGGAGATAATGACTAGCCTAAAGTAGCTAAGGTTTCACAGCTCAGTAAGGGCAGGAATCCAGGACCTAACCTCTTAACATTACACATATCTACTCAGAAGTAAGTCCTGTTAATTTCAATGAAGCTAATTTCCATGGAAGTGGGTATAAGACGGCAAGTAGTATTCCTGAAATATCTAACATGGGCTATGGTCACACCAATGAAATGTTCTCCAGTTCTTCTCCTCTGATTTCACAATTGAAATTTGTGGTCATATGATTTACTGCCATTAGTGAATTATTTACCCAGCAAGGGCGCTAACTGCGGATCATTTCTCGCTCGGCCAGAAGCTTCTACTTTTTTGTTGCAGATCTTTTTTGAGCTACTCTCACTGTGCATTGCTTTTTTGTTTTGTTTTTGTTTTTTGTTTTACTGCTGGAGACCAAAAAAGGCAGTTGTGAAATTTTCTGCATCATAGGCTAACTAACTTACTTACGTGATTTCTATCTTATGTTTCTCCCATGGACAGGACTCAAGGCAGCTTTGTTGTTGTTATGTGCTGTCAGGTTGCCTCCAACTTATGGCAACCCTACGAATTAATGATTCAGAGTTCTGACCCTGTTTTTCTCACCATTTATTTTTGCGTCTTGCGTGTCCTTTGCAATTTTAAATGTTTCCTCCATCATTCATTTCTTTTCTTTTTAATACAGGAATTGTATTTTTCATTCTTCTCTAATAATATATCTGATTTCAATCCACAGTTCTTATGGTTCATGGTCATTTGCAGTTTAGTAATGCAAATCTGTTCCTTATGTGGACTTTAAATTTATCAAGAACATTGTTTTGGCGCTACAATTCTTTTAATGTTCTTTTTCAGCTTTACTCTAGTATTGGTTATTAAGAGTTCATGATCAGTACCACAATCTGCTCCTGGTCTTGTTTTGGCAGACAGAAAACAGTTTCTCCATCTCCTGCTTCTAATATACTTAGTCTATTTTATTTTTATATTGTCTATCTGGTGATGCCCACATGTCTGTTTGGTTGACTGAAGCATGTGCTGTATTTTTCTGTGTATAAAACTATACAGTACTTTTGTCTAAAATCTTCAGACTAAAAATTGAGGATCGTCTTATACACAGAAGTAAGCTGAGGAGAGAACAAAAACAAGTGGAGGGGAAAGTAGGGATCAAAGTGATCCTGCAGGGCTTTGATCTCTGCTTTCCCCTCAACTTGCTAAACCTTAGCAAAAGGAAAGCAGGGATCAAAGTGCTGCAGGATCGCTTTGATCCCTGCTTTCCCCTCTGCTTGCTAAGTCCCATGGGGCTTAGCAAAAGGAGGGGGAAAGGCTCAAAGCAATCCAATGGCTGTATAAGAGGGAAAGGGATCAAAATGACCATGCAGTCGCGGGATAGCTTTGATCCCTTTCCCCCTCCTTTTGCTAAGCCCCACGGGGCTTAACACAAAGGGAGAAAGCAGGAATCAAAGCCATCCTTCAGTGCTTTGATCCCTTTCCCCCTACACTTGCTAAGCCCCACTTAGATTTCTTAATTTTGGGTTAGAAAAGTGGGGGATCTTATATATGGGGGCATCTTATACATGGAAAAATATGGTATTTGTGATAAACAGGTTGTTCGCTTTACAGAACTCTCTAAGTAATTCTCCTGCTTCATTTTTGCCCCCCCCAGGCCAATTTTTTTTCCAGAAACACTTGGTTCTGCTTTGTTTCCAACCTTTACATTCCAGTTACCTATGGCTATAATCATCCTCTTGGATGCTTGCATAAGTGCTTTCAATTTCCTCTTCTTTAGCATCTGTAGCTGGAGCATAGAATTGAACGATGGTTATGTTAATAGAATTTCCCTAGAGGCTGATTAATATTTTTTGGTCAGACTGTGTATCATAGCCCCTAACTGCCTGTGCTACATCTTGCCTCAATGTTAGAGCCACTCAATTTCTTCAGTGTTTTTCGTTTCCAGAGTATAACAATGTGTAGTTGTCTGACTGAAAATATCCTTTCCCAGTCCACTTTTGTTCACTGGCACTAAAATACATTCAGTTTCTTTTTTTATGTTTTCTAATGTACCTTGATTCGTACTTCTCATGTTCCATGTTCCAACTGTATGTGTTGTGCAACATTGGGCATTATTTTCACCTCTGTTCATGTTAGCCATGAGACCTACTTTCAGTTTTAATCTACTTCCATCATTACCAATGGCTCTATTTGTACTTGTCCTTCACTCTTCTCCAGCAGTTGATTGAATGCTTTCCAAACTAGGAGTCTTATCTGACAGCACTCTTGTTTCTTTTTGATCTGTCTCATCATAGGGGTTTTCATTGTAAGGAAACTTCAGCAGGGGTGTATAATTGCCACCTTCTGCACAGTACTAACAAAGGTTAGCTTGAGTGTCACTAGCATTGTCTTCTCCACCAGTAAATCTTGAGTGGAGGTACAGTGGTGCCTCACATTACGACGTTAATTCGTTCCAGCGAAATCGCTGTAGAACGAAAACATCAGAATGCGAAAATAAAAAACCCACTGAAACACATTAAAACCCGTTTAATATATTCCAATGGGCTAAAAACTCACTGTCCAGCGAAGATCCTCCATAGGGCGGCCATTTTCAGTGGCTGTCTTGTGAGGAATCCGTCCCAGAAAACAGCGGGGAGCCATTTTATTTACCTGGTGGCCATTTTGAAACCGCCAATCAGCTGTAGGAAAATCGTCGTTTTGTGAAGAATTGGTTCCCGAAGCAGGGAACCGATCATTGCAATGCGAAAAAGCCTATTCAGACCATCGTTTTGCAATCGCAAAACATCATTGTAATGCGGTTTCGTTGTAATGCGGGGCAATCGTAAAGCGGGGCATGACTGTAATACTCCTGCCCAGTAGCTGCTCTTCAGATGTTTCTCCGTCCCCATCACTATTGGAATTATCCATTCCATTCTGCTGCTGTGGCTGATGCTCCTGATGAGGGTGGATGCATTTTAGTCTGCTGTCTCGCTGTGACCATTCCTGTTTCTTCACCAAGGCAACTTACAATTAAATAATATAAGATAAAATGAACGGAAGTGTAATAGAGTGGTGCCTCGCTTAGCGATTGCCTCGTTTAATGATGTATTCGCTTAGCGATGAGGTTTTTGGAGCGATCCTGCGCTCCGTTTAGCGATGTTTCCAATGGGGAAATTTCGCATAGTGATGTTCGGGACCTTGCTTCGCTTAGTGATGACAGTTTAGGTCCCCCTGTTTTGACAGCTGTTCAATGCATTCCAATGTGGGGGGGAATTCACCAAAAATTAACGAAGACTCAGAACAAAGCCAAATTAAGTTTGCAAAGGTTTTACAGGGTGCATTAATGATTCCAAGCATTTTAAACAGTTTTTGAACATTTTAAGACACTTTTAAAATAGCAAAAACGGACCTGTCAAAACCATTGAAAGGCATTGAAACCTATTCAATGCATTCCAATAGGGGAACCGCGTTTCGCTTAGCGATGTTTCCTATGGCGATTTTCGCTTAAGGACGGTAATCTGTTCCCATTGGAACGGATTATCCGGTTTTCAATGCATTCCTATGGGAAATGGTGTTTCGCTTAGTGATATTTTCCCATAGCAATGTTTTTTTGAACCAATTAATATCGCTAAGCGAGGCACCACTGTATTTAAAACACAGTGGCCAATATCCTATTGCTGATTTACACATGTGGAAGGGAAAACATATTAGTCTTCATGGCAAATTGCTGCTGATTAATGAGGTGTTGGTTGTGTTCCTGGGCACATACTTGATTCCATTGGATCGCCCCAGCACAAGCAGCACCTTGTTAAAGAGTAGAAATTTACTGCGAGTAGTTAGGAGATTTCCCTTATACAAACACAAATCAGCAATAGCATTCTGGCCAATTTTTAAAGCATAATAAGAAAATGCAGCACCATTAATCTTTTTTTAAAAAAACCCAACACTAAGATTTTTGTGCAATGTGCAGGTATTTCTGTGGCCCCTTGATTTTCTGCCCATAATATAACAAGTGGTGTTTTACAGGCCTGGGCTACTGTTACTTCCTGGTTGTGTCTTTTAAAGCCTTCTCTTAGACATACCGCTTTCTTAGACATGCCTGGTATGGAGTACGAGAGACAGCTTTCTTAGAGCTGAACTACATAACACAGAGTAGAATAAGAAAGAATCCCTTAAATGCTCATAGTGTCTGATTGTCACAACAGCAGCTTTTCTCTCTTTGTATTGTTTGCAAATTAGCTGTTTTTTAAAATTTGTGGTTGGCCATAAAGAGGTAAGCATGGACTTCATTTGCAAGTCTGGTTTCTCAGATGCAATTATATCCCTAAATCATCTCTCTGGAATGCTAACACCATTTCAACAATGGTGTTCTATTATTAGTAGCATTCCATTTGGCCTCACATGGCCATTCCCAGACTCTGGAGTTCAGAACAGAGGGTGACTGGTCTGGTCTTCTCCTTATTGTCTTTCCACTGGAAGGTTTTTTCTTCCCTTTAACTGCAGATCTGGAAGGGACCCTAAGGATCTCTGAGTCCAGCCTCTGTGAAGGAGGCACAGTGGAGAATTGGACTCCACACCGCTGGCTCTACCTAAACCACTGAGCTATCCAGTGAAGACCTTTTTTCTTCAGGAGGTCCTTAGCAATTTCACTTTGCTTGCTGTGGAAGAGACCTTTTCAGTGGTTGGTGGCTATATTGTCTTTTATTACTGTGGTTTTAAAAAAACTATGGATTAATTCTTAATGATTTTATTTACGTTATTTGTATTTGCTCCATTTAATTTAAATTGCATTGAGTTCCATTCATGGTAAAAAATATGGATATAAATCAAATCAATTATGATATTTATCTATCTACCTGCTTCTCTCACACACACCTCTTTTGTGTCTCAGGTGGAACAGTCCATTTGCTGGAGGGCTGTAGCTCCTGAGATAGAGATTTGTGTAGCAACATTTAGTCCAAACAGGCAAAAATCTGGCACTGATCAACAGAGGCTCATCTTTGAGAAAAGGTGGTAGGTCATCTCTGTCTTGCTTTATTTCCAAGTAATCAAATCCTCTTTGTTTCCTGCACTGACATGACATGCCACACGATGAAAGCAGATGGCATTGGCCCAGCCACCATCTCAAATCTTCTTGACTGAAGGCACTTGATGAGGAGAGCTGTGATTTATTCTTCATGTTCTCCCCCCTCCCTCCCCCAGAACACCTTCTCTCCCTGGGAGGAAAGGAGATCAGAGACTCTTCCGTCCTTTGGCTCCACGTCTGCTTTCATTTCACATGTAAACATCTCTCTCTCCCCCTCTAAATCTTCCCCATTGGATGCGGCTCTCACGGCGCATTTGTTCGTGACTGACATGCTGTCGGCAAACAATGTAAAGATCTGTCTGGAGCAGCTCACGTCTGCCGAGGAAGGAGAGAGAGAGAGGTTCTCAGTGGCTTTCAAAAAAGTTCTTTCCTCCGCATTGCAGAACTTGGAGAAGGGTGGAATTCATGGCGCCTTTAATTGCCAGCTATGACTGTCATTTAAACCTATAAACTTTACTTTATGTAAGTTTGGAGAATTTTAAAGTTGAGAAAGACCTCCTTATCGATGATCTTATTGTGGAAACTTGTAAAAGTTGTTCTTACAGACTACAACACCAGAAACCTTCAGTCAGCATGGCCAAAAATTTAATCCAGCATAGCTCAAAAAAGTCACTTTTCCAAGCTGTGCTCATTGTGGCAAAGTGTACGCCCTTGATGGTTGTTATAGAAGAAGAAAAGGAAGTAATAGTGCATTGAAGAAAGTCTTCAGTTTGACTGGCTATGCAGGTGGAGAGATAAGGAACCCAAAGAAGGAAGAGGACTTGAAGTTGCTCATCAGTAATTAGTAGATTCCGGATAGGATACAGAGCAATGGGCACACTGATTGTTTGGACTGCATCCTGCCCTTGCCACAAAAGCCAGATGTCTAGGCCATCCTAATCCTAGAAAAGGGAACGACTGGGAGGCTCGCTATTGGAGAATGACATCCTAAACAGGAGTTCACTATACTCTTTTAAGATTTTGTTGCAGTTCTTACTTTGGCTGATAGCAAGATATGAAAAGTTGCTTGTTTTGATGATAGCTCTCAGAACACTGACTAGGGAGCAGGGGTTCCCAGCCTTGTTTCCCCAGATGTTCTTGGACTAAAACTCTAAGAAGAGTTACCACTAGCTCTGCTGGCCAGGATTTCTGAGAGTTGTAATCCAAGGGGACCCGAGGCTGAGAACCACTGATCTTGAGCTATCCTACAAGTCTGTTCTATGAGATCACCATGCTTGCTATGAAGAGAGAGGGAGAGAAAGAGGGAGGGAGAAAGAGACTTTAAGGCCCTCAATGAAATACTCCTGAAACAATATGTGTGTGTGTGTGTGTGTGTGTGTGTGTGTGTGTGTGTGTGTGTGTGTGTGTGTGTGTGTGTGTGTGTGTGTGTGTGTGTGTGTGTGTGTGTGTGTGTGTGTGTGTGAGAGAGAGAGAGAGAGAGAGAGAGAGAGAGAGAGAGAGAGAGAGAGAGAGAGAGAGAGAGAGAGAGAGAGAGAGAGAGAGAGAGAGTCAGGAGCAGGTAACTCTGTGGTTTGTTTGATATTTTGTGCTATATTTCCTAATACTGGCCATGCTGATTCGGGCTTTTGGAGTCTGAAGTCTCAAACATGGGGCATAGGATGGGGAAGGTTCCCTCCCCTGACTATTAGACTATTATCTTGCCAGCGGTAAGCTTTTTAAGACTGTGACCTTGCAGTCCAAACTTGTGGGATGAAGTGGGACTGTCTTCAAGTAATAAAGATTTAGCGTGTTGCATCAGAGCGCTTTCCTGAAGCCTATACTGTTGTGTTGTCATTCTAGACATAGAACCGGAAACCATCCAAGTTGTAAATATCTCTTCCTTTTCCTTGCCCGTCTCCCTCTACTCCCAGTGCTATCAGTATTGCAGAAAACTGAGTGCTATATTCGTCAAGAGACTGGCAAGGCAAAGCATTTTCCCTGACACGCGTAACTGTGCATGAAATAGGTCCCCATTTTTATTATGATTACATCCCAATGGGAAATGGGCAGTGGCAGCTTTCAAACAGATTGTTCTCCCGGCTGTGCTTAAATTTCCTGCTGTTGGTGAAATTTAGTTGACAATTAAATACCAGGTAACTCTCTAAAGATGCCTGCTGGAGTGTTATGGGATCCACTGCTCTGACTGCAGCTCTCAGAGTCTCATAGCCGCAATTCTGAGACCAGGAAACAACAGGCATACCTGGGCAACCACGACACAGTGGCTCGGAGATTTTTTTTGTAGTGAAAACAAAACAAAACTTTTATATTAAAAGCAAAACAAGCTCTCTGTTCCCTCCCTTCCATATTTTCCAGCATACTGAGAAAAGCAGATGTATCAGGGTTTTTTTTAAAGAAATGCCTCCATCATAAGCATGTTCAGTACATAAGCGTGTTCACTGCAACAGAAGAGCCCAGTTTAGGAGCTCAGTACAATATAGGATTGTTTGGAACACATTAGCAGAAGGAGACTGGCTCACCCCACACCCTTCTGTTCCAGCTGTGTGTGAAAAGAGCTAAATGTGAAAAGAATCATGGAGACTCTCCATGTGATGGGAAATGCTGAAAAATTAGAATTGCTGATTGTGTGGACGTATATATACTTCTCATTTCAGATTTAACTTGCTGCACATGGAAAGCTAGGATAGATGGGGCCTATAGCTTCCCCCTTCATCTCACATGATCAGATTTAATACGATGGAAGACATGAGTAAAATTAAGAAGAAGCCCATTGGATCACACCAAAGGCCTGTTCAGTTGAATGTACAACTGTGGTCAACTAACTGCTATCAAAAGGATGCAAGTACTGTACAACTTTGCTGGCTCTCTTACATTCCCCAGCAACAGATACCTCTGGTGCTAGAGGTGATACATGGCCACCCTGTGATTAACTCTTAATCAAACCCTCTTAATTAAACCCTCTTATAGCTGTTGAATTTGGCAGCCGTTATGACATCTTAAGGTAGTGCATTCCACAGCTTATAGGGCTGGTATTAGGGGTCCTCTGTTTGACTGGCTTTCTAGTCTAAGCATCTGAGGACCCAAATTTGGGAACCAGTGAAATAAAGAAGGGATTGCAAGGGTCATAGTCACTGTCCTCTCATCATTGACTGCCCCATGCCTGGCTTACTCATGATAACAGAATTTTCTCTAGATTTGTGGTGCCAGAAGAATTATAGGTCTTAGATTTTCTTCAGAAAAACATTTTCAGCACAGGTGATCTGGGGAGGGCAACTGCTTAGCCATCTATCTTTCCATCTGTACCTCCTTGTTTTGCTATTTTTAAAGCAAATTAGCCCCTCTTGAAAGCTCTGCAATCCATCAATTAATACCAACCTTCAGTCATAAATTAAAGGGAGACAGGATTGGACACAATGGGATTAGGTCACTGAAATGATAAATCCAATTTCCCAGAGAAGAGAATCAAAACAGCAGGCATATTTCGAGCTATGAGAAGAGGCAGACCCTCTTTTTAAAAACACAACAAAACCACTTCAGCCACAAGAGAAACACTACACTTCTGTGCATCTTCTCACCTAATTTGGCAAAACAGAGGTCTAGGAGTGGGTGTAACATGTTCATATCCATCCCTATTTGACTATTTTGTATATGAATATGGCTGTGATTTCTGAGGAAGAGGAGGAGAATCTGTAAACTAGCAGGCATGCAGTTGGGGCTGATGACATTTGGAGTTTGAAAGATTCTGGATCCCCAGCATTCTCCACTCCTCTCCTAGAGGCACCAAACTGCTAGAGAGATAATTGAATGTCCTCCTACAAATGATTATTTAACGGAGGGGGGGGGAATAGCATTTTAATATCCCATTGTACTATTTAAAAGTGTCCCTGAAGCAAACTTTCTCTTGTAATCAATCAAGTAGGTTCCTTTCATCGAGTGACCCTGGAAACTTCAAATAAGAAGTTGGTTGCATTTTATGCTTCTTGTTGTTCCAGACTGACAAATAGTCTGAGAATTGACCCTTGAAGAGCTTCTGGGAATTGAGCCTTCATTGATTTCTGTTTCTACAGGATTTGTTGTATTAGTTTCTCCTCCTGCAGCATTGACATTGGCTTTAATTGCTTTAAGAAATATCTAGCAAACTAATTTTGTGAAATACTGAGATGCATTTGTTTGTGTCCTGAACATATTCACATTTACTAAGGGCGGAAGGATGAGAAGCATGGCACCGCAAATGGATTGAGTGTATGCCCCAGAATTGTTCATGTATTCTGTAGATACAGTGGACCCTCGACTTACAGACAGCTCGACTTACAGACTTTTCGAGTTACAGACTTCTCTGGCTGCAAAATTTAGATTCGACTTGCAGCCAGAGAATCGATTTACAGACCAATAAAAAACCAAAATGGAATAAAAATAGAATAAAAACCACTGGTTATGGGATTAATCGGTTTTCAGTGCATTGTAGGTCAATGGAGATTCGACTTACAGATTTTTCGACTTGCAGCCACCATTCCAATACGAATTAATTCCTTAAGTAGTGGGTCCACTGTATATGATTAGGAGGCACCTCAGCTAACATGTTAGTGTAATCCTGGATGGTTGAAAGACTTTAAAGCTGCTGTTTACAAGTCAGCAAGACACATTTTGATTGGAGACCATAAGATTAAAGGAGATGCATGTTTTGGTATGTTTGAAAGCAATTTTGGATTTCCTATTTTGGTGCAACGTGTTTGTGTGTTCTGTGCCATGAAGTTGAAACTGACTTATAGTGACCTTAATAGGGCTTTCAAGTGAAGTGAAATATGTAAGGGGTGTTTTTACCTGTTCAATCCCCACTCCTACTGGGTTTCCATGGCTGAGCAGGGATTTGAACCCATGTCCAGAGTCCTAGTCTATTATTCACTACATCACTCTGCAAAATTGGTGTAATAAGAAAGGAGAAATGGTTAAAATGACCTTTTACTTCAGTTATGACTTGTGGTGTCATGTGCGAATATTTATTTATATATTTAGGTAGGTTTGTAGGTCATATTTAATTGTTATAAGATTCAGTGTTCTCAGAAGGGCACCAGTATTGCTAATGGATAAGGCAGACTTAAACAATAGACAGACGGGCAGAATCTTGTATTAAAACAAGATTAGTCAACTTCAGAAGGATAGACACCAAGAGACTGCCAAATAGTGTGTATGGTTTCCTTGTCTAAGGAGCAGCGTCTGTGGAAGAGTGAGAACAGGATTGTAAACAGTGATGTTTTTATCCTCGCTTGCCGAATGAGAAAATACATAAATTGTTCTCCTTGCCCTGTGAAGGTGACCCTTTGTGTTCTCAGAAGGCATTCGTGCATTTATAAATGTGCAAAACTTAAAACTAGATTAACTGCTGCTTTGTTTCATGGACTATTAAGAAGCTAAAGCATTAGATGTGCTGTGTTAGATTTGAGACCAATCAGCCCGACGTTTTGTGCTTGCTAGGAAAAAGACACTAGAAGTGTGTTGTGCAGAAGAACAGGACTTGAAGTCTCAGTCTGGCACCAGAACAGAAATGTTTCGCAGGAGATGGAGAACCCTCAGTGGGGTTTTTCGATCATAAACATGATATCGGCCAGATTCCTTCACATCCACCAGTTAGGAAACTGTTCTGGGCTGACCAGAAAGAACAAGGAATAGACCATGTGGTCCCCAAGATTCCCCAATTCATGGTGATATCTTTTATTGGACCATTAAAAAATTAAACAAGTAGGAAGCTTTCATGGATGAGATCCACTTCCTCAGGCTAAACAGACCTCCTTCATGGATAGTGAAGAAAAATTGTAGACAAAAGTCCAAAGATTGATGATATATGTCTGTGAGAGATGATCCAGGTCTTTTTGAGGCTTGGCCTCCAGTGTCTCTACATTTTTACACTCCTACTTCTGAGTTCAAAAAGCTGCCAATTACCTGTGACCGCCCCCCCCACCACACACACACACTCTCATTAGTTGCTTGAAATGCACAGTAGTGTTTATTTTAACTGTAGCGGTGGGGAAAGAAAACAGAAAGACTTAGCTTCTAGCACCTTAGAGGTTATAATTTGGTTCATTAACCAAGTAGAAGCAGCTAATTGTGCCAAATTAAAAGTCAGATTAATGTTTTTACCTGATGAGCATAAGAATATTTATATATATACAGTATATATATATCCTGGTCTGTAGTGTTCACCCTGGTCATTAATATTGTGATTTGCATGCACCAATAGGAGTTGGTGAGGGGTAGAGTTAAGTAGGGGTGAAGAGAAGGAGGGTAGGTGGTTGAGAGTGGAGAAAGAATGTTGTTTAGTTGAGTGTCGATGACATTGGCTGAACTGTTATCACCTGTAAGAATAAACAATTTCTACTTGGTTCTTAAATGATACATTGCTTGGTCCTCTATCATTAATAGTGAATAGGGTTGATGTAATCAACTGGTGGCAGCTGAATGACACATTGCTTATGCCTTTGCTTGGTGAAACAACCAAGGAATGTGACATGGTCATCTCTGAAAAGGACAAAAGCTGATCCCACAGCTATAAACACTCAACTATCCAACAAACTGTAACAGAGCAGAGACAGAGTTCTAACTCCTGTCCTCTGAAGATGCTGGCCACAGAGACTGGCGAAACATTAGGAAGAAAACTCAAGAACACGGCCAAGCAGCCCGGAAAACCCACAAAAACCATAATAACCAGCATTTGAACTTAGAACTTTAAAACGAACATTTGGATCCAGCAAAGGAGTTGTGTAATTTTTCTCTCTGTTAACTTACTAAGTAATCCATAGTTGTAGTTTTAGAAGAAGTCACCCTGTTAGTCTCTGCTAAGAGATCAGGCAAAAACAAAAGAAAAAAAAATAAAGGAACAATTACTGCGGGACCTTAAAGCCTAACTGCTATAGCTTGATGTGAGCTTTCGTGGACAAATCTGAAGAAGTGGACTTGTCTATGAAAGCTCACATTAAAATATAACAGTTAGTCTTTAAGGTGCCACAATGTTTTTGTCTTTTTATTCTTTATTTTTTTTTCTTATTATTTTTTATATATTTATTTATCTGCCTTAATTAATCCTAGAATTCAGATCCTTTCCTCAGAGTAGTGTACCCTGGCTGCAGGCCACAAGGCTTAGCATACAGTTCTTGTCATCAGGTGTCTTTTACAAGAGTGTTCATCTCCTCAGACTGAATTTAAGACTGGAAGCTGTCATTGTCTACTTGCAGCCTGCAGGGCTAATAGATTACGCTGAGGGTAGGTGGGAAGTGTTTCTTTCCAAGGTCGGGAAACCGAGTACCTAGCTCGCTGGATGGGGTGCAGGGTGTAGCCCGCATACAGTAATTAAATTGTAAACTGTCCAGAGAGAGCTTTAAGCACAATGAGGTGATATATAAAGAGCACACTTTGCTTTTTTTGTTTTACTGAATCCAGCCATCCTAGTGTTCTTCGGATGCACTGGGCTAAGAGTCTCGTAATACCCAATAAGTGTGGCTATAACTGTAAAGAATGACAGAGGCTATAGTCCTCTCTGGGGTAAGCAAAAGGCTGATTGATTGAAGGACTGATAAGGAAGGGAATTTTAAAAGAAGAAAAATGGCCATAGTTTATGGCCTCCGTTACACCGGCATGAGAGGTTGAGGTGAAGAAAGGGCTTGGCAAACAGTGATCGGAATGCTTAAAAGCCCGAGAAAAGCTACTGCATGGACATACATAGGCTTTGTTTTGTCTGTTTTTATTTTGTCTTACAAAAAGGAACAAATAATGTGCCTGATAAAAAACTGTGAAAAACAAAGAAGAATGTAGAAGGGACGGTTGGATGTAAACTCACAACAGTGACAGGACAGCTTTCAAAGGAACTGAAAGATGGTGAGTAGGAAAGGCAGTGATGTGGAAAGAATTCACCCATGTAAATTATATTACAAAAAATTAATTTAATGCGTGAGAGACAATGTGCTTCATGCACATTGGGGGCTATGGATGCTCTTTGTTGAAACCTCTCTTCCAAAAGATTCAGATAAAACGTCGTTTTCATCAGTATTTTGAAGACAAAAATTGGGGCACATGAGTTTGGAATACTCTGATTCTCACAACAAGGATCATGAAGCTTTCTTGTTTTCACAGGGTTTGATTTAGGAGACAAAAGAGAGGGGTGTGTGTGTGTGTGTGTGTGTGTGTGTGTGTGTGTGTGTGTGTGTGTGTGTGTGTGTGTGAATGCAATTCCTCCTTCCAGTTTTTGTCTAATTTTGCCCACTCAAAAGCAGTTTAAAAATGGTAGCAAAAGGAGTCATCACAAAAAAATAAGATGGGTTTTCTTGTTGGAACATGAGCACTGTTACAGATGTACACTCACTTCAGTGTGTATGTTTAGGTGAAGTTGGACTAGTTGACTCCAAGGTGCTGTCTCTTGATTCAAAAATGCTGTTATGATGTATTACATTTTCTGTACAGTAGTACTCCATATTCATTAGAGATTGGTTCTAAGCATGTATGCGTGCGTGCGTGCGTGCGTGTGTGTGTGTGTGTGTGTGCGCGCGCATGTATGTATGTATGTATGTATGTATGTATGTAGAGCATGCTAAAAGGAAAAAAAACCAGAAAAAATACTTCCAAGTGCAATACCAGAGTTAGCAACTAGGCAGCGCCAGTGACCATGCTATGTATTCTTCACTAACAAGTAGCATGGTCTCTAGCTCCCTCTAGTGGCTAGTTCTGATAATATATGTGAAAATAGTTTCTTCTTCCTGGTCTCTGAATGCACACTAATGGGTTAATCTGCGCTTGCACAGAGGTCTCCAAAATATTCTAGAGCAGTGGTCCCCAACCTTTTTAATACTAGGGACCGGTTTTCTTGAAGACCATTCTTCCAAGGACCGGTAGGGTGGGGGGGGGGCGGTGGGCTGCCGCCACCAGCGTCTGTGAATGGGGCCGTCCGTGCGTGGGGGTACTTGTTATGCAGTACTGTAGTATGTTATGCATTAAGCACCATTTCCCATTGAAATGCATGGGAACAGGATTAATCCATTCCAGCATTTCAAAAAAATACACAAAATAAATAAAATAAAAATAAACAGAGCAAGTCCCATGCTGGGACTGAGAAAAAACACACCACAAATCCAAAAACAAAACAAAAAAGCACAGAAAAATAACCCCCAGTCCAAACCCCACCCAGAAGAGTTTTTAAAAAGGAAAAAGCAACATTTTACCAGTCCAAAGCCTCCTCAACCTCATGGACTTCCATAGCTGCTCCTGGGAGGCGTCCGGCAGGCCTCCCGCACTTCCACCACCGCCTGGAAAGTGAGCAGCGTTGACGGGCCCAGCGGCGGAACGTAAGAGCCCGGGAAATTCAAATGGCCTCCCCACTGGGCTCTGTCTCCAACTGCTGGGTCCATCCGCGGGGGTGGTGGAAATAGTAGCCTTCCCCTGGTACGACTGCACTGCAAACATGCAGTTCCCGATGGACACACATTTAGACTGGCTTTTCGGGGGTGTTGGTGGAGGTGGGGGCGGGGGGCAGAGGCTGTAATATCCTTCCTTCCCGCCTCTCCCTGGAGAAAAGGAGCTTTCCGGGAGGGGATTGTGAACAGGAAAAGGTTTCGAGAGGGAAGAGCTCAGCCAGCACCCACCCTGTCCGCCTTCCTCGCCTCGAAAATATGCAGCCACCCCCTGAAGGCTTCCTATGTATGCATTTAGGCTTCACCAGCTTTTGCCAATGCCCAAGGAAAGTCCACGCAGCTGCGCCTCTGATCCTGGACAAGGCGCGTTTCCAAGGCAGTAACTTTTGTGAAAATCAAACTACCCCAGCTAGCCACCCCAATCCTCACACGGCAAGCTTCCCCATCTGGCGAAAAAATCAGATCTGTTTCCAAGACAGGGGCTCTCCTTCCTTGCCACGAGAAAGGGACCCGGACCCTCTCTTTCCACCGCCTCCCCAACCAGGACTTCGGTTTTGGAAATGTGGAAAGAAAGCCCAGGCATTCCAGGCTTGCGCCCCGCGCAAGTTTGAGGTGCTTTCTCCAAACTCCCACTAATCATAGGAGAGACCCTTTCCTTCTCTTCCCCCCACCCACAAACATGGCCAAAGAGAGAGAGAGAGAGAGAGATTGAGCCCTGACAGGGCAGACGAGGACAAAGCGGCCGCCCCGAGGGGAAGAGGTGGTGCGAGCTCTCTCCCTCGGGGTGGCGGTTTTGGCGGGACAATGTGCAGCCGGCGGGGACTGAGGGAACTGAGACCAGGAGACGGGAGGAGGGCGGGGGTGCACCGGCAAGACGCAGGAAAGGCTGAGAAAGCGGGACAAGGAGGCTGTCCGGGCGGTCCTGCTGCACTGGAGGAAATGGCTTCCCAGCCACCTCCATGCCCTCTCATGCAGCGCGATGAGTCCTTGCTGAATGGCGAGTGCAGCCAGGCAGGTGGGCAGCCCTGGGTGAGGATTGACCGCCATCCCCCCATCTCCAGGCAAAGGCAACCCTCAGCTGGGGCCAGCCTTGCCCAGGGCTGCCCACCATCCCTTGCTCTCTGTCCCTCTTCTTCACTTAGCCGGGAAAGAGGAGAGCAGCAAGGGCGGCGGCTGCAGCCCGCTGTCCTCTCCAGACCGGCTCCTCTGCTCTTCTCTTTCCCGGCTAAGTGAAGAAGAGGGACAGAGAGCAAGGGAGGGTGGGCAGCCGATGGAAGGTGCTCAGCAGGGAGGGAGGGGGACCTGCCGGCCTTAGCTCCAAGACGCAGCCTGGGCGGCTGCACACCGTCCATCGGCGAGGCAAGTGGGGCTCTGGCAGTGGGAGATGCTTCTGCTTCCAGAGAAAGAGGAGGCGAGGGCTGCCAGGCAGGGCCGCCATGAACGATGGAGTCAGCGCTGCAAGGGTGGAAATGAGGCCCCACTTCCCACGCTGACAGACCTGTTCTTTCCAACCGGACCTCGCTCCCGCCCTTGCAGCGCTGGCTCCGTCGCTCATGGCGGCCCTGCCTGGGAGCCCTCGCCTCCTTCTTCTCCGGCAGGGCAAATAACCCCTGCCACGGGAGCCCCACTTGCCTCGCTGATTGAAAGTGCTCAGCAGGGAGGGAGGGGGCCGGCCAGACTGCGTCTTGGAGCTAAAGCCAGCGCGTCCCCCTCCCTCCCTGCTGAGCACTTTCAATCAGCGAGGCAAGCCGGGCTCCAGTGGCAGGGGATGTTTCCCCTGCCGGAGAAGGAGGAGGCGAGGGCTCCCGGGCAGGGCAGCCAGGAGCAATGGAGCCACTGCTGCAAGGGCAGGAGCGAGACTCCGATGGAGGCTCCAGAAGGCGAGCCCCACTCAGGGGCAGCTGCGGAGGGGAAGCCGCCCTCCTGGATCCTCTTCCACAGAGGAGGAGCAGCGCCCCTTGCAGCCCGGCCCAGCCCACCTTTCCCGCCCGGGAAGAGGCGGCCGCAGCTGGGCAGGAAGCAGCAGGATCGGCCGCTCGCCCTGGGTGGGGTGGCGCCGAGCACAGTGACCGGCTGTTGGCGCTTCCTGCCCACAACAGCTTCCCTGCAGTGAAGGAGCGCTGGGGGACCCATTAGAATGGAAACACACCCCTCAGCCAGTTCGACACACCCCGCGGGGGAGGCGGGGGGGCGGAGACTTGTCTCCGCGGCCCAGTTCTGGTAAGCCCGGGGACCGGCACTGGGCCACGGACCGGGGGTTGATGACCCCTGTTCTAGAGCTCAAACATGTGTTCACCAGGACCGCCCCCCTAGCACACATGGTCTGCCTGTTCTGGCAATTACCTCAGATTCTTTTTGCCACTGCTGAGGTCTCTTCATGCGACAAGCTCGCCGTTTGTGCTTCTTGGTTCTTTAACCCCTAAAAGGTAAAATAGAGTACAAATTCAGAAAAAGATCAATACTATAGAACATAGACTGAGAATACTTCATTTTGTGAGAGACTTTGATCCTTTTCCCCCCTTTTCCACCGCCCCTCCCCCTTCCTGCCTTTTATGGGCCCCTCAGGGCTGTTTAAGAGGTGCACTTCGTGCCCAAAGAAACTGCCTCTCTCTGATGGCCATGACTCTCGCCGCTTATTTTGCCTGGGGGAATCTCATCAACCAGCTTCTTGTCATTTTTTGTAAAAAGAAGCCCTCAAACTCTGTCAGCAACGGCTTAAGTCTTTTCTGTGGGAGCAATCCCTACATCCGCCGTCGACTGTGGACGAATCACAGGGTTCACAACCACCTCCGCTCTCTACTGACACTACCACTACCTCTCCATTACTGACAACCGCCAAAACTAAATCAAAATTGTCTAAACCAAAGTCTTCAGGATCGACATCTCAATCAACTCCAACACCAAAAGTTGCTTCGAAACTGGTCTGCTCCAAACCTATGAAACAGAGAAAAGCTTCTAATGATTCCCAGGCTCCTGTTGAACAACTTGGTACTCAGGACCAGGAGCCAGACCTTTTCTACCATCACAGTGTTCCTTACATACTGTTCTCTGACGCCTCACCCCTGCCACCCTTTGAACCTCTTGCAACCTCATCAGAATGTCTGCTCTCATTAAAAGTTTTATTTTTGGTAGCTATTACATTGGCCCATAGAGTGTCTGAACTTGCAGCTCTACGAGTGGACCATTTCTTCAATTCCACCTGGACAAAGTTATGCTCTATCCTGAAATCTCCTTTCTCCCTAAAATTGTTTCTGATTTTCATATCCGTCAACCTATCATCTTCCCTACTTTCTTCCCGTTGCCAACGACGGATCTCAAGCGTTCCCTCCATCTCCTGGATGTGAGGAGAGCTCTAGCATTTTCTATAAAAAGAATGGCTTCTTTTCATAAGTCTAAGAGACTATTTGTTTCTCCACATTTGCCACACAGGGGAACACCTGTCTCTCCTCAAAGTATTTCACAATGAATTGTCCAAACCATATGCCTTACTTAGCAACTTGCAAAAAAGCCTTTGCCTACTGGGATTAAGGCACATTCCACCAGAGCAGTGGCTACTTCCACGGCTTTTCTTAAAGGTGTATCTATTCCTGATATATGCAAGGTTGCTACTTGGTCCACTTTTGCATCTCATTATCAGTTGGATGTCAGGGCCAAGTCGGATGCTGCCTTTGGACGAGCGGTTTTATCTTCTTCTGTGACGTCCCTCCTCCTGACAGGTAAGCTTTTTAGCCACCCATTAGTGTGCATTCACAGAGACCATGAAGAAGAAAGAGAGGTTATTTACCTGTGACTCTGGTTCTTCGAGTGGTCAGTGAATTCACACTTCTCGCCCATCCTCCCCTCTGTCCATCACGTCTGTTTTATTCTATACAGTGGCAGGCGGACCACGCGTGTTTGAGCTCTAGAATATTCCGGAGACCTCTGCGCAAGCACAGTTTAACCCATTAGTGTAAATTCACAGATGACCACTCGAAGAATCAGTTACAGGTAAGTAACCTCCCTTTTTCCTGGATTTTTTTCTTACACTATTTTTAATATTTTCAAACTGTGGTTAAGTGAAACTGTAAATACTGATCCCACAGATACAGGAATCCTACTGTATTCATTTGTTTTGCAGCTGCTTGTCCAGTGTATTAAAAAAGTCAATACAGTGGTTTTTCTATGGGTTAGCAATATTGCAGGGTTGAAAGCCTAAGGTCCTTAGAATAAGTTTTTTTAATGTTTCCGAAGATAATCAATTATAGAATTGTGTGAGTTGCCTGGCTGCTAATTTGCATGTATGTAGGTATGCATTCTCAGGCAGATAAAAATGATATTGTTTCAAAAGTCCTTTTACCTTTGAAAGTGGTTTTAACAGTAGCTTTTAGAACTGTTTTCAATCTGTTGAAGAATGTTTTTATCAGTTTTATAATACTCCGTTCCATGGAGACCTGAACTCACATTTCCCAACCCCAGTCCAGGGAGTGCACAAGCCACCACCAAATACCGCCCCTGTGTCTCAAACCTTCCAGCTGCCTCTTTTCTTTTCTTTTCTTTTTCCCTCCACCTTAAATGACCTCTGCTCTTGAGGACTCTGTATTTTTGCCTCTCCTGCCTGGTGTAGGAAGGGGTGAGGGCGATGGTGAGACAACTGTGCTGAATTCATAAAATTCAGACGCTAGCCTAATAGCGTTAGAAGGCTGGTGATTATTGCAGAACTTCCAGTGGGACCCAGAAAATGAACTGTAATTCTGTAATATAATTTCCCTTTCCCGGCCAGACTAAATGTTTTTGGCCACTGGGAATTTCTAGAGAGACGAAAGCCGTCTCTGAAGGCTTGTCAATCTCGATTGCATCAGAGATCAAAGGAGCTTCTGCACGGCTTGGATTGCTGTGGCTTGCGGACTGAAATGCTCCGACAACGAGGGCCTGAGAGCTTGGGAAAAAGCAGACCAGGGTAGCTCTGGAGTGCCGTGTGGGCAGTCTTGATTTATTCTCCTTACACAGGGGATGGGCAATGATAGTAGGTCCACAGGCCACAGTCACCTCATTTTCAAGCTACAGGTTACAACTGCCCCCTTTTCAAAACTCTGAACTGTCTAGGAAGTCACTTGCAGGGTTTTTATGGGGGGGAGGGGGTTTAAGGCTATTTGGACCAACCCAAAATCTTGGATACCTAGAACAGCATTAAAACGAACAATCATACAACTCTACAGGCTTCAGGAGGGAGTGTATGTCAAATTACAGTCATGCCCCGCTTAACGATTACCCCATATAATGATGAATCCGCTTCATGACGATGTTTTTGCGATCGCAATTGCGATTGCAAAACAATGTTTTAATGGGTTTTTTTGCTTTGCAACGATCGGTTCCCTGCTTCGGGAACTGATTCTTTGCCTTATAACAATCAAAGCAGCTGATCGTCGGGTTTTCAAAATGGTCGCTGGCTGCTCAAAATGGCTCCCCGCTGTTTTTAAGAGGCATTTTTCGCAAGATAAGCACCCAAAAATGGCCACCGTATGGAGGATCTTCGCTGGACGAGCCAGTATTCAGCCCATTGGAATGCACTGAATGGTTTTCAATGCATTTCAATGGGCTTTTTAATTTCGCTTTACAACGTTTTCGCTCTACAGCGATTTTGCTGGAATGAATCAACGTTGTCAAGCGAGGCACCACTGTATCTATTTTTAAGGGTTTTTTAATACTGTGAGGGACTCTCCCTGCTCCTGTAGACTTCAGAGGGAGCTTTAGTGTTAGGAAAAACTTTCTGAATGTTAGAGCAGTACAACAATGGGACCAATTGCACAGAGAGATGGTGAGTGCTCCAATGTTAAAGGCATTCAAGAGAAAACTGGACAACCGCCTGTCAGATCTGCATTGATCCAGATTCCTGCACTGAGCAGGGGGCTGGACTCATTGGCCTTATAGGCCGCTTCCAAATCAGTGATTCTATCATTTCTTGATTCTATGATCAATACAATGCTAAATATCTTGCAGATTACCTGTCAGGTTGTAGGTGAGAGTTGGGCAAATAGCATCTAGTAATTCCCTCCAAAAAGGAAGTGCAGGACAAAAAAGAGAAATAAAAATGGAAAATGTGCATGCAGTCAACATCTGCTGATTTATACAGTATGTATAGATGCCCATTTCAGAGAAATGACTATAGTTTGAACATAATATTTATTTATTTATTTAAAATATTTTTACCTTGCCTTTCTCCTTAAAAAGGATCCAAGGTGGCTTAAATCATTAAAAGACAAAATTTAAAGCTAACAGCAGTGAGTATACAAATACTAAAAAGGATAAAAATGACATATTAAAAAATGGTAGCAAAAGCAACACCAAAAACATATTACAAAGCAGTAAGGTACAACAAGCTGTTTAAAAACCCCACTTAGGCAGCTGATCACTAAGAGAGAACTTGCCTGAAGAGTTCTTGCTTGCAGAAGGACAGCAAAAATGGGGCCAGCCTGGCTTCCTGTGGGAGGGAGTTCCAGAGTCTGGGAACAGCAACAGAGAAGGTTCTCTCCCGTTTCCCCACCAAATGCACATGTGGATGTGGCAGGACCAAGAGAAAGGCTTCTCCTGATGATCTTACGGAGTAGTGCTGTGACACTAATGGGAGCAGGATACAAGCTGAATAAATAAATAAATCTTGACACTTCTTTTATTGAGCAGGCTCATAAAAGAAGATGGCGTCCTTCAAATCGCTTGGGCCCAAGTCACTTAGGGCTTTACAGGTTAGAACTAGCCACTTTGAATTGTGCTTGGAAATGGGTCAGCCACCAGTGGAGTTGCTGAAACGTGTGTGTGTGTGTGTGTGTGTGTGTGTGTGTGTGTGTGTGTGTGTGTGTGTGTGTGTGTGTGTGTGTGTGTGTGTGTGTGTGTGTGTGTGATCCCTGTGACCAGCCACAGTTAGCAATCTTGCTGCTTTGTTTTGGATCCATTAAAGTTCCACTAAAGAGGAAGTCCCATGTAGGCTGCATTACAGTAATCTAGCTGGGATGAAACTAGCAGGGTTGCCACTTTCGGGGAAGTCAAGGAAATGGAAATTGGTCATGGAATGTCAGGGAAATTGGTCTGAAGTCGGGGAAATTGTGATTCAAATGTACAGTATTCAAGCAGTGGATTTTTTACCTACTGCTGCAAGAGCATGATGTCTTCTTGTGGCAACTGGAAGAGAGAAGTAGCAGAATACAAGTAGAACTTAATGATGCCCTTTCCCAGCTCCACCTTTTTCTCAGCTCCACCCCCAGCAACCAACCTAATGTGTTTGTTGAGCACTGTCCCTGCATGATTTCCAGGGTCTACCTGTAGCATTTGCAAAGCAAGGCTAGTTTAAATGTTTAGCAAGATACAAACTTTAAACATATAACTCTTTTCATCCCTACCTGCTAGTACTGCATTTATGTATAAAGAAAAGCATGTTTTTGGGTCATGCTTATGTATGGAATGGACATTTTGTCTCTTGCTAAACCCAGCAAAGAGTTGCAAATGAGTTTTGCTGCTGTTGGATTTCACAATCAACTAGCACTTTCTACAGTGGTGCCTCGCATAGCGAGGTTAATCCATTCCGGATTAACCCTCGCTATGTGAAAACATTGTTAAACGGAACATAAAAACCCATGGGTTCCAATGGGCCCTAAACTTACCATTCAGCGAAGTTTCCTCCACAGCGGCAGCCATTTTCGCGCCCTCGGTAAGCGAGGGGAGGGCGCGAAAACGCTGTGCGCAGACATTTCGGGCGTCCGGCGGCCATTTTAGAACCGCCGAACAGCTGATCCGCGGGCATAGCAAAGCGAAGATCGGTAAGCGAAATGCTTACCGATCGTTGCTATGCGAGTTTTGCTCATTGGAACGATCGGTATGCCTCTGCATTAGCGATCCTGAAAAAGGGATCGCTATGCGGATTCGTCGTTATACGGTGCGCTCGTTAAGCGAGGCACTACTGTATTTTTTTTCAAATGTTCCTTCTTGTTCCTGCTAGTTTTCAGAGTACCCTCTTCCCTGACTTCTCCCATGCATAAAGGTTGCAAATGCGGGTTGTCTACTTCTCTAGATTGCAGAAATGATCTGCGAGCATTTAAACTCCACTTCCTTTCTTGCTGCTGATCTGCTCATTACTTTGGAAAGTTCCTACTTGCCAGAAAACAAATCTGCTAACATCTTGGTGTCAGGCAGGTTCTGTGTACGGTTGTATCTGAAACCACATTTTGAAGATGGCTTCTAAGAGGACAGTTTTTAATACAGTGGGGTCTTGACTTGAGAACTTCATCCGTATTGGAAGGCGGTTCTCAAGTCAAAAAGTTCTCAGGTCAAATCTGCATTTCCCATAGGAATGCATTGAAAACCATTTGATCCGTATCTGCTCTTTTCCGTCCATAGAAACTAATGGGAAGCTGCTATTCCGCCTTCAACCACTAGAGGGGGATATTTTGTTTCTTTTTTTCTTAGGTCAAGAAAGGTTCAGGGAAGGCAGGGAAAATGCAGTCCAGGCAGGACAGTACCAGGCAGTCCGAAGACTGTCTCCCAATCCACTCTCTAAACGCTGGGAGGAGTGAGGAAGCAGACAGGCACCCTTTTCACTGGCCAACAGTTAAGTGAAAGTTCACATTGTGCACTTTCCCTGCCTCCCACGTGGTTTTTTTTCAGTTCTTAACTCAAATCTAAGTATGTAAGTCAAGTCAATATTTTCCTATGAGAGTGGTTCTTAAGTCAAAATGTTCTTAACTCAAGCCGTTCTTAAGTCAAGACCCCACTGTATACAGTGGCTGGATTTCAAACTTAATCCTGACTTTGTCCCATTGCTATCACCAGTTGCTGGAGACAAATGCAAAGCTTATTGTAAAGTGTGCTACAGAATGTTTAAACTAAGTAATATGGGAATTAGAACTGTGGAGGCTCATGCACAAGGACCTGAAAATTAAATCAAGTCAACAGTCCATCACATTTTTAGGTTCAAAGCCAAGTACAAGTTCATATAGTAAAACCAGAGAGGGTGAAGAGACAGCCTCTGCAAAAACTGGAAAACATAATCAGAGTGATGAAAATGACAGCGAATTACCCACCGCACAAACAATTATGGCTGCCTGTGTAATGAAGAACTGTGTGAGGGCAGCAGAGTGCCTGTGGGCTTTGCAACCGGTGATGAAGAAGATGTCATTTAACTCATTTAACAACAAGTTATTCAAGCGAATGTTCTCAGATAGCCAGATAGCTCAACAGTTTCATCTGGGAAAGCAATGTATGTTGCTGTTTTTGGCTTGGCACCATATTTCTCTGATCTTTTACCAAAACAGCTGAAACAATGCCTGTGGGAAAACCATCCTCAAGGTCATTAGCTGCATTCCTGTTTCAGTGAGAGCAAACTCTCCTGGCAGAGAGCAGTGACCTCTCATTTTTCCTTTTCCCTTAGAGTTAGATCATAAGTTCAAAGACTTTCGCCGGCCAATCCTAGTGACAATTAGGTGACTAGTATCCTATCTGAATTCTCATAACATTCTGTGTAATCGTGCTATGTTAATAAAAGAGTTCTCAAGGTGTTTTCTTGAGGCTCCGCTGGTTCGGATATCTGTTTGTCAACTTCTTTGCAACTTCTCTAAAGCCCTAATTGCTTTCCTATTGTTCCGTGATCACCTACAAATGCCAAACATTTGTTATCTGTTTTGAATAAGGTGGTTTAATAGAGTCAGATGGATTTAGTGATTTATTTTTGGGATGATTGCTGTCATAATGTTTCCACGTGGTATCTAACCTCTCTAAGTAAAGGTAAAGGTTCCCCTTGACAATTTGTGTCCAGTCATGTTTGACTCTAGGGGGCTCATCCCCGTTTCCAAGCCATAGAGCCAGCGTTTTGTCTGAAGACAATCTTCCGTGGTCACATGGCCAGTGTGACTTAGACACGAAACGCTGTTACCTTCCCACCAAGGTGGTCCCTATTGATCTACTTGCATTTGCATGCTTTCGAACCGCTAGGTTGGCGGGAGCTGGAACAAGCGACGGGCACTCACTCTGCCGCGTGGATTCGATCTTGCGACTGCTGGTCTTCTGACCCTGCAGTACAGGCTTCTGCGGTTTAGCCCGCAGCGCCACCATGTCCCTTTTTCCATCACGTCCCTCTCTAGACAGACAGACAAAACCTTTATTGGCATAAAGAGAATAAAACTGGTTCATTAAGTGCCCCATGCATACAAAACACAGGAGGAAGGAAAGCAGAAGACCAACCCCCCCCAAAGCATTTAATTGAAAGCGAGGCTTCGCTTTCACAAAATTGAGCTGATGAAATCTGCAGTTCTTTCCAGGATGTCAGGCACCCCCACAGATAACATAAAACGGACTTTATCCACACTAGATTTTCCCTCCAATTTTAACAGGACCGGTGCCACAAATTTGGAACGATCACTCTGGTGGAATGGACAGTGCAGAAACATGTGAGCAAGAGTTTCCAGTGCACCCTGCTCACATGAGCAATGTCTTTCGAGGTATGGATTCTTTTGAATCCACCATATAGTAAAGCTGCAGGCATGACATTGCATCTGGCTAGAGAGAATGCCCTGCGTTTTTGTGGACACTTAAGCAGGGAAAGGAAGGCAGCTGGTTTTCCAATCTTAAAGGGGATGTGGGAAAACAGTGGTGAAGAGGTCTTATTGGTTGCATTCCATAGTTCCTGGAATTCATTGTCCAAAATTCTTCTGTTGATAATTTGGAAGGCTTGCCCTTGATTTAGTGAGCCCAAGGAGTCGCTATCTAAGCCAATCCATTTCAGGTTTTTTTAAAGGGCAGTAGTCCCAAAGGGAGGTTTGGAGTCCAGCAGTAGTTGGTATAATAAACTGGGTCAGAGCTATAGAAAAGTTTTGCCCAGAATTGAAATGATGTCAGCCAAACCATTGTTTCCAAAGAAGAAAATCCTGTCTTTAGACAAAGCGCCGAGTAGGGAATACAACTTGGTAACTCTAGCACTTTACGTAAAAATTGAGATTGTATCCATTCAATTGACCTATCCGTGGGATTTAACCAGATTGGGATGCCATACACGATTTGTGGAATAATTTTGGATTTAAAGACCTATAAAGCTGCCGGAACATAACAATTGCCAGAATTACAATAGAAACGAAATGTCAATGAAGCAGAAGATGTTTTTCTGGAACTCTCTGGCTTTCTCCATAATCCAGCACATGTTAGCAATTTGGTCTCTAGTTCCTCTGCCCCTTCAGAATCCAGCTTGTACTGTACTTCTGGGAGTTCTCGGTCCACATACTGCTGAAGCCTACCTTGGAGGATTTTGAGCATAACCTTGCTAGCGTGTGAAATTAGTGCAATTGTACAGTAGTTGGAGCATTCTTTGGCATTGCCCTTCTGCAAGCCCAATAGGAATGTGCTGGGACCGAAAAACAAACACACCAAAACAAACAAACAAACAAAAAACACAGCCAGCCCCAGTGGAATGCTATGGGGCTGGGGAAAAACACTCAAAACACATACACACACAGCCAGCCCCAGCGGAATGCCATGGGGCTGGGGGGAAAACACAATCCTCCCCACACACAGCCAGCCCCAGCGGAACGTAATGGGGATGGGAAAAAAACACTCAAAAACAACCCTCCCACACACAGCCAGCCCCAGCGGAATGCGATGGGGGTGGAGAAAAAAACACAACCTCCCCCCACACACATCCAGCTACAGCAGAACGCCATGGGACTGGGGAAAAAACCACAAAACCACCCTCCACATACACACAGCCAGCCCAAACACGACAGGGCTGGGGAAAAAAAAACACCAAAACATAAAAACATCACAGCACAGGAGGGAAGGCAGTAAAACTGGAAAAAAAAAAACCAAACCAGTTTTGCTCTCTTACCTTGCCTGTCTTACCTTCTCTTTTATCTGTATAAAAAATTAAACCAAAATTAGTTTTGATTTCTTACCTGGTTGGTGTCTTGGTCTGTATAAGGACGGAAGGCAGTTAAACAGGAAGAAATAAACCAAAATAAATGTTGATCTCTTACCTGGTCAGTGTCTTGGCCTGTATAAGGAGAGAAGGCAGTGAAAATGGGAAAAATAAACCAAAATTGATTTTGATCTTTTACCTGATTGGTGTCTTGGCCTGTATAAGAAGGGAAGGCAGTTAAAAAGGAAGAAATAAACCAAAATTAGTTTTGATCTCTTACCTGGTTGGTGTCTTGGCCTGTATGAGAAGGGAAGGTAGTAAAAAATAAATACATTTAAATTGAGTTTTGATCCCTTACCTGGTCAGTGCGTAACCATAAGATATGTTGTTTTACCTAGAAGATAGTTATGTGATATATAGTAACATATATAAACCAATATCTCTTTAAATTTTGAGCAAGTAATTAACACTAGGAATATGGAAATAAATACAGTAGTGCCTCGCTTAACGACGATATGTTCCAGGAAAATCGCTGTTAAGCGAAAACATCGTAAAGCAAAAATAAAAAGCCCATTGAAACGCATTGAAAACCTTTCAGTGCGTTCCAGTGGGCTTAAAACTCACCGTCCAGCGAATATCCTCCATACGGTGGCCATTTTCGCTGCCTGTATAGCGAGGAATCCGTCCCTAAACATAGTGGGGAGCCATTTTATTTACCCAGTGGCCATTTTGAAACCGCCAATCAGCTGTTGAAAAATCATCGTTTTGCGAAGAATCGGTTCCTGAAGCAGGGAACCGATCATCACAAAATGAAATTCCCCCATTTAGACCATCGTCTTGCGATCACAATTGCGATTGCAAAAAGATCATCGTAAAGCGGATTCGGCATAATGCGGGGCAATCATAAAGTGAGGCACCACTGTACAAGAGAAATCAACCCAGAAAGAGAACTATTAAGCTGAACAAGTTAATGGATCCTGGCATATTAACACATTAAATGGGTAAATATTTCAGACACAATAATCTTTGGAACCCTTCAGACTTGGAAATAATATGTAAAGAGGTATGTTGTTCATTTCTGAACAACATAAACAAAAACTTTATTTCTAATTATGGTTACTAAGGAAGGAGGTTAACCAAATACAATCTAATGAATGCTAGGGATGAAATATACAGATTAATCTCGCAGAGTGGGCAAATGCTTCAGAAATGAAACATTTCTGTTTCATTTCCAACAACTTCACCCATGGCTCTATCAGAAAGGGGGCACCCAGAAAAGGATCCCCACAAATGCTGATCTTTCCCATCTGTGTGGGAAGTCTGTTTTTGAAATCCAGCTTACCTCTGGCTGCCCCCAAAACAAACCAATTTATCTCCATTAAAAAACAACAGCAACCTCTCAAAAGTACCACATCAACTGCCCTGCCAGACCTCACCACCTTAAACCTACACTACCCAGGCAACGCCTTAATGTCATTTCCAAAGCTATAGACAAAATAGGAAGCAATCCTATCTGTTGATACAGAGTACATCTCTACAAACTATGAACCTGAATGGCTGAGAAAGTCCACAGTTAAGCCCGGATGAAAGGTATATGTGAGTAATTTTGAAAAGCCAAGGTCTCTCTAACTCCCTCTGCTCCCAATGGCTGTTGAGCCAGGAAAGCAGCAAGTGGGCAAAGGCCAGCTGTCAAGGACTTAGCGCACTGTTGCTCCAGCAATCATGTGACCTCAGAGGTCATGTGACACCTTCACTCATTATTTCCTCAGCAGTACAGTATGTCAATTGTTATTTAAATATCTTTCACACTCTTAAGCCCAACTTAAGGCTGCTTGCAAAAGTGAAAAGTCTTGTCCTGTGAATCATAAATACTTTTACATGGGCTGCTGTCGGGCTGTTTTGTTTTTGTTTTTCTTATAAGCTCATAAATGATAAGTAGTATCTCCAAATGAGCATCCTGGTTCATGATGGGGGGGGGCAGTTTGAATCCCTCCCACCCTCGCCTCTTGGCTTAGCAGCATAAAAGGGATTCAAAGTGTGGATGCTGACACCTTGTCTCAAAAGGCCAAGCGACTAATGGGTGGATAAACCAAGTTTGTGATGGTGTATTAAACGTTCTGTTTATGTAAGAGTTATGAAATATGATTAAAGTACAAAGTTTGTTTGGGTGTTGATGAACTGAGAGGTCTAGAATGATGGTAAAAATAATGGTGAGTAGCCTTATTGATGTGAAGGTGATGCAATATAATTTATATTAATGTGATTAATGCAAAGGCTTTAGCTGTATTAATTGTCTTGGATGTTTAAAGTGGTAAGTTTGAATTGGTAAACATAATAATAGAGAGAAAATGGTATTATAAGGTATGCATAAGTACTGGTAAGTTATTGTTATACTTGCATGTACTTAGGTGTTTGTTTATGAGGGCAAACTGTTGGGTTTCCCCCCATAAAATGAATTTATTGACGGGGGAGGTATGTAGCAATCACCCTACTTTGGTTCAGGTGGAAGATTATTGGCATGTACCAATGAGAGTTGTTGGGAAGCGGAGCCAGAGAAACTAGAAGGGAAGGAGTGAGTCGAAGTCTGGTCAGTTCAGTCAGAGAGACGGAGGGTGAGAAAGAGTTTTTGGGATTTGAGACAGAGAGCGTGTTTAAGGAGTGATTAGTCAGAATGTGACCTATATTGATTAAGACAGAAGAGGTTTAAAGTAAAATACTGAAGCTTTGTGTAACTTTAAGAATGTGCTTAAGAACTATTCCTAAAACAATGTGTAATCAACAAACCTGTTTCTGTTTAAAAGTTCAGTATTGAATGGACTTTCCGTCTTTCATAGGAAATATAGGTTGATAAAGAGATCAACTGGTGGCAGCGTGTTAAAGGGCATGTTGGGATACCTTTGTGATCTCTGTGTTTGGTGAAGCAAACAGGCGCCACGGGGAGTAAACGTCACAGTCCTGATTTAAAATTTTACAAATACGGATCGACGAATGTATGACGAATCAGCTATATTTGTCACTGTCTCTACTTCTGACCTGTATGTTAGGTAATACAGTGAAGGTCATGCATGTTGGGCCAGCTCCAGGAACAGTCACAGCTAGGTAAAAAGACAAGTGCGTAGCAGTCACTCTTTGGACAGTGTTTTTAGCAGAATGCTATTATATTTCCATTTGTATAGTTAGGATTTAGATTTGACCGCTGTGCCAACAATTGTATCTGAGAGCTAAATAGTCATTTGCTGAATGAAATGGCCATTTGGCTAATGAAGCAAAAAGCCAAAGTAACCCCTGCTATAGCTTAGTGATTGAGCACCTACTTTTACGGCCATGGTTTCAGTTTAATCCCTGCCGTCTCTTGGTCATTTGTTATTGTTTCTTTATAAAAAATATTGCTGTACCTGTTCTTGCTTATGAAAATTCTGATGTCATTTGTAGCAGTACTGTAAAACACTCACTCCCCCAACCCAGAGTAGTACAGCATTAGTAAATAAGAAAGCAAAACAGGTAATGCCTATCGAGAAATCATGGGTTTAAAAACCAATAATTTTTTGGTAAAAGGTCACTAAACTCATGTGATTCAAAATCTATTTTTTTTATGATTCCAGCTGAAAGAATAAATAAACAATGACAAACTATATACAAGAAGATCAAGCATCATTTTCCCCCAATAAGCTCCTAAAACAGGAGTGGGCAACTTTGGTGTGCCTGGGGGCTAAAATTTATATGTAAACACAGAGATCATAAAATTTATATGTAAATGCTGTCTCTAAAAACTGAGGTTTGGAGGATTTCTTTGACGTTGTAGACTAAGATAGTCACTTCTTTGAGTCTTGTTGCGGAGCTGAAATTACAGGAGATGATTTCTGCTTTGGCCAGGCTGACCAAAGACATCTTGCTGCCTGAGGCTAAGGACTGAAATTGTACTTTATGACTTTCAATGGGATAGTTTTCCTCACTGTGCCAGTTGCAGTGAACAGGTGGGAGGTGGTGCAGGAGTGTCTTTGATTTTGCCCCGTCTCTTCAAGATTAAGGCAGACCCCCCCCCTTTCCAAAGTCCCTGCTTTTCCCGTATGTTTTTGATTTTGATTTGTGTTTATACATTTAATGGCCACTAGCGTTTATCCTCCATCTACGGTGATTTGCACTCAAAGGTTATGTAGCGAAGCGTTTTGTTCTGCCCACAGGGCTGTTTATGTTTGACAGCTGTTCAGGTCTCGGCTGAAGCTGGCCTGAGCACTCCCCCGGCGGATTTCAGAAATGAGTGACAGATCTCTAACTAGGTAATGGAGCCCAGAGGCATTTGAGGCAGTCGTTGGGGTAAGAAAATAGTTGTGAAGGGATTTGACTCTTTAGAAATCCTTTTAAAAATAATAGTGCATTGCCTCGGAGTGCTGTTTACTGGGCTTGCTCTTCTCATTCATTGACCGATCTGGCTAGAAGCAGAACTAACAACAGAGGATCTGGATTTCATTTTGCAGTTCGTCTCCTTCTTGGCCACGAGACTAGCTGGTTAGAGAGGAAGACCCTCCGATGTTTTGGTGGACCAAAGACAAATGAGGAATCTTGTTTGCACTGCTGTGTTTCCCAGGAGGCCTAACAAAGAGAATATTGTTGTTGTTATATGCCATCAAGTCATCTCTGATTTATGGCAACCCTATGAATGAGTGATCTGCAAAATATCCTGTCCTCAACAGCCCTGCTCGTCTCTTGCAAATTCAAGCCCGTGGCTTCCTTTAGGCAGTCCATCTTGTATTTGGTCTTTTCCTTTGAATTCTGCCTTGAAACTTTCCTAGTACTATTGTGTTTTCCAGAGAATCCTGCCTTCTCGCAACGTGCCCTCAGTAGGACAGCCTCGATTTCAACATTTTTGCCTCCAGCAATAGTTCAGTCGTGATTTGCTCTAAGACGCACTGTTCATCTTTCTAGCACAGTGGTTCTTAACCTTTGTTACTCGGATGTTTTTGAACTGCAACTCCCAGAAACCTCAGCCAGCACAGTTGGTGGTGAAGGCTTCTGGGAGTTGCAGTCCAAAACTCCTGAGTAACCCAAGGTTAAGAACCAGTGTTCTAGCAGACCAAGGTATCTGCAAACCTCTCTTCCAGCATATTCGAGAATATTAGGCAGCCTACAAGTGTCTGCAGAGCTGTCAAGGGGAAGACAATGTAGACTGGTTCCTTATGGGTTCAGAGGATGTAAGCAATGGGTGATGATTGCAGGAAGCAGATTTCAGTAAAACATTGCAAGACAATGGAGATAGTTGTGTGGTCCTTTACCCAATCCAAAAGTAGACAAGGTGATACCTTTATTTAGACCACTAAAAATAAAACATTCCGTATAAGCTTTCATGAATAAAATTCACTTCCTCAAACACAGGGTAGAAAGATTATGAATTGTAAGAGTTCTTCATTAGTGAAACAGACAGCCTCTTGAGACAACTGGGGCCTTTGATTGGAGCCGAGGTTGGAGGTGCGTCTGTCGGGGTGCTGTAGTGACAAGTGTGACAAACCCAGACCTACTGGGATCTGCCACACTGTTACTAAGCTGCCACCAACCATTCCCTTTAAGAAGTCACACAGACCAGGGATGGATTTTTAAACAATAAAAAGAATAAGGTTTATTTTAAATACACACAGGCAAAATAAAACGATCAGGTGAATAAAATAAAGTAACGTGGCTTAGTTTCACTCATACATACACACAGTTTGGTTCACACAGAACCCTTAACTTGAAGCACAGACCCTGAACCTATCAGTTCTGGCTAACCCCACAGACACCTGAACCTATCAGGTTGGTAATCTGACACACAGTAGTACCCTGTCTGACACACAGACTCCCACAACAGCTTCTTCTTCCCAGCTGCTGCTTCGTCACATCCCAGTGTCTCTCAGTGTCTCATATTTATACAGTACAGCCCCTCCTCCTGATGTCCCGCCTTCCACTCCCCATAGGATGGAACTTTCCCTCCAAACCCATGATAGACAGGTAACATCAGTGCTGTATGTAACACCTCCCCTCTTTATAAGTTGTTTTGTAGGGGGAAAGCTAAGGTGCTTTTCACCAAAAAACAACCTGGATAAAACATACAACAACAGTTATACATACCATATAATACTTACTTATCCTTACACTCTAAGTTAACCATAGCAATTAGGCATTTAAACATTTACCATATACATTACATCAATTTACCTTTATTCATACAAACCAACTTCAAAACAGGTACATTTAACTTTTTGTCAACATATATACATAGTCCATATTCTTTCGCCGTCTTCATTCTTCAGGTCTTCTTGATAAGGCGTCAGCAACACAGTTCACTGACCCTCTGACCACCTTCACTTCAAAGTCATAGTCCTGTAGGTTTAAAGCCCACCTCATAAGTTTGCTATTGTGGGTTTTCATTGTCTTTAACCATTGCAATGGTGAATGGTCAGTACACAGAATAAAATGTCTTCCCCAGATGTAAGGCTTGGCCTTCTGGATCGCGTAGACTATGGCCAAACACTCCTTCTCCACGGTTGCCAAATGTCTCTCACCTTTTTGAAGTTTCCTACTCAGGTAGGACACTGGATGCTGGTCACCATTCTCATCCTCCTGGCACAGAACTGCTCCTATCCCGCTGTTAGACGCATCGGTGTAGATGATGAACTCCCGGTCGAAGTCTGGAGCACGCAGGACTGGATAGTTGATTAACGCCTCCTTCAACCTCTGGAACGCCGCCTCACAGTCGCTGGTCCACGGGATGCGGTCATCAGCCTTCTTCCTCGTCAGATCGGTCAGCGGAGCCACAATCTCGCTAAACCTCGGGATGAACTTTCTGTAGTAGCCCACCAACCCAAGAAATGATTTGACTTTTTTCTTGGTGTTGGGTCTGGGCCAATCACGAACAGCTTCTATTTTGGCCTCCAGGGGTTTTATCACTCCTCCCCCTACCATGTGACCCAAGTATTTTATTTCTGGGCTACCCAGCTGACACTTGCTGGCCTTTACTGTTAGCCCTGCTGCACTTAACCTCTGCAGCACTAACTCCAGGTGTATCAGGTGATCTTCCCAGGTATTACTGAAGATCCCTATGTCGTCAATGTAGGCCACTGTAAAGTCACTGAGCCCTGCCAAGGTCTGGTCCATCAGCCTTTGGAATGTGGCTGGTGCATTTCTGAGACCAAAGCTCAGGACTCGAAACTCATAGAGACCAAAAGGGCTGCAAAAGGCAGTCTTTTCTTGATCCCTGGGATCAATTCTTAATTGCCAATATCCCTTTACCAGGTCCAATGATGAGATGAACCGACAACCCCCTATGGTTTCAATCAGGTTGTCTAGCCTGGGCATTGGGTAGGCATCAGGAGTGGTTACACGGTTTAATTTCCTGTAATCGACACAAAACCTAATGCTCCCATCAGGCTTGTCCACAAGGACTATCGGAGAGGACCAAGGACTAGAAGAGGGGACGATTATGTTCTCCCTCAGCATCTCGTCCAGCTCCTTCCGCACCTTGTCCCTATAGGGTCCCGTTACTCGGTATGGGGATACTGCCTGCGGGGGTGCATCCCCTGTGTGGATCCGATGCATCACTCCCTTCACTATCCCCGGCTTGTTGGAAAACACCTGTTGATATTTACTAAGCAGCATTTTTAGTTCTTGCTGCTGGTCTTGGGTGAGTGCAGGACTGATCTTTACCTCCTCTGGGTTGCATTTTACTTCCCCTCTACCCTCCCAGAAGGGTAATTCAGCTTCCTCACTCTCAGCTGCTTTTATCGCGAATAAAACCCTCTGTTCCCCTCTGTAGTAGGGTTTTAGGGCATTCACATGAACCACCCTCCTTGCTTGGTTCTCCTCCTGCTCTATTAGGTAGTTCAGGTCTGACATCTTGGAAATGACCCTATATGGTCCTGCCCATTTGAGCTGCAGTTTATTCTCTCTGCAGGGCCTAAGCCAAAGCACTTCCTCCCCTGGGTCAAAGTGCCTCTCTCTAGCTTTGTGGTCATACCATGTTTTCTGTCTGACCTTCTGAGCTTGCAGGTTTTCTGCTGCCAGCTCTAGATTTCTCCTTAGGTCATTCATCAAGGTGTCTATGTAAGTCACAACGTCTTGTGGGTCATCCTGGGTGATCTGCTCCCAATTTTGTTTGATCAAATCAAGGGGCCCTTTCACCCTTCTCCCAAATAAAAGTTCAAATGGACTAAACCCGGTACTGGCTTGTGGCACTGATCGATAAGCAAACAAAAGGGATTGCAGCTTCTGGTCCCAATTGTTTGGATTCTCTGCCAAGTAAGCCCTAATCATGCGCATTAGAGTCCCATTGAACTTCTCAGTTAACCCATTACTTTCAGGATGATAAGCAGTGGTTTCCTTGTGCTTTATTCCACAGATTTGCCATAAGCGTTTCATGAGCTTTGATGTGAACGATGCGCCCAAATCTGTGATTATTTCTGAGGCAAATCCCATCCTGGACATATACCCCACCAAGGCATCTGCCACTGTGTTAGTTTCAATGTTAGTCAAGGGTATGGCTTCAGGGTATCTCGTGGCATGGTCCACAATGGTGAGAATGAACCTATTCCCCCTCTTTGTGGCCTTGGGCAAAGGTCCCACAATATCCACCCCTATGCATTTGAACGGAGTGTCAATCACAGGCAAAGGGCACAACTTTGCTTTGGTCCTGTCGCGGTTATTCCCCTGCCTTTGACACACATCACATTGTTTACAGAACTCCCTGATCTGCTTCCCTATGTCAGGCCAGTAGAAATTCTGTGTGATTCTCTGCTGTGTTTTGTTCACCCCTAAGTGTGCAGCAAACATGTCAGAGTGCCCCCTTTGTAAGATCATGGGGCGATACTTTTCAGGTACCACCAGCTGACTTCTGATCCCATCTCCCCCTTTTGAGATATTCCTCAGGGTTTCTCTATATAAAATCCCCTTTTTCTCCAGAAATCTCACTGGGGTTTCAGGTGTTAGCTGGGCGTCAGTCACCTGTTCAAAACACTTTTGGAGAGGGGCGTCTGCCTTTTGCTCCTGTCCAAATCTGCTGTCTGTGGTTAAGGTTTCCACCACAGCTTCTGAACTCCCCTCTGCTTCCGTCTCTGGCTCATCATTACCCCCCTGAACTGTCCCTGTGGTGGCTTGTGAGCGTGTAATCACTAGCACCCGTTTCACATGTTCAGCCAGGTCATTTCCCACGAGCACGGCTGCTGGCAGAGTCGATGAAATCGCTAGCCGCCAAGCTCCCCTCCAGCCTTGAAAGTTGACAGGTACCTCTGCTACTGGCAGAGAGATTACCTGCCCCTCAATCCCTGCCACCTTTATGCTCTCATTTGGGATTATAAACTCCCTAGGAATAATATCTGGATGGCACAGGGTTACCTGGGAACAAGTGTCCCGCAGCCCCCTATACTGACGGTCAAGTATTCCTACGTCCACCCCGGCTGTCTCAAACAACTGAGAATCTGTTTTCACCAGCAAGCAGCGCTTTACCTCTATAAGAGGACCATTTTCCTCAGCCTGATCAGCAGAGGTAGCTGTTCCAGACTGAGTAGCCATGGCAACAGGCTCCCTCAGTGACACTGAGCCTTGCTCTTTCTGGACACAGAACACAGCTTTTGGCTTGGTCCCACTAGCATTCTGAGGCACCATTCCTTTTAGCTGCTTTAATTTCTCACACTCTGAGATTAGATGACCCTTTCCCTGACAGAAATAACATTTTCTGGTGTATTTTGATTCTCTCTCATCTTGTTTTGGTTTTCCCTCCAAAATCTGAGGTCTTAGTTTCATGTCTGAGGGCTTCCCTTCACCATGGGCCCCTCCCCCTTGCTGGCTTTTCCCTGGTCCCTGAGAGTACTTGCTGTAGGTTTCTTTGGGTTTACCTACAGATTTCCCCTCACCCAAGGGCTTTCTTATTTGGGAAATAAAATCCGCGATCTCTGCGGCTGCTGCCACAGATTTCGGTTTCCTTTCCCTCACCTGGAATTTCAATTCCCCATGCAGGACTGAATAGAACTGTTCCAGTGCTATCAAGTCTTTAAGCTGCTCATAGGTCTCTGTCCCCTCCTGAGATAGCCATTTCTCAAGCAGCCTCACCAGTTGGGCCCCCACTTGGGTAAAAGTCTGTTCTGGTTTCTTGGTGAGGGACCTGAATCTTTGTCTCAGCTGCTCCGCATTTATCCCATGTCTGGCAAAGACCAGTTTTTTAAACTCTGCAAAATCTTTCATCAGTTCCTCAGGCATCTCGGCATAAACCTCAGCCAGGCTACCACTGATTAAAGATCGCATGATGGTCATCTTCTCAGTTTCTCTCACTGAGAAGTCCACAAACGCTCTTTCCACTAAGGAAAAGAACACCTCAGGACAATCTCCCTTGTGGTACACAGGGAATTTCTTCAGGTCAGCCTTAGACAGTTGGCCTCCCTCAGAATCCCTATTATTATTATTGTTCTGGTTCATCATTTCCAATTTTCTTAACTCATACGCCATCCTTTCTTTTTCCAGAGCAATTTTCTCTCTCTCTAATCTTTCTTCTCTTTCCAATCTCTCTATTTCAAATTGCCTTCTTTCTCTCTCTAATCTTTCCTCCATTTCCCTCACCCTCAGTTCATGCTGTTGGGCTAGGAGTATTTTTCTGAGTTCTGGGTCTTGCTCTCCTGTGCTGTCACCTTGCACTGAGCCAAATTCCTCCTCAGAACCTTGGTCAATCTGGGGGTCTTTCACTTCACTCATTTCGGCCATCTGGCTTCGAGTCAAGGGCATAATCCCCCCTCAGAACAGGCTGCTTTAAAAAGTCAAGCCTCAAAATAAAACGACCACTTTTTTCCTCTTGCCTCAGAACCAGCTTTCCCTAGAGATTGCTGCTGTTCTTCAGCACTAACTTGCAACAGTATCGAGTCAGAGCCTACCCCCCTCTGCTGGGCCTCTCAGCTGGCAAGCTAGCTCGCTGTTGCTACGCAGTTTTGCCTCAGCTTTTTCCCGCCAAAACTAGGCTGCCTCAGAGCACCTTAATCTAAGTCTCCCCAGTTGGCACGTTCTTCTACTAGCGCACCTCCCCGTGAGGTACACCTAGAAGATTACCTACGCGCCTCAGACTGTCCCTGACTAGACCCCCCTTGCTCTGGGCACACTTGCCAAGGCTTTGCTGGACCGCTGGACAACTGGACCAGTCGTATCCCACACGCTGGACACCAATCAATGTGACAAACCCAGACCTACTGGGATCTGCCACACTGTTACTAAGCTGCCACCAACCATTCCCTTTAAGAAGTCACACAGACCAGGGATGGATTTTTAAACAATAAAAAGAATAAGGTTTATTTTAAATACACACAGGCAAAATAAAACGATCAGGTGAATAAAATAAAGTAACGTGGCTTAGTTTCACTCATACATACACACAGTTTGGTTCACACAGAACCCTTAACTTGAAGCACAGACCCTGAACCTATCAGTTCTGGCTAACCCCACAGACACCTGAACCTATCAGGTTGGTAATCTGACACACAGTAGTACCCTGTCTGACACACAGACTCCCACAACAGCTTCTTCTTCCCAGCTGCTGCTTCGTCACATCCCAGTGTCTCTCAGTGTCTCATATTTATACAGTACAGCCCCTCCTCCTGATGTCCCGCCTTCCACTCCCCATAGGATGGAACTTTCCCTCCAAACCCATGATAGACAGGTAACATCAGTGCTGTATGTAACAACAAGTTCCTGTATTAAGCACAGAATTGGAAAAACTCTTAAGAAATTTATTTCTAAAACTAATCAATGCTTGTTGCTACTCACAGTGTTTGAAAAAGAACCAGTGTGGAGAAGTCATTTGGTACATTTCTTGCTGCACTTCCTTTTTGGTTAGTTTCCATTATTTTTATTTGGGGAAAAAAGATTGATAAATGAATTATTTAAAATTTGAAAAAAAAATCCTGTTAAAATGTTTCTAGAATTCCTTAAAACTGCCTTTAAAAGTCATTTTTGAAACTAAGTAGAACTTATTCACTTGGAAGTACAAATAAATTAATGCACGTATACATTATACATATAAATATACATAACTCACTCCTAGTGTAATGGTCTCCTGGAAATCAATTTTAGTGCATAATTCCTCCTGGAATAGTACATTTCTGCCTCATTCCTGATATGCAGAATGAAATTTACCCTCCCTTGCCTTGTAAAAATTGGCTGAAATCCTGTTGGCAGAGGTGCACCGTGCGACAAAGCTGACGTCATCAGCCTCAGCCATTTTGGGGCCATTCATCCAAAAAATTCCTTGGATGCATTAAAGCTTATGAAAAATAAAAAAAGCACTTGGTCTCAAAGGTGCTTTAATACTTCTGGTTTTTTTTTTTTCGTTTGCTTTGGATCACAATGCAAAGTGCCTTCTTTATAGCAGCACAGCCGGCCTTGGCTATAAGTCCAAGGGGACGCCGTTTATACTCTTTGCTCTCATAACCAGGGCACGTAGTTGTCAAATCCGGACAGGCAATGGCAGTGCACTCCTGGGGGTTTCCAATGACTAAAACAGCCCTTCTAGTGCAGAGGTGGGCAATTAATTTCTATAGGGGGGGCACATGAAAAATCTGAACTGTGCTCGGGGGCCGAACCAACTTTACTTAAAAATAAAATGAAACAGTGCTGTTATGATTGTTTTTATTTTAAACTTGTTAATCTTCACAAATACTAAAGAGTTTTTTTTTGTGGTATGTTAAAGATAAGCAACGGATCAACTTTAGACAAAAAGCTATAAATGGTTTGATTGTTTGTTTGTTTGTTTGTTTCATTGATTGATTGATTGATTTGATTTGATTTGTATCCTGCCCATCTGGTCTGTGCGACCACTCTGATGTTCCAAACTGTCTGTGGGCCGGACAGGAGCTGCTCGTGGGCCGTGTGTGGCCCTCGGGCCGCACTTTGCCCAGGTCTGTTCTGGTGTTTCAAAGAACCTGCTTTGGGCTTCTAGAATTTCCAGGGTTTTTGTTCAGAACCCAGACGTTGGATTCTGCATGTTAGCAGCTTAGAGGATCTTACTGTAGGCTTTCTTGTCTACAGTAGCTCTGGTACTGCTCCTAGACTTCGGAACTCCCCCCAGCAAGAGGCCAGGCTGGCCCCATCTTTGTTCTCCTTCTTCAAGCAGGCTTTTCCTTAATGACTGGCTGCCTAAGTGGAGTTTTTAAATGGATTGTTATCCCTTACTGCTTTGAATATGTTTTTGGTGTTGCTGCAATTTACCATCTTTTGGGGTGGTACTTGTTTGATCCTTATTAACATTTGTATACTTACTGTTTTTAGCTTTAAATATTGTCTTTTAATGATGTAAGTCACCTTGGGTCCTTCTTAAGAGGAATTCTTTAAAGGGCTGAGTAACCCTTGACTACAGCCGGGGACTCCATCTTGGTCCCCCTTGGTCCCTATCTCTCAGCTCATTCATTAGCCTTTTGAACCTCTAGGTACCTGTGACCTTTGCCAATTAAAGCTCAAGGTCACCTTCTTGTAGTGGTTATGTCAGCAAGATGGGCCAGAAAGTTCTACACCCCCAGAGTGGATCCACTAAACTACTTCATATAAAGGCACCATTGTTCTGTGACCTGCCTTATCCTTTTTGCCACATTTAGGGTCCATTCTAATCAGAACCAAGGTATTCTTCTACCCACCTTTTTCCAGGCTTTCTCATTTCCATTGGAGTTGACATTTCCTATGCTTGATGTTAAGAAGGCATTTGACTTTTATATTGATAGGAAAGCAGCTTTATAGGACTCATTGTTCGTGCATTATTCTGGTCCCATACAGAGTCTTCTGGCATCCACTCAGTGCTTTGCTAAGTTGGTGGTGCTGCGTATCACCTTGACTTACCAACTTATTGCATGTCTTGATCAATTCTGATCACTCCACTAGCGCTATGGCTTTCTCAGCTATCTTTCTCAAGTCCTCCAAACACTGTGAGCGCAGCCACCACCTATATATATATATATCATTTTAGGCTTGATGTTTCAGTGTGATGATAGAATGCCTTTGTATGAGAAGTGTTGTCTTACTGCTGACTTGGCATTCTCCTACCTCCAGTGCTTGGCAGTCACTCTTATGTGTAAATTACAGAGACCACAAAGAAGAGTAAGTCGTTTACCCCTAACTGCAGTTTTTTGAGAGGGCATCTGTGGACTCACACAGTTACCCTGCTCTCTTCCAATATCTGTTTCAGTCTTAATGTTTGGCAGTAAACTCAGAACTGAGGAAAGATTTGCTGAGGTGTCCCAAAGAATGTGCACCGGAGACTGGAGGCTAGGTTCCTGCAAAAATCTGTTCAGCTCTGGAATGTTCTTAAATTTTTTTTTTTGCAGAGGCACAAGATGCATATGTGTGAGATCACAAAGGACCACTAGAAGAATCACAGTTATAAATAATCAGACTGTCAAGGATCAGAGTGAAGGACTGAATTTAATGCACATTTCTTGTGTATCTTGAACCCGCTGGCAATCACAGCATTGCCTGCCCTTTCTGCTAATCAGAATACCTCATTTGTGCTTCTCAGCATTATAGTATCAGTGAAAAATGGGAGGTTGAGATATTTTTTGTCCCAGCCATTGCTTTTCTCTTAAAATAAAATTAAAAAAGTACCCAGAAGGTACCGCAGTTGAAACTTGTGGACAACAATATTATAAAATACCATGTGGTCAGTCCAGTTCTGTGTGACATCTCCAGGAAATTTTAGCTGTCATTTTCACATTTATTTCACTTTGCTTTCTCACATGTGGTTGTGAAACCAGTGAAGAATAATAATAATAATAATAATAATAATAATAATAATAATAATAATAATAATAATAATAATAATAATAATGATGATGATGATGATGATGATGATGATGATGATGATGATGATGATGATGATGAAGAAGAAGAAGAAGAAGAAGAAGAAGAAGAAGAAGAAGAAGAAGAAGAAGAAGAAGGACTGAGTATTTTATTATTATTTATTTGCTTTTGTGTCAGAGCAAAATATCATTTAGTTACATGCATCAAAACAACTTCTTGTCAATGATGAGAAATTTGCAAGTATTTGTTATATCCTTAGTTCATGTCTATGCTCCCAGTTAAGTAAGAGCAGAATGTAATTTTATTTTTCTTCAGAAACAATAGCAAGATCTCCCAGGGAGGAGTGGCTTGGTGACAGGCAAATTAATGAACATCTAATAAACCTTAATTAAATTTTATAATCTGGCTGGCATGCCCAAATAGAAAGATTCTATCTCCTCTCCCGGAAGTGCTGCTATTACAATACTTTATGTTACAAGCGCTTGTTCAATATCCCATTAAAATCATTTCAGTAATAAATCTACTGGCTGACAGTTCTTCAGTGAATGGAGCCATTTGTCTACAGAAACAGGGTTAAGTGGCAAACTCCTCTTTGGATTTTTTTTTTCCTTTTGGAGTTTAATTTGGAGGGGGTGTGGGAGCCGCTTTATTGCTTGGTGAGTGAGTCAGAGGCTTGCATTCCCATAACTACAACAGAGAAGTTTTCGATCTGAAGGGGAGGTAATAGATTCTCAGTTTATTTTAGGTCTGCGAAGGCTGCAGAAACATTGTAGGGTCATTAACCTGCTGCCTTAGTAAATCATTAATCCTTCTCCTCCTTGCTTTTAGAAAGATGATTGGGTTTTTTTCCTCTCATTGTAGAAACAAAACTTCCCCAATCTTACACTTCCATTTATCTATTCTTTTCTCCCAAAGATAAGCCCAGTTAGGATACATATTTAAAGAGACTTGCCATGATTGTAAGAATACAGAGATCCGATGAACGCAGATTTGGAACCTATATTTTTGCAGAGAAAGTGGGTGTAGTCCAAATATTTGCACAGGAAGGAAACAAAAGAATCCAGGTGCCATGGGGGCGAACAGGAGGAAGGAATGGGGGAAAGAGATGAGACGTGGATAAGGGAAGGGGAGCTGAAGAGAGAGGCAGCAGAAGCAAAGCTAGGAAGAGTTGAGCTGTTTGGGACTGTATGCTGCAAATTCTCTCAGCTACCAAGGCAACTGGTTGCAAGAATCTGCCAGCTATAGTCCAGAAAGATATAACTTATCTGAGCTGCAAGAGGACCAAAGTGAAGTGAAACAATTACATAATTGGAAATGCAGGGTTCTCTTGCTCCACTAGCTCAGTAGGTTTCCAGTCCATTATTATTTTTTGCTTGGTTCGTAATTCTAAAACATTGCTACTTGGCATGCAACCAGGATATCTAAAGGGCTGCATCCTTCCATTCAGACTAATAACGAGCAGGTTATTTTGCTTGTTCTACTGAGATGTACCCCTCAATCACTACCTACGTCCCGTCACCTTCCTCACCAATGCTCTTTCAGACTCCCTCAACCCAAGGAAGTAGCTGGTGTTCTTTATTTGTTAGGCAGCAAAAAAACTGAATTATGCCTATTGTTTTCTTAGTATAAGTCTATTGTGTGACAAGTATTAATGTGCATGCGATCTTCTACTTTCAGTTGTGGGGGACAGGGATCAGCTATTTATGCCTATTAAAAGGTAAGGTGGATGTTTTAAGAAAGGTTGAGAAATGTTGTTTTGACTGCTCCACCACATAGATGGTCTTATTCTTAACTGCCAGAAATGGATGCCTGAGCAAGGAAAAGCAGCAGTGATGAACTCAGGGAGGAGAAAGTAATCTTGTGCACAAATGAGGTATCACTGATACAGGTCAGTGATAAGCGTAGTGTATGGGGCCCTGAAGGGTATTTCGGAGGCTGTTGCAATACATCATAAAACAGAAAACTGTCTTGTGCCAAGGCAGTCTGTTGTCTCTATAACTCTGTGTCATCTTGATGTCCAGTTGATTCTCCAGGGTTTTAAGCAAGGATTTTCCCCAGCCCTGCCTGGGGATACTGGGAATTTAATATGGAAAATGTGATATGCAGTTAAGCCACCACACACTTCCAGTCCATTTATGGTGCGCAGTATACTATTTAGATACTTAAAAAGCCTACACTGATCTCAGTTGTTTACTGGGCCCTGTTCAAGGTGCTGGTTTTAAAGTTCTTGGGGCCTGTCTACATAGGGACCTACGACATAGAGAATTTCATTATGACCAGATGTTAAGAGCTTTAGAAGAAGTCTTCTTGAAAATACCAACAGCTCTGGAGACCTGCTTGACTAGTGTGTGAGAGAGCTTCTCCTGCATGTCCCCCCCCCCCCCAATTTTGTAATGTTCTACCACTGAGGTAATATTCTTTCAATGCATGAAGGACAAATAACTGTTAGTAGTTGTTAGGGGGACGACGACTGGATAGACGTGGTCTCCCCAGGGGCAGGGGGGATGTTTCAGCCTCCCATTGCAGCAAAAGGATGTGTGTCAAACAACCCCTTTCCAGGTTTGCCACATTTTGTGGAGGTATCTTACCCTGTACACTTACCACCCAGTAAGGTAAAGGTAAAGGTTGACATTTAGTCCAGTCGTGTCCAACTCTAGGGCGCGGTGCTCATCTCTGTTTCCAAGCCATAGAGCGAGTGTTTTGTCTGAAGACAGTTTCCATGGTCACGTGGCCAGCACAACTAGACTCAGAACGCCGTTACCTTCCCACCAAGGTGGTCCCTATTTATCTACTTGCATTTGCATGCTTTCGAATCGCTAGGTCGGCAGGAGCTGGGACAAGAGATGGGCGCTCACTCCGTCGCGTGGATTCGATCTTAAGACTGCTTGGTCTTCTGACCTTGCAGCACAGAGGCTTCTGGAGTTTAACCAGTACCTCTTGGCAAAAATCTGGATTGGAAGAACCGACCAAGATCAGCTGCCAGACATGCAAATCTGGCAGTCAGGTTCAAACTAGGATCAGGCAGACGGGGTGCGTTTCTCTGAAAGCCTGCGGGATCTGAGCAGAGGAGAAGTTAAGACTGGGTGAGATAGAAACCGAGCCGTTTTGCCCAGGCAAAGAAAGCTGTCTGGCTTGCCTTCCTTTTGTGGTTCTGAGCTGAGGCTCCATCTGTAACTGGGAGGAGGGTGCAACATGAAGGATCACTGCCATCTCTAGGCGAGGCTTTGAATAGACACAACAACAGCTGCCTCTTAAATTGGAGCAGAGAAGAAGGAGTCCTGGCATCGGTCCCAATTCAGATCCGTCTCTCTCTGCCAGGCCACCTACTCTCTCGTCTGGTGTGTATGTGTGCATACGGTTTACATGGGCTCAGGAGCATTTAGTATAAATATGTTGAGCTTTTTTCTTTTTATCTCCCCCCACTGCCCCTCCTCCCAGCATCATTAATCCCTCAAAGATGCTCGGGAGTAATATGCAGAGCAGCTAAGTAGCTCCAAAGCTAACGCTACTGCCCATGCTCTGGGAACAGCCACGGCAGGGCTTGGCTTGATCCAGGCTAGAGCAGAGGGTTTCCGGAGGATATTGAGGCTTTGGAAAAGCACGGGAGAGTCGCTGGAAATCCTCTCTGCTTATGGCAGGATCTTAACAGAGTTAACCCACTGAATGGGGGTTGCCAACAAGCAGCAACAGCAGCTCTAAATTTGCCTATGGTGCTCTCTCTTCCCTCCATCTCTTTTTCTCCTTCTCTTTCTTTCGCCCCTCTCTCCACACACCCTCGGTCTCTAGGGAAAGAATGATATGATCTTTCTGGATGATGTCTCATGGGGAGGAGATTTTATTTTCACTTCTGTGCAGCACAAGCTGTGCCATGCTGGGGGCGATAGTAGAGAGCCAGCAGATCACAGCTTCTCCTGGGAAGAGGGTGGTCTTGTACATGTCAACGCAATGGGCGGCCTCTCTCACTCCACCTCTCCCCCTATCCTAAGGTGAGAAAAGAGACATCAGGAAAAGTCATAGGCTTGCCTAAAATTGCATGGGTCAGTTTACAGGTACAGATGCAGAACTGGAAACACTTTTAAAAAGAATTAAGACAGTGGGAGGGCTGGGAATGGTTGACCTGTGTGCCTCCCACTCAGGCTGTGGTGTCAGGTGCTGACTGAGAATGGGCAACTTCAGATTCCCAAATCTCCCTCCTTGGGTTTCTTTATCTTTAAAGCCTGGACTGGACAAAATAGAGGAGACGTTCAAAAAGACCAAACTGTCAAACAGCCCTTAAAATAGATGACTTTTTTTTTAAACAAAAAAGGGCATATGACTGTCTTCCCCAGGAGGCATTTTTGCTCCAAATGCTACAGAAAAACCACTTTTTGGTGGCATTCCATCAACAAATGGTAAGTGTGCATTTAAACTTCCCCCAGGAAGAATCCTAGCCAGAGTAATTCAGTCTTTAAGACTGTCAAGATATTGTTGGGCTACAACCTCCATCACCCCTTATGCTTGTCCTGGCTGACTATGGCTGTGATCCAACAACATCTAGAAGGCCACTGTAGCTGCTCACTTTAAAGAGAGCAGGGAGTATTCCTCTAGCTGCCACACACAGCTGAAACACATACTGTTTTGCACAAATGTTCTAGAGCTGTGTTTCCTAACCCTGAGTCCCCAGATGTTCTTTGATTAGAACTCCTAGAAATCCTGGCCATGACAGCTATTGGTGAAGACTTCTGGGAGTTTTAGTCCAAGAACATCCGAGGGCCCAAAGTTGGGAACCATTGTTCTAGAGAGGCACAGATTCCATGTATGTATGTATGTATGTATGTATGTATGTATGTATGTATGTATGTATGTATGTATGTATGTATGTATGTATGTATGTATGTATGTATGTATGTATGTATGTATGTATGTATGTATGTATGTATGTATGTATGTATGTATGTATGTAATTACATGCTACCTCATCCAAGGTAAAATCTTAAAACACATAGAAGAACAAGCCTTGCTGAGGGAAAATCAGCATGGCTTCTGTAAGGATAAGTCTTGTCTCACAAGCCTTTTAGAATTCTTTGAAAAGGTCAACATGCATGTAGATGTGGATGAACCAGTGGATATTGTCTGTCTGGATTTTCCGAAGGTGTTTGATGTGGTCCATCACCAAAGACTGTTGAGAAACTCCAGAGTCAGAGGATAAGAGGGCAGGTCCTCTTATGGACTGAAAATTGGTTGAGAACCAGGAAACAGAGAGTAGGTTTCAGTGGGCAATTTTCACAATGCAGGGAGGTGAAAAGTGTGTCCCAGGGAATCTGTCCTGGGACCGGTGCTTTTCAACCTTTTCATAAATGACCTGGAGACAGGGATAAGCAGTGAAGTGGCCTAGTTTGCAGATGACACGAAACTTTTCTGGGTGGTGAAGACCAGAAGGGATTGTGAAGAGCTCCAGAAAAATCTCTCCAAATTGGGAGAAGGGGCGTCAGAATGGCAAATGTGTTTCAACAGAAGAAAATGTAAAGTAATGCACACTGGGTCAAACAATCAAAAATGTAGTTGTCAGTTAATGGGTTCTGAGCTGTTTGTGACAGATCAGGAAAGAGATCTTGTGCTGGTGGACAGCTCGATGAAAGTGTCAACCCAGTGTGCAGCGACAGTGAAGAAGGCCAGTTCTATGCTAGATATCATTTAAAAGGGGATTGAAAATAAAACAGCCAACATTATAATGCCATTGTACAAAATGCTGGTGAGGCCGAACCTATAGTATTGCGTACGGTTCTGGTTGCCGCACCTCAAAAAAGACATAGTGGAACTGCAAAAGGTGCAGAAGAGAGCGACTGAAATGATAACTGGGCTGGGGCACCTCCCTTATGAGGAAAGGCTACAGTGTTTGGGGCTCTTTAGATATGACTGAAACATAAAATTATGCAGAGGATGGGTGAAGTGGATAGAGGGAAGCTCTTTTCCTTCTCGTGCAATACTGGAACCAGGGGACATTCACTCAAATTGAGTGTGGAGAGAGTGCGAACAGACAAAAGAAAATATTTATTTACCCAGCATATAGTTAGTCTGTGGAATTCCTTGCCACAGGATGTGTGGATGGCATCTGGCCTAGATGCCTTTAAAAGGGTATTGGACATATTCCTGGAGGAAAAGTCCATCACAGGTGACAAGCAATGATGGGGATGTACAATCTCCAGGCTTAAAAGGAAGGTACCTCCAAATGCCTGATGCAGGGGAGGGGTATCAGGAGACAGGTCTCTAGGTTTCTTCTGTGTTCCCAGAGGCATCTGATGGGGCCACGGTGAGATACAGGAAGCTGGACTAGATGGGCCCTTGGCCTGATCCAACAGGGCTCTTCTTAGGTTCTCTCTGCCTCTGCTCTACAGAGTGATTAACCTTAAATAAAGCAGACATTCTTCTCTGCTACCTGGGCCATGCTCTTTTTTTTTAATCCGGATCAATATGGACCTCTTCATCCACATCTGCTTTATTTTTTCTGATACTACTACTGTATGGAGGATGGTGAGGATTCAAGAAAAATATACCTTTTATTTTTTCTACGACTAGTGTTGCTGAGAGATACGAGAGGGAAAAATGATGCCCATTGGTTTCACACGGAAGAAGTGTGGCAAGTATTTAGTAAGAGTTGTGGTTTGTGCTCATACTTTTCCACATAGATAAATGAGTAGGTAGGTAGGTAGATATGTTTGCTGAAAGTGCATAGATGATTGTTAAGCATTATACACACACATACAATGCCCACATTGTATAGTACTGATCAGGGCCTGTCTGAAAGTTTCCTAAAAAACCCCATTAAAAAGCCATTCCATTTGGTTTGTGGCTTTCATGATGTAAATAGCTTTCTAGTCTCTCTTTCTGTGTATATGGAGAGAGGGGTGGAGAGAAGAAAGTAATTCAATGACTGGGAGAAATTAAGGAGAGAATTCAAGATTTTACAGGGTGATTTTACAGGGTGATTAGAGGACAAAAGTCCTCTTCTTAAAGTGCTCTCTCTTTTTGTTAAACTCTGTCACTTCTTCCACTTTTTTCCTTGTCACAGAAAAGATATTTAGTGGGGAAAAGATGATATTATGCAACCATTACTTCTAATTGCTAGCATGGGGAGTCCTCCATCTGGAAGTGCTGAGAAAGAGGGAGGAGGTGAGGGGCAGACACTCACTGATTCAGACATTACTTATGTCTAAAAGCAGTACATGTGATGGAAATAAAACACCCCCCTTTTTTTCCTAGTTACGATGATAGAGCACAATCCTAGAAAGCCACACTGAAGTGAAACGGAGTTGTACAAGATCACTAACCTACATTGCATGGTTGTTAGGGGGATAAAATTGGTGGCAGTGTATTTATTTGTAACATTTACGTCTCCCTTTCTTCCAGTGAACTCAAGGTGGTATACATGGCTCTCCTCTTACCCACTGTTCCCCCACAAAACCCTATATAATTCTAGAACTGCAGACCTGGAAGGGACCCGGTGGATCAAATCTAGTCCCTACCAAGGAAGCACAGTGGGAAATTGAACTCCAGACCTCAGATTTTCAGCCAGATACCTCAAACACTGAGCTATCCAGCAGGCTGAAAATGTGTAACTGGCTCAAGATTAAAAACCACAGAGTTGATGGAGTCTGAGGCCACATGTCTTCCATTGAACACTCACATTGAGTGAGAAGGCCTCAGTTCCACCTGGCAGCAATCATGGAGTTTACCTTGAGCCCTGCTGAAATCAATACGAGGAGTTAATAAACATATTAGCATAGTCATGTGATTTTATTTCAAGGTTACGAGAAAGATCCACATCTGATCACACTGGAAAGGGTTGATTTTCTCTTCCTTAAAGTGATCCTTCCAAACGTTGGGGAATCACTCCGATCTGGCCCTCCAAAGCAGAGGTCCCCAACCTTGGGCCTCCAGATGTTCTTGGACTTCAACTCCCAGAAATCCTGGCCAGCAGAGGTGGTGGTGAAGGCTTCCGGGAGTTGCAGTCCAAGAACATCTGGAGGCCCAAGGTTGGGGACCACTGCTCCAAAGGTCCAGTTGGGGCTGGAGTTCTGCTGCCCCAAATCTCTTGAGGTTTTGTTTTCTAATAAGGATCTCTGGGACTGAAGGTTTAATAGCAGTCTAACTGGATGAAAAGAATTGCTCCCAAGGAAGTGTGCGCAGAATTGTGATCTTGAGTAGCATTGATTTCAATGGGAGCTTTAGTCTCTCTCGCTGAAGTCAACAGGGCCTCAGCTATATGGTCTGATTTATACTGAAATATCAGAATTTGCCTTGCATGAATGGTGTATTTTAACCTTCAGAGAGACAGACAAGAGAGAGAAAAAGTTCCATGGTTGCAATATTGATCTTTCACAGGAAGAGATCCCCATCCAGATTCCTTTCCAGCTGAAAAACATACTGGATGATTTGGAGTCAGCTGCTGTCTGCCAGCCTAGCATAGTCTGGACTGTTTTACAGATTTTTTGTGATAATAAAAGGTCCGATGGTATTGCTGTATCTCATGGTTTTTGGAAGAAGGATGGCGGATTTAACAACCAGCTAGATGCTGACTAATTGTTACGGGACTTCCAGATGCAGAGAATTCAGCCAGGCTGACCTAATCTGTCTTTTGGTATACTTTTCAAGGTATATTTTTCTGGACTGGGAACAGTCTCTGTAACTACCATGAGAGTGGGAAATTGGACATAATCTTATAATCCCTCTTGTAGTAATAATTCTTTCAAAAAGACAACAACATATCTTGTATAAGCTGCCCCAATTTCCAGTTTCTTGGCATTCCACTGTACAGTTCCTGGAGCTCTTTTGATTAACTGTTTCAGTAATTAGCTTCCTTAAAAGCATCTTTATAGGTCTTTTTCTGAGAGAGAAAGGAAAATGAATCTGCTATTAGGGGAGGGGTGAGACTGAGCAGCCCTGAAAAATAAGTTATTACCATACACTGATTTCAATTTAAGATTGTATTGAACTTGAAACAGCCTGGTTTTTGTTTGTGTCTGATTTTGTTAATATCATATTACATCCTCCCTTTTCAAAAATGTTACAATGCTTTATCCTATAATATTTCAGTTGTTTAGAATTATACCATAACGTTCTGTGCTTAGTTGTCTGTTCCTTAAGTTCTAAATTGCATCAAGCCAAAAGAGACAATCAGATCTGTAACTGTTTTACTAGTTTCCAAGTTGTTTGTTATGCTGGTCTCTAGATGCCAGTGATCTAAGGTTAGAGTCTTTATTTATTATATTTATTTCTGCCTTTCCATGAGTAAGCTCAAGGCACTGTACATATGTCTCCTTATCAGGGAGGGCAAAAAGCTGAGGAGGGCAAGATGAGAAAGAGTGACTGGCTGACCTGAGATTAGTGTGAATTAGGCTGGAATTAAAACTTGGATCTCCAAGGTGCAGTTCAGCACTAATAACTTACACTAGTTTTAGTTAGAGGAGGTACAAATCTAATAAGATCTTTAGATGATTCCAAACTGGGAAGAGTAGAAAATACTTCAGAAGATGGAATCAGGATTGACTTAAACAGATTGGAAAGCTGGGCCAAAATAAACAAAAAGAGACCTGGCAGGGGAAAAAATATAAAGTTCTATACTGAAGTAGGAAAAATCAGATGCACAGGTGGATGACAACTGACTTGGCTAGTACCACCACATCAACAGTGTGATGTGATGGGGAGGAGGAGAGATGCAGTGCTAGGTTGCATCAGCAAATGTTCACATCAAATGCCACTCTCTTCTACAGTGGTGCCTCGCTTGATGACGTTAATTCGTTCCAGCGGAATCGCTGTAGAGCGAAACGTTGTCAAACGAAATAAAAAAACCCATTGAAACGCATTGAAAACAGTTCAGTGCATTCCAATGGGCTGAATACTTGCTCGTCCAACGAAGATCCTCCATAGGGTGGCCATTTTCCGGTGCCTGTCTTGCGAAAAATCAGTCCTAAAAACAGCGGGGGGGGGCATTTTCTTCAGCCGGTGCCCATTTTGAAACCCCATGATCAGCTGTTTGCTGATCGTCGTAAAGCAAAAATCGGTTCCCGAACCAGGGAATTGATCATTGTTAAACGAAAAAACCCATTTAAACCATTGTTTTGCGATCGCAAAAACCTAATCGTACAGCGATTTCCTCGTTAAGTGAGGCAATTGTTAAGCGAGGCACCACTGTACTTGGTGAGTCTTCACCTGAAACACTGTGTCTACTTTTGAATACTACGGTCCTGAGATTCCCAAACTGAGAGGAGAAAGATATGAACATATCAAAGAGGAGAATGAAGGCCAGAATAAATGGTTGAAGGAGTTGAGAATGTTTAGCCTGGAAAAGAGAAAACTGAGACATGGTATCTTAGCCATCATAAACACTAAAGAGATGTCACATAGAAGATGGAGTAAACCTGTTTTCTGCTACCTCACATGATGGGATTTGATTCAGTAGATTTAAACAAAAAGAAAGGAATAAGTTATAGGAAGAAACTCCTGGCACTAAGACCTGTTTGGCAGTGGGACTGGACTGGACTCTTCTTTATTTGAAGTTATTAAACAAAGATTAGATGACCATCTGTCAAAATGCTTTAGCTACAAAGCTGTGGCTTCTTGCACTGGCAACAGGTTTGGGCTCAATGACCTTTAGGACCTGTTCCATTTCTCCATTTCTGTTATTCTTTTAAATCTCATTCAATAGATTTTCAGGAGAGCCATAGCGATCTAGTGGATAGAGTGCTGGACTAGGACTCAGGATACCTGGATTCAAATCCATGTTTGGCCATGGAAATGCACTGAGGTGGCCAATGGTGAAACTGTCTTTGAGCATCACATATACCTTGAAAACCCTCTAAGGGTCACCATAAACTAGAAGCCATTTGATGGCACATAACAAGAAGAGCACTCTGCCTGGGAACTGCAACTGGATTCAGACCGTAAGCTTGAATGCTCACTCGCAATAATTATTGATGGTCAAAGGCCAAAGAAAACATTCAGTGTGAGAAGCAACGAATGGTAAAAACACAATAAGAGCTGTGCTGCTATGACCTAGTCCAGTTTAGTATGGAAAGGGTTAACATCCTGAGAAAGGTAGCTGGTGATGTCAGTGGTGATGTCAGAGGTCTCAGCCAATGAATTTCATGGAGGAACCTTTAAATTACCAGCAAGAAATCCCTTTCTTTGGCCAGTCATGTGGGAGAGCTGATCCCAGGACAATCAATGGAGGATGAGAAACAACTAAATGGTGGTGAGTAGACTCAAGATTATAATGAGCTAATTTGCCTCAGGGATTATAATTCTGTTCTGGCTGTGTTGGTTATCCAAAAATGCTTCCCTGCAGCTTCTTATTTCTTTTACCACTATTATATATATATTAGGTTTTTGCCTGGAGACATACCTTTTTGTTAGAATGTAATAAAAGATAATAAAGGTTAAAGCCTTCTTGGGTATAATTCATCCAGCCTGTTGCTTCTCTGTTTGATTCGTGTTCTGAAGGCTTTTCCAGTTAAGGGCAAGAAAAGCAAGCTGGGAGTCTTCTTGGTTTTCTCTTTCTTTGTTTTTGAACTTTCCCAAGTTCAGAGAAAGGGACAGACTTCACAACAGAAATCCTACCATCTGTTGGGTAAACATGGCTTCCCTTCCTCTCAACTGCCACCACCTCCACCTCTTTCATCCATCTATCAGTCGCAGGTGATGTGAAAAGTCATCCCTTACCTCATCAGGTTTTTAAAGATGCTGGTTGAGGAATAAGTTTATAGATGCCAGTAACCGAGGTCTGCTTCTGTTCTTCAGTGGCTGGAACTTAGAATAGGGATAGCTAAGGTCATGTTCAGTCCACCTTTGGAAGGGATAGCTTGCAAAAGTACCCTGTCATGGGAAAATCTACTGGGTTGTTTCCTAATTGTCAAGAAGGTAAAATAAAGTTTTATAAGATCAAGAGGGAGCAGGGAAGCTTGAGTTGAGGTGGAAGATGATACTTCCGTTCTGGCTACTCAGAAAGTTGCAGGGCTTCAACCATGCAAATATCTAGCTCTGCTGTGTCTCACCAGTCTGTTTGAAGGAGAGAGAGCATGAGTGAGCAAGGGGTTGAAGTAGCTGGATTTTACAAAATTTTCAAGGGCAATAGATGTAGAAGAAAGGACAGAAAATCCCGGGATTAAGAGAAAGTTTGCTGTTTAAACAGTTGTCATGCCTAGGCATGGGGATTTGCTGGAATCCTCCCAGCCAGAATTCTGGGGGATTTAGCCAAGGAATCAAAAGTCCTCATGCACATTTTCTGTTACAGGTGGGGATGAAGGGTCCATCAGCCATTACCTTTCTGCGAAGAAGGCAGGGGAAATGGGAATAGCTAAACTCTGTGGGAGCTATAAGAGATTGGGGACTCGTAATCCAGGGTCTGTATGGAGTGACACTAAAAAAAAAAAAAGATCAGTTCCAGAGTGGTTGTCAGTTAGAACAGAAAGAACAGAACCCTGAGGTGCCTTCAAGAAGAGCAAGTTCTCATTAGACTAAGAGGCTGAGAATGTTTTTCAGTGTTTCAAAATGCAAAAGCAGTATTGGGGCAAAAGAAATTCCAAAGCACATTCTGAGGTGATCTGAGATTAGCTAAAAAGAGATAGAAAGTGTGCAAAAGCAAAAATAATTGTACAAGCTTTTGAAAGAATATTATCTTCTTTAGGCAGGTGTGAAAATAAAGCAGGATGTAAAAGAGGAAAGGGGACAAGGGGGCTAAATCTTGAGCAACTGCACATTATTGCAGAAACTAACTGAGGAAGGTTGTTCCAGACAAAGGGCTGGGTCTCCTCTGGTGATACAGCAGTTGTGAGAGACAACCTGGTAAATCCCATGGATTGTACCAGAGCTACAAAGTTAAAAAACGTTTGGCTGTCCATCTTTCACAGTAAACCCAAAGCTACTCCACCTTGTCTGGGCATACAACCTGCTATGCTTTAGGGTACAGTGGACCCTTGACTTACAGACGGCTTAACTTACAGACTTTTTGAGTTACAGACTTCTCTGGCAGCAAAATTTAGGTTTGACTTGCAGCCTGAGAATTGACTTACAGACTAGAAAAAACCCAAAATGGAACAAAAATGGCCTGTTACGGGATTAATCAGTTTTCAATGCACTGTAGGTCAATGGAGACTTGATTTACAGACTTTTTGACTTCCAATACGGATTAAGTTCTCAAGTCAAGACCCCACTGTATCTGAGGGTGGGGGTTGTCATAACGGTAATTCCCAGGTACAAAGACTGTAATTTGCATCTGTCGTTATAAAAAAAAAGCATTATGGGCTTGCATTGGGTTTGGACAAATCCCAGACCAAATCAGGTTACATATTTGGTCAGATTCCTTTTTGTGCCAAGACAGAGGCAGGATCCTCCAAAGAAAATCTGACCAGCGGTATGCAAGAATGCTAGGAAGGCTGGAAGTGGGTGAGTAGCCTGCTGACGGGGGGGGGGGGGCGGCCACAAGAGGACACATCACTCCGAATGTCCTCCAGTCCAACTTGGAGGCAGTTCCATCTAAATTTGCCCTATTTGTTCAGTCCAGCCTTCTCAAAGCTGGTGCCCGGTGGCCAGTAAGAAGAGAGCAGAATTTGGAAAACTTGATTTGTTTGTTGAGAACTCCCCAAATTCCCCACTTGTGCCAGCTTGTGATGCTTGTCTGGGGATTCTGGGAGCTACAGCCCAAAACAGTAACTTTTCAAGCTCCGGATAGGAATTTTGCAAAGGATTTGAATGGCTCCAGGTTAAAGAAGGCGGGGTGGACACTGCTTGCCTCCACCAGCATGCACCGTTGCTGTTTTTATAAAATATTTCTCTGAAAGAAATTGCATTTTAACTTTGAGGAGACTTGCTTTAGAAACAGAGGTTCTCCACTATTTTGTATTGGTCAGTAGCTTGTCCTGTTGGGTTATGTGCAGAAACGGAAAGCTTTTGCTTTTCTAGACTACAAGTTCCAGAAGGAGAGTGTGAGTGTGCTGGCTGTGGGATTCTGGGAGTTGTAGTCTTTTTTTTAAATGAACATTTCACATCTCAGGTTGGGGGGATTCATTTTCTGTCTTCTCTCCCCCTTCCCCAGATTATGCTGTCAATAAAGTGGCAGTTTTAAGCCGTCTACATGTGAACATGCCCTTAATGTCTGAGGCAGGGGTTTCCTGGACAGGGGGGGTATTAAAAGCAGATGCCTTTTTATTGGATTAGTTCTCTCTGCATCCAAATAGAGGGATAATTAGGTTTTCATTAGCCAGAGATGATGTATAACATCTGGATGTCCCAGCCAAGCCATGGAGAAGAACAGCGTCCGCCTGACCCATTGGCATTCTTGGACTGGTGTTGCTTAATTGTTTTGAAAGGTTATTCTGGTTTTCTTGCTGCTCCCTCTCTTTCCCTCATCTTTATTTATTGAAGGTAAGCTTTTCTTTGGGTAGCATATTGAATTTCATGTCAACAGGGAATTGTCCCAAGGCCATTTAAAAAAAAGACAATTTAGAATTTAGAACACTCTGTTCTCTTCAGAAGTCTTGCACTACAGCTCCCATTATCCCCAGTGTTGTGATGATGTCTGGAAAGTCAGGATTATATTTCAACTATTTAGATAGTGGCAGGAATACTTTTCGTCTTCTTACCTCACAGGATTCTTAGAATAAAATGGGGAGTGGGTGGATGAGAATCATGTACCAAAATTCTCCAAAAAATATATATATTTTCCCTAAAGCTATGTTATGATAATAAGGTAAAAACAACAAAAGGCAGGGAGGTTTTTAATTGGCGCAGGTAAGATTGGACTATGTAGAATTGAACTATGAAACTTCCAAATGAAAAATAAATGTTGTACCACGGAGCTGTCGGCTCTTCTCTCTGGTCCTTGCCTTTCCCATGCAAAGTGTGCTTATATACTGCTCCACAGTGCTAATGGCACTCACTGAGTGGTTTACAATATAATTATGTAGGCTACACATTGCCCCTCCTCTTCATTACCTAGGTACTCAGTTTACTGACCTTGGAATGATGGAAAATCGAGTCAATCTTGAACTGGCTATCTGAAGCTCAAGTTTGAACTCAGTTTGTGAACAGAGTCTTGGCTGCAAAACTGCAGTTTAATCTGCATCATAGGGCTCTTCAATATGTGTGTTTGATTTGGCTGTTATTATTGTTACATTGTTGATGAAATGTATTTGTCAACTTCTTCTAAATGAAAATGACACTTCTCTTTTTTAAAAAAGGTTGAAGATAACAGCAACAAAACAATAAAAGCAACTTACCTATACCTTAACCTAAAAAAATGTTATGTTTTATGTTATGTTTTATGAGAGACTTAGGGCCTGTCCACACTGGCATATACAGTATAGTATATGGACTGCTGATGGTGTGGATTGGAAAAAAAGATATTGTCTGCAAGTGTTTCTACTTATAACAATCCATCCTTCCCCTTTAAAAACTGTTGAACACCTTTCTCGCCCAGCAGTAGGGCATGCATTCTTTTTGGTGTGCTTGTTGTTGAGCCAAGAGATAGCAGCCTCAGCTTCCAATTGCCACCATGACTGTAGATTCTGAGAGAAAAGGGAGGGGGAACAAGGGAGGGGAAACAGGGAGGGGGAAGGGATAAAATGGAACGGTGCTGACAGAGGGAGCAATGTTTAAAAAAATAATTTCATTTCCCTTGATGACCAGGAGAACCTTTTGATTGACAGCTGATTGGGTTACAAGGGGCTGTTGGCTATTCAGACAGGAGGAACACGCTGAGTGATCCATCACATGGCCACACACCCAACCTCACAGGCCACAGCCTAATCTACCCTTCACTCAGAACAGCCAGTCTGGACAGACCCATAGCTAAGATTAGTAGGAGTCCAGGGCTTTGACTTTTGTTATGCTATCCTCCCCCCAAAAAAGAGAACTTTCCCAAATTATTTCCTCTCTGAGCAAATTTTTGGACTCCAGTCATCAAGTTACCCAGAGGTGGCTTCAGGATTAGAGTCTTCTGCTAAACTATTTTGCAAGAAAATGTCTTCCAGTAAGAAATGCATTGCAGCTTTTCACCCTGTCTTGGCCATGTTTCCTTGAGAACAAACTGTTCTGAATTCTGTGGGACTTATTCAAGGGGAAGTGTGCACAGAATTGTAGTAGAAGTGACCGATAGAACTCTTGATCAAGAACTGATTTGGAGTGTGTATGTGTGTGTGCATGCTTTGAGTTGTCATGGCAATGAGGAATACTGGCAAGGATGATGTCAAATGTGAAGCTGCATTGTAATTTGAAGGGTGTGGGTAAGGGGGACAGGTTAAAGATAAAAACTACCCCAGACGTGGATGCTGATTGAGATTATTCTAGCGTATTCTTCACCCCTACTCCTGTTTGAAATATGAGGTGTTGTGTGCTCCTCAGCAAGTCAGCACTGTGTAGTGATTCCTTATTAGGCTGAGAGGACTTGGGTTCAGGTCTTCATTTGTCCACAAAAATTACCACATGACTTTGAGTTAGTTGCACTTTCACATCCTAACCTGCCCTACAAGATCGTTGTGAGAAGAAGAGAGCCATGTAATTGACTTTGGAGTCCTTGGAAGAAAGATATACTGCATAAGTGTAACATACCGTTATGTGCTGCCAAATTGATTCTCATTTAATGCAAAGTATAAATGTGTACATGTATAAACCTATAAATATAACATATTCTGAGAATTAAGTAACACCTCAATGAATGTTTTCTGGATCTGTTTGAGGGAACGTATATGTAAAAATAATTTGGAATCATCAGCTTTTCTTAAGGCACAAAAGGCTACTGGGGGGGGGTGGAGTATTGTGTTGCCATCTGGTGTGAGGTAGAAGTGCGGTGGTAATGGATACTGTAGGTGCTTCACTTGGGCTGCCTAAAACTGAGCATTTGCAGAAAGAGTAGAGCAAGGCTGGGGACCCCTTTTTCAGCTTATGGGTTGGATTAAATTTCCAAGACATTTCCAGGGCAACCCAGTGTTGAGTGTAGCCCAAGAGAAAACAGCGAGACCTAAAATAACCAGCATATTTTCACTTACACCTTTTCCTGTCAGTACCTAAATTTTAGGAAGGCATTTTCACTTTTTAGTTTGGAAAAGAGGAATCTGCAAAGGCCACAAAGCATCCAAATAATGAGGGGAGAAGAAGCAGCCATCTGTGGAAACCCCGAGAGCCAGCCTGGAGCCACCCGAGGGAGGCTGATTTTGGCCTGGGAATGCCTCATCTCTAGAGTAGAGCAAGAGCCCTTTTCTTCAAAAAGAGCCACTCGAGTCAGCCTTAGTCCGTCAAGTCTAGTATTGCCACTTGGGTGCTTTCTGGTGGTATCCTTCAGTATCTTTCCATCTGGAGATCACTGACATTCCTGATTGGTTTCATGATTGAGCAGGTCTCATCCTGCATACAAATCAGATTACTGTATTTTTCTGTGTATAAGACTGTACTTTTGTCTAAAATCTTTAGAATAAAAATTGAGGATCGTCTTATACACGGAAGTAAGCTGAGGAAAGAGCAAAAACAAGTGGAAGCGAAAGCAGGGATCAAAGTAATCCTGCAGGGCTTTGATCCCTTTCCCCCTACACTTGCTAAGTCCCACTTAGATTTCTTTCTTTTGGGTTAGAAAAGTGGGGGCGTCTTATACATGGGGGCATCTTATACACGGAATGTATGGTACATAGGGTGCATCAGGGTGGAGTGGTGCTTCATTGCATTCATGGTTTTGATGCTGGTGAGCCCATGGTTGTGTCTCTCTGTATTTTGGGGCACCTTTCTTATCTTTCTCCTCAGCACCATATGAATAGCATTTTCAAACAATCTGCTGCATTTTCTCCTTAAAAAAACAACTGCACACCACTGCTGCAATACCATGGCTGAGACTTTAACTCTATGAGTCAGAGTATCCATATTCAGATTTTGTCTTTGCAATGAGCTCCGTATGTGCCCATAGACAAAGAACTCTGTCAGGCTCATTCCTCTCATCATTCAAATAAGAATAAGTAGTAATACTGACTTCCCTGACTAGGATGTTTTAAGGATTAGCACAGTAATCATTTTGAACACTTGAAGGCACTATACAAATTTTGAATGGTAAAAATTTAAATACTCATTTTGTAAATGAGAAGGTGTTCTAGCACCGATTTAAAAATGGAATAAAACATAATGTCTTTCTGCTGTTTCCAGCTGGTGCCATTTTGTCATTTATTTAAAATACTTTTACCCTGGTTTTCTCGTTAAAAAGGACCCAAGGCGATATACATCATTAAAAAGACAGTATTTAAAGCTAAAAACAATAAATACTGTGATTGCTTTGTTTCTAAAGTGTTGTATTTCCATTTTTCCTTCTCCCTTTAACTTTTTTGAAGGAATTGTGAGGTTGTAGTGTTGTGTGCTTTAGTGCACATTTTAAAAGTGTGTTCATTTGCTGGGTGATTCTCTCCCCGCTGCATTTTTATCCTGCTCTTCAGACAGTCATTTTTTGTCTCCCAGAACAGCTCTAAACAATCAAGAAAGAGGGGCAGGATTTCCCATTGAGCATCCAAAGCATAAAGCCAAGAAACAGAAAGAAGACAAACAGGAGGAGTCAGCCCTAGTCCTGGGGCTACAAACACAGACATAGGGTGGCAAGAGGTGAAAGTCTATGGCAATTCCAGAGGTACCTTATGGAGAAATGAGGAGAGTTGTAATTGCACAATAAAACGCTCAACAAAATGCCTTGGCAATGCCTATGTGCTCTGTTAGGAAGTCACCCCACCTCTGTGACCTATTATGCACCTTCAGGTTAATTCTGACTTTATGGAAGCCATTCCCAGGGTTTCCTGGGAATAGAGTGCTGTACTTAGAACTGTAAAGGGACGTGGTGGTGCTGTGGGCTAAACCACAGAAGCCTCTGGGCTGCAGGGTCAGAAGGCCAAGCAGTCGTAAGATCGAATCCACGCGACGGAGTGAGTGCCCGTCACTTGTCCCAGCTCCCGCCAACCTAGCGGTTCGAAAGCATGTAAAAATGCAAGTAGATAAATAGGGACCACCTTGGTGGGGAAGGTAACAGCGTTCCGTGTCTAAGTTGCACTGGCCACGTGACCACAGAAAGATTGTCTTCGGACAAAACGCTGGCTCTGTGGCTTGGAAACGGGGATGAGCACCGCCCCCTGGAGTCGAACACGACTGGACAAAAAAATTGTCAAGGTGAACCTTTACCTTTACCTTACTTAGAACTGTACATTCATCTCTTCCAGGGATGCGCCTGGACTGTGTCGTTTGCCCAAGGCTGTAAAGGCTGCCTTTTCTCCCAAGAGGCTTCATAGGGAATTGAAGTCCCAGCCTCTGGCTCTGTCGCCAGATGCCCAACGCAAGGAGCTCTTCAGGCCAGCCACGGCCTCTCCCATCTCACTTGATATTTACGAACAGCAACAACAAAGCTGACCCTCAGGTAGGTTTTCTCCAAGTTCTGTGGCAGAAGAGAGCTGTTGGGCTGCAGCGGGTGACCCTGGATCCCTGTCTCTCTCTTTCCCCCTCTCTCACCTCCCTCGTTGTAAATAAAGTGTTAAGGACTCAGGAGGAGAGCTGTCTAAACAGGCTGGCTATGAAATATAAATGTAATAGTTTAATTAATAACTCTAAGGGTGTGTGACTTGGTTAATTCAGTGGCCCCACCGGTCGTTTCAGCCCAAATAAGGGAGAACTACCTGGCAGAGAGGGGAGGTTAGCTTCTGAACATCCCTGGCCTACATTCTCTGACAGGCGTCATGCCCCTCTTTTTGGTACAGCCTGATTCTGTCCTGCTCGTTTATTTTCAAGGTTTCGTTTTGAACCTTTTCTGTGTCACCTGGTGATTACAAATGTCAATGCTTCTATTATACTCTGATCCTTCGGTATTTACTCAGAAGTAAATCCCACAAAATTATATGGCGGCCACCTCCCACATACATCTCATTCGGTGTCAGCTTTAATTTGGAGTTGCTGCTCCTTGCGCTCTGAGCTAAGGTTCTCTGCTCGCTTACAATGGGGTTTGTTTCCCAGTAAACGTGTGGGCCAAAATAACCAAAACGACAGGCACGTTTAGTGCTGCTTGTTCCCAAAAACCAGCCTCCGTGGGCTTATTCCCAGGTAAACGCGGGTTAAGATTGCAGCCTCGGCCATAACCTGCCTTTATTGTGGCCGAGGAAGGAAGGGTGTCGACTCCAAAGAGGTGTGTGGCTAAACTTGGGAGTTCAGGGGACTCTGTACCGGCGCTTAATCGAAGGGGTGTGTGTGTTTGGTGATGCTTGTCATTGAAAGATGCGGGGCATGATCCTAAGCGCCTTTACTCCGAGGTAAAGTCCGCCTCCTTCGGTACGGCTTGTGTTTTCACTCCGTATGCACAGCATTTGTATAAAGGGGGGGTTGCGGTTTGGGGGCAGTTTCGCCCAAAGGGCGCTCGGGGCCTGCACGCAGTCCAGGGAGGTGGGTCGGTCGGTTGGTTTGCTCGCTCGGTGGAGGGGAGGTGGTCCGCTGGGTGCTCCTCTTCCCCGATCCTCCCTCCGCGGCGTCGACGAGACTCGGGCTCCCTTCCCGGGGCGTGGAGTAACTGACGCGCTTATATAAAAGCTTCCCGGTTGCGGCCGCCTCGTCGCTGGTTGCGCCCCCGTGGTTGGCCCTCCGGCTTAATTCGGTTCAGTGCAGAGCGCATAAAGGAGGCCCGGCGAGCGGAGGCGAGGCGCAGCCCGCGTTGCTGGCCCACCGGCGGCTGGTCGGGCAGCTCTCGCCCTCCCTCCCGCCCTCCCTCCCGCCGCTGTCTCGCCGCCCCCCTCCCTCCCTCCCCGGGGAAAAGAGGAGCCGCTGCCGCCGCCGCCGGTGCCCGAGGAGGAGCGTGCTCGCAGCCGCCCGGGGGGAAGGCGGGCCGGCCGGCCGGCGGGCGCGGAGCGAACTGGACGAGGAGGAGGAGGAGGACGGCGGCGGCGAAGAAGAAGTGGCCCAAGCCGGCGCGCCCGGTGAGCGAGTGAGTGAGTGCGTGGCCGCGGGTGGGCTTTCTCTCCCGCCGCCGCCGCCGCCGAGCGAGCCCTTGGGGGAGGGTTTCCTCTCTCTTTTCCAAAGGCGGCTTTGCCCTCCCTTCCCTCCGCGCCCCAAAGTGGGAGCGCCCCGCTCTGCTCCGCTCCGCTCCTCCGGCTTGGGTCCAAGAGGACGGGCGCCGCTTCGCCCCTCAGCCGGCCGGCGAACTTCGGGCGCCCGTCTGAGCAGCGGCAGGAGGACCCCGTCGGGGCGCCGGCCGGCCAGCCAGCCAGCCAGCGCAGCGGGCGATCGCCCCCGGCCCCGGGGAAGTGGCCGCAAGTCCGGGAATTGGCGGCTGGGCGGGCGCCGGCGCGCCCCGCGGGGCAGGGCGGGCAGGGTTCCGCCGGCGGGCGCGGCGGAGTTTGCGCTGGTTCCCAGCCGGGGTCAGGCGGCGGCGGCGGCCAGCTTGGGACTTCCCGCTGCCGAGAGGGTCCCGGGGCGCCTGCAAACTTGGGGCAGCGAGGGGACTGTCCGGGGCCGGGTGGGAGGGAGGCTGCAGAAGAGCCTCGAAGGGGCAGGCGATCGCCTGGGGAGCCCGACTTCTCGACCCCCAACCCAGCCACCCACCCCCATAGTCGCGCACTGCCCTCGGGCGGGGCGCTGCCTTCTCGGGGCCCGCCTTTCCTCCTCCGCGATCCTGGGGTCTGCCCAGCGGTGCCCCCTCTTCTAGGCAGAGGGAAGTGCTCCGGGATCCCCCGAAAGGCTTGGCCCGGGGAACGAGCCCTCCTTCCTCTGCCCGCCTTTCCCACGCCGATGCAGCGGGGCGCGCGTGTTGTGAGGCGCGCCGGGACTCCGGAGCCTTCTCCGGCGGAGTTGTGACCCGGGGGGGGGGGCTTATACTCCGCTTTCTCCTCCGGGGTAGCGTTCCAGGGGTCGGAAAGCCTTTCTCTCCGCTCCTTGCGAGAAGGCCCATAGGAGCAGAGAGGTCACCTCTCTCTTCCTTCTCTCCTCCGTCTCCTGTCCCTTCCGGGTAGTAATTCATACACTGAGAAGAACAACGAGGACCGGCGACTGCTTGGTAAGCCCGGTCGCGGATGGGGGGGGGGAGCGTTCTGCACGCGGTCAGGTGCGCTCCCCTTCTTTCGCTGATCGAGAGATCCGTGACTGAAAGAAGTCAAATAAACCTGTTTCTTTTCTTCCCCAGGCGGGCCTTTTCTGTCGTCCCCTAGTAAGTGGATGATAAATTAGGAGGATTTGGGGAGGGTAATTGATTGGGACCCCCCCCCTCTCTCTCACCCCGTCACTTATTATTCCAGTACCTAGGGCGAGTGTCTCCTGCAGCTGCTTCTCCCTTTTTCCCCCGGAGCAAAGGTGCTCCAACGAGGGTTGTTTTTTTAAAAAAGTTATTCATAAATTAACCTTTACATGTGGTGGGAGATTAAAAGGGAAGGGAAGAAAGGAGGAAGTAAAACAAAGAAAAAGCGCGACGAAGACATGTAAAGGTAGGTGGGGCGGGAGCTTTCCTTTGTTCCTCCTTTAGGCGCCCGGGAAAACCTCTCCTCTGGTTTCCTTCTTTGGCTCTACCTTGTGATGAAGCTTTCCTTGTCCTCCTTTTGCAGGGTGGGGGAAGGAGGCAGGGGGCAGGGGAATCCGCCCGCCGCGGGTTTGAGCCGGGCGCGCCCCACGTGGCTGTGTTTTCCTCCTGTGCTCATTGAGCCCCGGGATTTTGTCCTGGTCGGATTTGTGGGAGGCAGAGAGTGAGTACCTGAGAGGAGGTTAGCCCTGATCGGGGAAGTGTGGTCTAGGAAAGTTTCCCCTCCTGCGTAGTCCTGGCGTCTGGCTAAAGTGGAAGTCTCTAAACTGGGGAGTCGTGCGCGCGGGAGGGGGGCGGAGAGGGAGATACGCTTTAACCTGCAGGAGCCACTTTTCGATTCCAGAAGTTGTGAATGAGGAGTGTGAGGTTCGCAGCACGGGTTCAGGAGGAACTCGGGCGTAGAGCCGTGGCTGGCGCGGGCTGGCTTCCTTCTCGACTCTGGGTGTCTGGACTTCTTTCAGGCCGCGCGGCGCCGGTTTCAAGAGGAGCGGCTGCCCACTCTTCTTTCGGCCTCGGGCCGGGCGTCTCTCTTTCCTCCCCGTTGGCCAGTCTCCCGAGTTTGGAGGCCAGCGGCTTCTGGGCCCGTTGCTTTGGGGGGGGGGGGGGCTGACGGCGCTTGGACGCCTGCCAAGTCGATCGCCTCTGGCGCAAGACTCGGCAAAGGTGGGCAGGGGGAAGCGATCAAGCCCAAAAGCTAGATCACAAGGAAGAAGCCCTAAAAACTTGCCTTGCGCCGGCCGCAGGGTTGAGTTCTGGGCGGCGGCCGCTGCTGCCTTGAGCGCTAGGAATCATCATCGCCTGGTTGCGCCTTGTGAACGGTAAGTGTCTTTGGTCTCCCGCCGGCCTCGATCAGGACCCTGGAGAGCTCCCGCGAGCGCGCCTCTCCTCCCCGTCGGCTTCCCGGCGCCGTGTCCTCCTCTCTCGCCTTCAAGTTTAACGCGTTTGCCTGGCCTGGGCTCTCGCTCTGTCTCTCTCTCTCTCTCTCTCTAGAAGGGATTGAGCCCCGCCGAATCTCTCTTTTCGTGCAGGCTTTTATCTGGCTAGGAGACCCGGAAACCTGGTCTGTTTCTTACAGGCTTTGTTTGACTCACTGGGCTGGATTTCCTGAGCCAACGCTTTCCTGGCTTGAAATGCCAGACTTCTTCTAAGGGCTTGTTCTTGTGTGTCCTTTATCGTGGATTTCATCTGAAAATCCGGATTCCAAGGAGGTTTCTTTTTCCTCATACAGACTGAAATTCCAAACCATTTCAACAATATCAGGAGGAGTGCTTCTTGTGAAGTTCGTAGTACCATCTGTGTATATGTGCTTATACCTTCTCCTCCCACCTGCAGCGAGTTAATGATCCATGCTTACTCCCAGGTAAATTTCATCTCAGACCCAGATTTAGTTTTGTTTAGAACAAGCCCATTGAAATAAATTGATCATGAAATCAGTGGGCTCAAGTTGGTAGTGAAATTAATCATAAATAGATTGAGTTTATCAGTTTCAACAAATCAGCCTGAAACCTAACTAAATGTGAACCTGTAGGTTGTGTTAACAGGTTTACTTAACTGGAAGTACATCTTGGAATTGCAGTCTTACTGAAATCCTGTGCAGATGGAAGCCCTGTTGAGTTCAGTGGTGGTTACTTCCAGATCTGGGAGTAAAGGATTACAGCTTGACTGTAGTGTCTGTGGGTATAGTTTAGTAAGGTTAATGTTTGGAGAGTTCAGTTCTTCCACATGTTAGCCTAATGCTTATTTTAGTCCTGAATTTAGTCCTATTAAATGAGAAGGGTTTTTTTCCTTAGCAGACTGCCATTTCAGATTCAGTAATTGCCTGTAAAACAGGAAGATGAAAATCATACACCATGGCAGAAAGGTGCAGCATCTCTAGAAGGTATCATTTGGGGGGTTTGGAATGTAACTTAAGTGTTCAAAACAGAAGAAAGACAAACCAAATCTGCAGTATTTTGTCACTTTCTTCTCTCTTCATTCACTATCCTTCCATTAGTTTATTTCCTACTGGATGAAAAAGTTCATTTTCAATGCTACTCACGGGTCTCTTCTGTAATTCCCTGGAGCACTGGAGGTCTTTGTGCATAGTAGAGTTGGATGCTATCCTTACCACAACTTGAAATGAACGCCTGCAAAGCCAAACTTAATCTACAATAAAGGGCTTGCAACTCTAATTTAGAAGTGTGAGAGAGCTACAGAAGACTACTAGGAACTTAGTTGATCAAACGGTCGGCTATAAATATAGCATTCAAGCCAACCTTTTATTAGCATTTCATTCATTAAAAGCATTTATGCAAAAGGAAGTCCATTTGATAGGGTGGGATGCGCTTTCAGGGAAAGATGGTCAGAATTATAGCCTGTGGATTGCTGTACATTTGTATTCAAATGTGCATCGGTAACCAAAGTCTTAATCCTGGAGGGATGTTTCCTATGGCAGCACTGACAGCCCTCACAAAATGCTGCAGGAAGAGCCAGGAACTGATGCTGCACCTTATCCACCTTTTTTTCAGTAGAGCTCTCGCAGAGCCTGGGTCCATTTCTCTTACTGAAATCCTGTTGCACAGTGGAAGTAACTTTTATAAGTCAATCTCTGTAGGCATACATGTCGCATGCTGAGTCACACAACTCAGAATCCAACAGATAATGCTACAGAGATTTTTTACATTTATGTTAAGTTGCCTCCAATTGTTACATCTTTTGCATAGCTACACAATGTGATTTCAGCCTCAGTGTTGCATGTTTATTTTACATGTAAAATAAATAAAGCAAATATCCTGCAATATCCCTTTTTTTTTTTGCCACCAAAACAACAAAAGAACTTGGCAGTCACAGAAGGTTTTAGAGGTAGATGATGCAGAGAAAATGTAACTGACTCAGCGTCACCCTGCTTGTGTTACCCCAAATGGGTTCTTGTTCTTTATATCCTGGGGAGAGGGACCACGAGAGGAGAGAGAGAACCTAGCCAGACTACTGACAAGAAGACCACACACCAACAATTTTGGGTTAAGCACTATTCATGTAACATTTATTGGTGAGACATAAGACATAGGATAGAAGACAAAAGGTACCAAGAGACCTCTCTTTCATACTTCCCATTCACACAAAATACTCACTCATCCAGAAGGCCCTTCTCTGAGGGTGGTCAATCCTCAGAAAGAGCGATGGGCGTCGTTCCAGCGCTGTTCCGAAGCCCACCTGTTTCTTCTTTCTTCTTATAGGTCTTTTCCTTGTGGGTTGTGTTAATGGGCTAAATCTGGGCTGGCACAAGCACACGGGGAGGCAGACCGTGGCTTCCTGGACAGACACAATCTGTTGTCATGCAGGAATGCTTCCTTTCACGTGTACAGTCTGTTCCATCTGCCACAGACGTGGCTTCCGCTAGGCTGCTTCCTCTTTCTTGAGCTTGCTTTCTCCAGTTTTAGTTATATTTGGACCTCTTGCTCCAGTTCACTTCCCTCTTGTCTGGGCACAACAACTGCAAAAATCCAAACCTTTGCCCACACAGCGGTCTCTTGTTAATAGTGAAACTGCCTCTGTTTGCAACTTGCATCTTCTTTCGCAGCTCTGCATTAGGCACACGAGCCCATCTTCCCTTGCGATTTCTCCATCTTCTTCTCAGGTCTGGGGTGCTGGTCTTTCTGGAACTCACACACACACTGTCACACTCTGTCACTCATAACACTTGTTGTGGGGTGATCTGAATTTACTCCTAGTGCAGCACTCTAACTGTTACACCACATTGGCTGTCTTACTGCTCCTGCAGTTATCAGAATGACTTTTCCCTCCATCACACTCATTTTATCTCCACTGTGATCTGTATATCCTGTCTGTATATGTGGTTATCGGGTACCACGGAACGCTTTCCCAGAGGGACCTTCACCCAAAGACACCCTGCACAGTTTGCAGAGCAGAGGATCTTACACAAAGCCTCTCTAATATGTGATACTGTCGGCCTCCATTAGCAGTGGACTATCTCTTTGTTGCATTGGGGCTAAGGAGGCTGGCAGCCTGATGTTATTCATTTATACCCAAGATGACCTGTGGTTTGGCATTCATCAACAAAGCCAGTGATAGAATCGGAGACTCACACAATTGCAGCGAGTAGGTGCTTAAACAGTTCAATAGTAACCTGTCTGAAATGCAATGTTTCTGTAGGATTGGCAAATCTGTTCATTGAATTCCCATAGCATTTCCCAGAATCTAGTGTTATTCCTGTTTGATCCAAGTTCTGTATCAGATGGCGAGACTTCTCCCCTGCCTTTTTAATGGAAATCTGTATACGTTTCCCTAATTTATATATGTTTTAATACATTTTCCTAACGGAAACATGATGGTGCATTTTTCCGCTGTCAGAAGCAAATTTGTGTAATTCGTCACAATTTACTAGTCTTGCACATTTTTAAACACATGCTGGCTTTGTGCTCCTTTCCCTTTACCATCCCCAAAAGGATAGCAAGCTTCCGAAAGGACCAGAATCCCAAACCAAGATGTTCTTTGCCCTATTGCCACTCTTGTGAGGTACAAAACCGGTGTTTCCATAAGTGCGTATGAACCCAACACTGTCCACCATCCTATTTTAAGCCTAGTATAAAGAAAGCAATAGAAGGGCATTAGTCCAGTCTATACTTTGTGGCACAGTGGTGAAACTGCAGTATTGCAGTCAAGACTCTGCTCGTGAACTGATTTTGATTTTGATGGGATGAGGTAGCCGGCTCAAAGTTGACTCAGCTTTTCAGCCTTCTGAGATTGGTAAATTGAGTACCCAGCTCACTTGGGGCTAGCGGAGAATGTGTAGCCTGCATAAATAAACTGTAAATCCAGAGAGTGCTTTAAGCGCTGTGGGGTGATATATAAGCAGCACACCTTATACCAGTCCCTGCACATTTATTTCATGGCAGAGTTTTAGAATGGGCAGCTTCAGGATATAGTGTCACTGAAAAAAAAGCCTTGTTCATAGACTGTACACTTCATGTAGACTACACTGCCATGCAGATGTACTGATTGTGGTGAGACTTTCCTCTTAGAAATAATATATAGCCTTGTTGACTCAGCCTTCCATCCTTCCGAGGTCGGTAAAATGAGTACCCAGCTTGCTGGGGGGGCAATGTGTAGCCTGTATAATTAAAATTGTAAACCGCCCGGAGAGTGCTTGTAGCGCTATGGGGCGGTATATAAGTCCAATAAATAAATAAATAAATAAATAAATTCTTGTAGCAAAATCACCCGTAATGTTTCATGGAACCTCATGGTGCAGTGGTTAAGCTGTAGTATTGCAGTTGAAGCTCTGTTCACAGGGAATCAATGTTTGATCCCAGCAAATTCTGGCCGTCGGCTGGAGGTTTACTCAGCCTTCCATCCTTCTGAGGTTGGTAAAATGAGTACCCAGCTTGATGAAGGGGGTGGGGCAATGTGGAGCCTCTGTAATTAAATTGTAAACTACCCAGAGAGTGCTCTATAAGCACCACAGTTTGCTTTGCATGTGCTTTTAATGTGAATTTAAATAGCCAAATGCCGCATAATGCGCATAAGGGTGGACAAAATATAACCTCCATCTCATTGCAGCCTCTAGACCCTTCACTGCCAGCTGGAGCATGGCGGTGGGGGGGTGGTGGAAGCAAGGAAAACTGTGCTTCTGAAGGTTTCCAGGAGCTATGATTTTCCTTTATAACAAACCTAATCCAACCCTTAGTTTAAACAAAAACATTCCCCCCCCCCAGAAGTGAAAGTAGACTTCTGGTCAGTTCTGCCACCAGATTCGAGCAGTGACATGGAATACTGGAGTTCCCAGTGAGTCTTGAGGAAGAACCGGTCTGTGAGCTTGTCAGAGTTGTCTATCCCAATATAGTGGCCAGAATCCGACTGGTGTTCATGTAAGGTTTGCATAACTTAGGTAAAGGTAAAGGTTCCCCCTGACAATTTTTGTCCAGTCGTGTTTGACTCTAGGGGGCCATAGAGCCAGCGTTTTTGTCCAAAGACAATCTTCCATGGTCACATGGCCAGCGCGACTAGACACGGAGCGCCGTACATAACTTACCACAGCTAGTTAAGGCTAATTTGTCAGGGGCACAAACATGCATGCAACTGAGATGTGCCCCAGTACCCACCAAATGACCGCAGTTCTGGACGCTGCACTTTAAGGATGCCAACAAACTGGAGCAGGTTCAGAGAAGGGCAACAAAGGTGATCAGGAAGTTAACTCAATGGCCTTATAGGCCCTTTCTGACTCAATTATTTTATGATACTGTGAGTTAGTTTTGGCAAGCTACATCTTAAGTGAACACCAATAGGATTCTGGCCAGTGCCTGGCTACTTATGTGTTTGTCCATGTTATGTGCCATCAAGTTGGAACCATACTCATTTTAACAGTGCCATCCCCCACTGCCCCCTGTAAGTTTCCATGGGCACGGGGTGGTTGAACTGAGGTCTTACGATACTAGCCTTTTACTCTATCTATTACACCATAGTGGGTGTGAGTGGCTAACTAGGCTCCTGCTATTTCGTAGCTCTGTCTTATGTAGTTGGCCAGTCAGAGTGCCCTTTGCACGCAGTTGACTTGCCTTTACCCTGTTTGGCACATGGGCAGATTCCAGGATTGTTTTTCCTCAGAGCCATATGAGGCTATATTTGCTCATGTGTGTACTTGTTATTGAATGGTTTATATTACTGTGTTAGCCAAGATTATGTGCATGGGGTTCACATAAGGTTACCTATCTGGGCACTGACCAAAGCTTGCAACCCCCGGTCGCAGGGCCAGGATTCAAAGTATCTCCTACAACCAATTCCATAGACTTCAGACTGCTCATGTGAATGGGCTCAGGGTTTATTGCTTCCTGATTTGGAGAGAGAGAGAGGTTATGTCACCCTCCTAACAGGAAAGTAGTCCACTGGGAGGCTTTGCCCTCTGACACAGGCTCTCCTGTCCGTCCCCTAGTGAAATCCCCTGGAGAAAGTGGGGAGCCCTGCCTTACAAGACCAAGCAACTGGGGTTCTGCCTGGCTCTTTTCAGGGATGATTGTTAAAGGCCACTGGGCAGCATCCACTGGCTCCCTCTGACTCCTTGTGAAGCTGCCACTACTTCTGTTTCAGATGCTTGTGACACCAATGCTAGAACTGAGTTCGGATCAGGGCAGTGGAACTCATTAGCAGCAGGCATCGCCAGCTGAATGTTGCTGGAGGTGAGGACTCTCGTGGGGCCGATATGGGAGCACCAACACCTTGCTCTTAACCTTTAGCTACTGCTGCCTCTACCAAGACTTCTTGCCGAGGTTCTCCTCCAGCTGGTTCTGAAAGTCGCCCTCAACGTAGGTCAGCTCTTCTGCCACTTCGCCCCATGTTTCTTCACCGTCCAAGGTAGTCTTGTCTTCCACAGTCCCTGAAGAACGCTCTCCCTTCCTGCCTCCTCACCTGCCTCCAGCTCCTGTCTCTTCTATTTCCACGTCAACCCCCTCCACCTGTTCTTCCAGCTGAAACTCATCTCTTCTCTGGTCTACTTTCCACACCTGCCTTCCTGGGGTTGTCTCCCATTCAAGGCCTGCCCTGGGCACTGGCCATCACCCTGTGACACACAGCCACCTCTGTTTATTTCTAGCAAAATAACTGTATTATGTACTGCACGTAATACAGGAAAAGCTTCCTTTCCCTCCTTTCCTGTTCTGAGTCTCTCTAGGGTTCCCTTTTGCCCTTGGCTTAACGGTAAAAAATCTCCGCCACTGAAATTGGAACCACTGCCGCCATTTTTGACTGTTAAAATCTCCACCCATATGAAAAGGGAGTAAAAGGGAGTCTCACAAGGTTCCTGATTGATTGGATGGACGGATGTGAAGGATTTTAGTTCATGCCGTGTTCAAGGATATGATCTTGGCTTGTTGAATTAGGAAGTAACTATAGATCTTGTAACTATCCAGATATTCCTGATCATTGATAGGAATACAATTCTTTTCTGCCGTCTTTCTTTGCATTGCTGCCCTTCTATTGTGTCATAAACATTGTGGGCTGTTTCAAAGAGTGCTCTACTTCAGCAGGTCACAGCTTTGCTCCAGGTAGTTTCCTTTACCACATAAGCTCGCTTCCACCCATAATTTCTTTGCTCAGACTCTTCCTGCTTATATTAAGCATTCTCTTGTTCTGTATACTTTATTCCAGCAGAATCTAATTTTGCCTATAATATCATCTCTCCCTAATGACCCTGCTCATTGTACCAAATCTTTATAAGATGGTATTTGTGGTCATAAGAGTATGCTCTGTACTTCCCAAGTGGTGAGCAGTTCTGGTATCTGAGAGTGTACTTGGCCTTTAATGCCTACTTATTATACGAGAATAATATATAATAGCAGGAGCAAATGAACTCCTCCAGCCAGCAAATCCTGCATCTGATTCACAGCACTGTAGCTGCTATAGCCAACCCTCCCCCTTCCTCCCAGATTAGACATTTCTCTCATCAAATCTCACACAAATCCTCCTTCCTCTTCAAACTTCCAATGGGCAGCTGTATTACTCTGGTGCAAGAAAAGCAACAGAGAGTGAAGTAGCACTTTGAAGATTTGCTTGGCAAAAGTTTTCATGGACTTCAGCCCACTCCATCCTATGCATCTGATGCCATGCCTATTATTCTTTAAAGTGCCACGAGGCTCTTCGTTGTTCCTGGAAAGGAGAGATGAATAGTTTGAAAACTTGTTTTCTCGAAGGCTTTCACGGCTGGGATCCGATGCTTGTTGTAAGTTTTTCGGGCTGTTTTGCCGTGTTCTGGAGGTTTTTGTTCCTAACATTTTGCCAGTCTCTGTGGCCAGCATCTTCAGAGGACACCAGAACACAGAGTTCTGACTCCTGTCCTCTGAAGATGCCGGCCACAGAGACTGGTGAAACGTTAGGAAGAAAAACCTCCAGCACACGGCCAAAGAGCCTGAAAAACCCACAACAACCATCGGTTTGAAAACTGTTCTCTCTGGATGGATTTGAAAACTGATTTTATGTCATCCTTTTTACTAGCTTTGGAGGCAATCGAGGGAGTTTTCAGTGGATCCAAGGACACAGCTATTCCTCTGTTAAATAGCTTCACTGTAAATTCATGGAGTTCTCAGAAGTTATTGCCTTAGTTGCTTAGGTGATTTTGAAAGTAGATCGTAGTTTATTGAGGGCGTCTGCTTATCATAGCAATTTTCATAGGTATTTGTAGCTATAATTTCAGACAAGGAACCATTGGCAAAAATGGTTTAATCTGGTGGGTTCACAAATGTTCTGGTAAACTTACAAGGTTTTGAGAATGGGAACAGGAGTAGAAAAAGTCTACAAACATTTCTGTTGAATACTTCATCTACGTACTACCGCATTGTCTTTTTAAATGCATATTGCTTCTCTATCTATCTATCTATCTATCTATCTATCTATCTATCTATCTATCTATCTATCTATCTATCTATCTATCTATCTATCTATCTATCTATCTATCATCTATCATCTATCATCTATCATCTATCATCTATCATCTATCATCTATCATCTATCATCTATCATCTATCATCTCTCTATCTCTCTATCTCTCTATCTCTCTATCTCTCTCTCTCTCTCTCTCTCTCTCTCTATCTATCTATCTATCTAATATGCCGCCCACACTACCCGAAGGTCTCTGGGCGGCTTACAGCATTTAAAATACAATAAAAAGGCAAAATAAAAGGGCAAAATAATTAAAATGCAATTAAAATGTATATTCTAAAAATTGCCATCAGACCCACAGCTGATATTATTTCAGTTAAAAGCCTTCTGGAACAATTTACCCAATTTTTTTGGGGGGGGGGATGGATTCCTTAGGAAGCTTCCCACATCCTCTGTAGAGATCGGCGCTGCTTGTCAGGCCAATCAAGACTGTTCAGTTTAACTGAATGTGGCTCATGCTGCCTGCTACTCCGCTGCAGCACCGCAGTGATGTTTGTTGAGAAGGGAAGCCATATGGTTCTGCTTATCCAATTCATTTCTAAGTGTTTGCACTCAAAGGCAGAAATGTCAGATATTGCCATCTCTTATGAGGAAGAGGGATGACTTCCCCTCCCCACCATCTTCTAGTTAATAAAAAGGTACAGAATCCTGATCAGAAGAAAAAAGCGAAATTTTCACATTGGAAGGAAAATGTAGAAATACTGCAAGCAGTTAAGGAAAATGTACATATGTATTCAATAGAATTGTACACACACACCCTTCCATTGAGTTCAAGATTCCCCTTTCCCCGATTTATCTTAACAACCCTACAAAAATGACAGTGACACAGTCTACCTCTAATGATGCTTTCTTCAGTACTGGAGTTTGAGGTAAGAAGAGTCAAGATGATTGTTTCTAACATGCTGCAGTTTCTCTACTCAACGTACACACACAGAATTTCATAGGCAAATTCTGGTGAGATCCGTGGATGTGTGTATGGCGTTGTTGCCAGGGTTGCCTTTGAGAAATGAGAGATCTGGTCAGAGATGTGTGAATCATCCACAGCCTCTGACCAAACTTGCCACTGCCTTTGAAACAGGATACAAGATGGCAAAGTGGTTTAAAATTTGCGAGTGCAGCCTGTTTTAAAATGTAGTATAGCACTTCCACTGAGAGATTGCTTGCTATGCCCTCTTTCAGGATCATCTATTTACGCCTCTCTCCCATTTCATGTGTGCAACAAACATAGCGTTTTATTAGCACTGAGTATTAACTGGTTGATTAAAAGAATGTATTTCGCTTTTTTCTTCTGATCAGGATTTTAGAAGCATAGAACTGTAGAGTTGGAAGGGAGCTCAAGGTCATCTAATCTAAATGCCTACTCATGAAGCATGTTCTTAGCTAAAACATCTCTGTTAGGTGGCCATCCAACTTTGTTTAAAAATGAGTCTGTCAATTCCTGGGTAGTCTGTTCGACTGCTGAACAGCACTGATTGTCAGGAAGTTGTTCCCTATGTTTTGTCTGAATCTCAATCCTTTGAATTTGAATTTATTAGTTCAGATCCTACTGTCTGGAGCCAAGGAGACATCTTTGCTGTATTTTCCATGTCCTTCAGAAAAGACTGCCAAGTCACCTCTCTGTCTTCTCTCCTCCAGGCTAAAAATACACGATTCTCTCAATGATTAAGTTGTAGGACTTGGTTTCTAGACCCTTTTATATCTTGGTAGCCTTCCAACATGTTAGTGTATTTCTTAAACTGCAGTGCCCAGAATTAGGCATACTCACTACCTTGGTGCATGCGCTCGTAATCTCAAGATTAGATCACTGTAATGCACTCTACGTGGGGCTGCCTTTGAGGCTGCTGCGGAAACTACAGGTGGTGCAGAATGCAGCGGCCAGGCTCCTTACAGGAAATACCAACACATCTCTCCAATGCTGGCCGCATTGCATTGGCCGCCCATCTGTTTCTGTGTCAACTTCAAAGTTTTAATGCTTACTTATAAGGCCCTAAACGGTTTAGGACCTCAATATTTGGCGGAACGCCTCCTCCCACCAAGGTCTACCCGGATCACCCGCACGAGTCAGGAGGTGAGGCTGAGGAGCCTGATGCTGAGAGAGGCCCGGAAGGAGAAAACACGAAACCAGGCCTTCTCGGCGGTGGCTCCTCGCCTCTGGAACAATCCCCCTCCGGAGATTCGCGCGGCCCCCATGCTGGGCACCTTTAAAACCCAACTAAAAACATGGTTATTTATCCAGGCCTTCCCTCCAGCCAATTCTTGATTTCTCTCTTACTTTTCCTTCTTTATTTTACTGCTGTTGCTGTTTGATTATTATGTATTTGTCTATGTTTTTATTATCTGATTTTATATTGGAAGCCGCCTAGAGTGGTCCGGTAGGCCAGATAGGCGGGGTATAAATCAAATCAAATCAAATCAAATCAAATCAAATCAAATCAAATAAATAAATAAATAAATAAATAAATAAATAAATAAATAATCCAGGTAAGGTCTAATCTAGGCAGTAAAGAGTGGCGCTGTTGTTTCTGTTAATGTCTCCAGAACTGCATTTCCTTTTTATACCATCATCGGAGAGGTGATATTTGTATTCGTCTCCTGGAGGAGATAAATATGAATGTTGCCACCACAGGTGGCTGGGACAGTTGGACCCACCCACCAGAGCCGGGCCGTCTCCTTACCACTTGTGGCGCATGTAGCTGTTGTTGTTTATGCCAATCACAAAAGTTGCCCAACCAGGCCTCCCTGGCCTCCCTGTGCTGCTGACCCCTCAGTAGCTGAGCGGGGAGACTCATCATCCTGCCTACTCTCTGGATTGGTTAGCAGCACAGGGAGGTGGGGAAACTTCAGCCGGACTACTTTTGCAATTGGCGCGGCGCAAATGATGATGGCTGCGCATGCTGCACCGCAAATGGTAAATGGACAGCCCGGTTCTGGGGAGGGGGTCCAGTCCGCCTGGAGACGTCTCCCCAAAAAACAAATACGAATATCCCATCCCTAACCACCACATTATATTAATGTAGACTTACCTTGTGGTCTGTTAAAACCCACAGATTCTTTTCATATGAGAGAGATTTTTATTATAATCAACAGATCAGATAATCCTTTTTACCCATATTGCTGTCAAGCCAGGTCTTATATTTGTGTGTCTGAATTTTTTTCTTGTCTCAATATTACATGTGCTATACTTTACACGTATCTCTGAAACTAATTTTGTTTGTTTTGATCCACTGCTCCAGTCTATTAAGGCCATCTTGAATCCTCGTTCTGTCTTAGATTTTTCTACTTCTCCCAGTTTGGTGACATCTGCAAATTAGATGAACATTCCCTTTACTCTTTCATCCAAGTCAATTATTCTCTTTCATCCAAGTCAATTATTCAATTCTTCAAAAACTCTTTCAGTTTCTGAATGTGGAATATTGTACTTCTGTACCCATGATTCAAAAAGCAAGGAAATGGGTCAGTGTTGCTGCACAATATTGTGCCTGCGTTGCCAGCAGGAAAAAGCAGCACAATATTGTGCCAGCATGTCAAGCTTTACATAGCAAAAGGCAGCCTGAATGTTGACAACACCAATGGCAGCAGTCAAGATGGTCTACAGGATCCCCTCTTCTGCTCACTACCGTTCACACTTGTTGAAAAAGAGCCCTAACAATTGTTTTGTGTTTGGGTGAGAAGTGGTTAACTGATTGAAAAAAGGAATCAGCTTCTGCAATTTTCCCTTGCATGATGTCACTTTTATGAATGATAGTGGTGCTGGGGGATTCCTGTTCAACATTGTGACCATTAGCCTGTAAAGTGTCTTGGGGTTAAATGATTCCTCATACTAGTTCACATATACATGAAAAAACTGAATGAGGCTGTGCAGGATTTTGGAGTCTGGTACCACCAGTGTGCTGATGACACCTAACTCCATCTGCGTTTTAAGATCTTCTAGGAGGTCCTTCTTTCAGTCTTTCAGGGCCTAGTGTCTCCCCCCCAGCCCCCAATTTCACCATAAAACCTACAAGGGATGTAATATGCCATTTAAATTTAATTTTGCCTTCAGGCCTCATTTAATCTAGAGTTAGCCTTCAGAAGAGAGAAGCGAGAACAGCTTGAATGTCGCAATAGTCCCTTTGTACCAAAATGTTTTGAAGGGCTGTTTTGGACTTAATGCAATGGTGAAGCAAAGGTGTGAGTAGGCGCAACACATATAATAGAGAAATGTACACACCCTTTAACTTCTCTGTTAAACTCATGTTGTCATGCTCTGCTAAATGCAGACTGGAAAGCTATGTTCCTATTTCATATCCCTTTCTTTGAGTTAGGTAAGATGAGGAAGAAAATCTATATAGGACCAAACCCTCTACATTGTGTACATATGTCCCAAAAGATACCCCTTTGCTTTTTTGGGGGGGGCGGGAGGAAGGGGTTGGGGTTAGTAAAGAACGCCACTGGAAACCAAGGTCAAAATAATGCATATTATGTGAAAGGAAGAAAGTGAAGAAAGACAGGGACAAAAAACAACTCCTTTGAAATGTGATGTTCGTACAGATACTAAAGACAACCAGAAAAACAGAAAAGTGGGTGCTCACTCATGTCAAGCCTGAACTCTCACTCGAACAAAAATAAGTAAACCAAGTATATCCTACCATGCATATATATAATGAAAATGTAAACATTCTAAATGACTAAACTATTTTCATAGCATAGCATTCTGACCAATCAGAATGTGTTTGGAGTCATGATTTCAGTGTTGTAATCTATGAGCACAAATGGAGCCTTTGACACTGGACAGTGGTTTGGGGGTTATTCTAGTCAACAATCATGTGAATCCATGAATGTGCATCAGATCCAAGGTGTTGCACCGTTGCAAAACTATGTGCTGGAGAACCCATGATTTCTGTGCTGTAGTCCATAGGCACAGATGAGCCCTATGATTGGATTGTGGTTTGGGACGATCCTGTGTGGATCGTGGATCCAAGAACTACTGGATAGATCAATAGTTTAAGTCTCTGGCTGTGAAGTTGGGAGTTTGATTCCCCATCATGTCTTCCAGCTCTGCAGTTTTAAGATGATGATCTATCCTTGGATTGGTGTTTTTGCACCACCGCAAAACTTGAATTCAGGGATCCATGATTTTTGTGTTGTAATGTATGGGAACAAATGGACTCCATGATTGTTCAGTGGTTTGGGGATTATCCTGCAGAAAAATCATGTGGATCTCTTAAGTATTTTGTGCCACTGCAAAGCCATACGCTGGGGGACCCATTATTTCTGTTTTGCAGTCTCTGCACGGAAGTGAGTCTTATGATTGGACAGTGGTTTGGGGATTATCTTATCTGAGACAAAAGTGGATCCATGTGGATCCATGCCTTTCAGTCAGTATTTTTTCCCCGCTCCAAAGCCATGTGCCGAGAAACCCATGATATCTGTGGTGTGGTCTGTGGCTGATGAGGCTGATGATTGTTCAGTGGTTTTGGGGGTGGTCCTGCACAAATCATGTGGCTCTGCAAGCAACAGGAAGAGAAGAGAACCAATCGTAAGATGCTCTTGGTTTGCAAGATCTGAGCAGAGCTCTTAATATTTTGAAAGTCAGTCACTCCCTTCTGTCTCCCTAACCTTCACCAGAATTTCCCCCTTCATGCTGCAGTTGTCCTTGGCTACTGTTGCTGCTTTCTCCTTATTCACAAGTAAACTGAGTACATTATGCTTTAAGGAAATGCCCAGGCACAAAGCAGACACCCCACCCCCAGTAATTTCCCAGTTTAAATGAGTGAGTTGCTAGATATTATTCTCCTTTTAAAATCCATTTTTAAAAGCAGTTAAAAATGGTTGACCATGATGGAGTTAACTTCTTTCAGAGTCTGTTTCAGAGTGGCAGGATCATAAGTTAACTTAGAACCCTGGGAAATTATAAGACAAACCAGTAAACTGGGCTTTTTTCTGCCTTGAAAAGCTCTAATTACAAAAGAGCTATTAAGAAAGAATAATATATTAATTTATTTGAAATAAAAAAGAAGCCGCAAAAGGCTGTTTTATCTCCAGGAATGCAATTTGTTTCTTATCAATGTATTTCTTTTTTTTTTTAATGGCTGTACATATCTGGTCTTATTTTCTGCATGTGGTAAAAACAGTGTTTCTTTTTTAAAAATCATAACTCGAAACACTTTTGCCCAAATGTCGCAAAACCTGGCACAGAACTTGTCTTCTCCCACTGTAGCAAATTTGTGCTGATCTGACTTCCAGTTTCTACACTTGGAGTGTTTTATTTGTTTGGACTGCCACCCTTGTTAGCATTACCTGGTAGAATGCATTTCTTTTAAGCTACGTCAATATATGACTGGGCATGCACAGGATTCCCTTAATCTCTTAAATTTATGAAGTTATCAGGATAGTTCAATGAGTCAGATGCTGGGAGCTCAATTCCCCGCTGTGCCTCCTGGGAGGAGAGCCAGCCTATGTAGCCTTGGGCAACCTGCATGGCTCCAGGGTGCCCACAAAACCAGGGAAAGGCAAGCAGGCCACTTCTGAGTACTCTCTGCTTTGAGAACTCTGGAAAAGGCTGCAATAAGTAGGAATCCGCTTCATAGCACAGAAATGTCGTTGTTGTTTCTGTCAAAAGAGAGCAATTTAATCTGGCATGATTTGATTTTGAGAAACCTATGCTGTGTTCCATAATTTTCAAATTCTTCTCTAAGTGTTCACAGACTGCCTGTATCTGTTCTATCTCCGCCATGTTCTTCGGTACTTCTCAGAATTCTCATCTCTAGGTTTGTGTCATGCCCTTGGATGTAGTTCATCTCAACCTAGAACCATGAATTTATTTAACACAGCAAGATGTTCCTGTACCACCTTCTGATTTATCTTGGAACACCATCTCCTTGTTACATCATTCATTTTATTTTCATCATATATAGTTTTGAATGTGTCGAGCTGAATTAGTTTTGCCTGAACGTTTCTCTGTCCTTTCCATGCAGTGGACCAATAAATAGTTCTTCATCTTGCTTCAACCATAGCCTGGGGAGGGGAACCCCACCCTTTTAATTATCTTAACCTTTTTTTTTTTTTTTGCAAGCCTGAGATCATTCTAATCTTTAGCACTCCTAACCTTTTCCCCACAAACATGGTTGCCCTTTTGTAGTTTTCCTGGGGGGTTTCCACTTCTTTCTATTTCTTGTATATGTTCCTTTTAAATGTCAGCTCACCTGGAAACTAGTTATTCACATGTTGGTTTTCCTCTGAACACATAGTACTTTCCTCTCCTTTCCAGCAACTTTGTCTTGGCCACATACCTTTAGATATTCAGAACCGAAGTTCATTGTTAGAAAAAGTGATGCCTCTCTTACAGTATATAGTAGGAAATATATTCTCATCTGACTACTGTACATTCATTAAGAGTCTTTTATATGAAAGGACCACAGCTGGGATCTTTTTATGTAAGAAAGTCTCGGGAGATAATCCCTAGTAACTTCAGCTAAGGCTAGGAAGAGATCCTTCCTTTGGTTCTGGATACTGATCGCTAATCATAGCCAAAAGAGACTAGATGGGATCTGCATAATGTGTGATTACCATCTAATATCTCTTATAGCTTTGCAAGTAGCTAAAATAGCTTTCTTTTGCTTCATGATTGGCCATTGGAAAGAAACATCAGTGTGAACTGAACCCAACTGGGAATTTACGCTGACATAAATGTCATTGCTTAAATCACAGTAACAGATTAATGTAAACTAATAACTTACTGCTCTCATTCCTGGTCATGTGCCATGTCATGAGACTTGCATGGAATCAAGAATATGCGTAGCAACTCATTAATTAGTGGCAATTTGCTGCTGCTGTTATACCCAATGTCATCCTAAATTCTCAACAGAATTTTCACTGAACTGTAGAAAACCAGGGCTGAAAGGGACTGCAGGGTTCATTAAGTCCAGTGCCCTATAAAGGCAGGAAATCCCTACTAACGCATCCCGGACAGGTGATTTAGTGTTTCAGTACCTCCAGTGTTCAAGAATCTATCACCCTGCTGTGTTGTTTTGAATAGGCACCATGGAGGTGGTGAAGTCCATCCCAGTAATTAACTTTGTTCCATTCTTTTGAAAGCAACAACAAGAGGTGGAATCAGCCCATAAATCAATAAAGAAAAAAAATGAAGAAATGTCCACTGATGAACATTAATATCTCACTGAACACACTGTAATGACTGTTTGAATGAACTTGCTTAATTTGATAAAATTGTAAAAATTTTTGACACTGACCAAAAGTCTAATTGATTCTTGCTATATAGATATACAACTATTGACAGTGAGAAGTCACATTTCAAGATGGCAAGAAAGAACTTGTTAAGATCCAGTTTCAAACAGTTCTAGCTCATGATTGTATCAACCACATTGTAATAGACATCTTGTACAGCACTGAATTCTCAATTCATTTGGGAGAAAGGCTGGATGATAATCTAGTAAACAGTAAAACAAACAAATAGGAACAAACAAACATGGTTTGTCTCATGAAATGCAGCTTTGAAGTGGCTTATGCTGGAAAGTACTGGGAAGGAGAGACAATTGAGCTCTTGTATTCGCAAAGGCTTTCACGGCCGGGATCTAATAGTTGTTGTGGGTTTTTCGGGCTCTTTAGCCGTGTTCTGAAGGTTGTTCTTCCTAACGTTTCACCAGTCTCTGTGGCCGGCATCTTCAGAGAACAGCACTCTGTCCTCTGTCCTCTGAAGATGCCGGCCACAGAGACTGGCGAAACGTTAGGAAGAACAACCTTCAGAACACAGCCAAAGAGCCTGAAAAACCCACAACAATTGAGCTCTTGCTTGGTGAGCTGTCACTTACAAACATCCCCTGCTATTATGTTATCTTGTTACCCATAAGCATTCCCTGTGTTCACTTTAAATGAAAGATGTATTGATAAAAACCAGGGATTAGGATTCAAAACTTGCAGTAAAATCTGATTTAAGACACACACTGGCGACTCAACTCAGTTGTTTTTTTTTTTTAAAGGCTGATTCGACTCATGACTCATATCCATTTTTCTGAGTCGCGTTTTCAAGTCCCTATTATTTTAATGGAGACCTGCAGATCTCCATTAAACTAATATGGACTGAAAAGCGCCAGTCTGAGTCTTTTTTTAAAAAGGAGAAGGTAGTGACAGGGAAGGGATCCTTCATTTACCTTCAAAGATAAGCTGTGATTCTCAGAGGTAGCAGGCTAGGCTTCCTTTCCATGAGCTGGCTGCTGCCTCCACCCATTGCGCCGGCCTGTCAGCTAGACCCTCGTTGCATGGACAGAGGCAGCAACTGGCTCCTGGAAGGGAAGCCCAACCTGCTGCCTCTGAAGATGGCAGTTGCTACAGCAGCAGGTGGGGAGGCCCAGTGGCAGGGGTGGGTGGGGCAACAGTGGCATAGCAGTGGCAGGGGATAGGGCAAAGAGACTTGGACTTGGGCCCCAAGACTTGGAGGGGAAGACCGCCAACCTCCCTAATGAAAACCATCTTTGTTCGTGCAACATATGGTTTCACCCTAAGATCTGTCTCTATTTTGATGTGCTACAGAGAGGACTTCCTCTATTTGATGGCCTTGGGCATATATTGTCAGTGGAACGAGTTTACAGAATTTAGCATTGAGCAATCAGATAAACCCCATGGCTCCATGGTTAAAATGCAGTACTGCAGTCAAGCTTCTGCTTGCAACCTGAGTTCAACAGGCTTAGGTAGCTGGCTCATGATTGGCTCAGCCTTCCACCCTTATGAGGTTTGTAAACTGAGTGTCCAGCTTGCAGGGGGGCAAGTTGTTTGCATACTTATGTTGTAAAGCACTCAGGGAGTGCTCTAGCATTATGGATTGGTATATAAGTCAAAACAACAACAACAACAACAACTACTACTACTACTACATAAATAGGTTTCTGTGAATGTTACTCTATATTTAGATCATATAAAGTTAGCAAGATTGAGGATCGGGTTAGCTCGCAAGATATTGTAGGAGTGAAAAAAAACTGCGAGTTTCTTCTCTTAAAGCAAAAGTTGGCAACTTTTTTTTATCCTGAAGACCACATTCCATCAAAGATAATATTGCTGGCTTCATGGCTGGGGCTGCAGCCAGTGGTGGATGTGACCTGAATGAAAAGTAGGCAGTTGTCCCCTGACCACTTTCTCACTTTCTGTCCTTACTAATGCCACCTCTCTCTCCTCTCTACAGGAGCCTCGTGGCGCAGTGGTTAAACCGCTGTACTGCAGCTAAAACTGTGCTCACGACCTGGGGTTCAAATCCCAGGTAGCCGGCTCAAGGTTGACTCAGCCTTCTATCCTTCCGAGGTCAGTAAAATGAGTACCCAGCTTGCTGGGGGGGCAATGTGTAGCTTGCATAATTAAATTGTAAACCGCCCAGAGAGTGCTTGAAGCACTATGGGGCGGTATATAAGCGGCACGCTTTGCTTTTGCCTTTGCAGAAGTCTGAACTAATCATAACCTTTAGATTGGTACAATTCTAATGGGGGGGGGGGGAATCAATGATAGCATTGACCTTAATCATAATATTCATAAAAATGTACAAAGAAAAGCAGGCCACAAATCACACAACCTCTGGTGTCTATATACAAATTCCATGAGTATGAGAAACAAACAAGAAGGACTAGAAATCTTCGCTCAGGAGGGTGAATATGACTTCATAGGAATAACTGAAACTTGATGGAATGATTCCCATAGCTGGAATGCAGCAATTGAAGGATATAAATTGTTCAAAAAGAACAGAAATAATAGAAAGTGAGGTGGAGTTGCAGTATGTGTCAAAAATGCACGTTCCTGCACAGAAATACAGGAGGAGGAGATTGGCTGTCCCGTTGAGAGCATCTGGATCAATGTAGTTGTGGCAAAAAACAAAAGCAGCATGGTAGTTGGAGTTTGCTACTGACTGTCCAATCAAGGAGAGGATGTGAATGAAACTTCTGAAAAACAAATTATAAGAATTTCAAAGAGACTCAATGTAATAGTGGTGGAAGATTTCAATTATCCTGGTATCTGTTGAGGCAGGTTCTGCCAAGTATGGCCTTTCCAAGAAATTCCCGGCTTGTGTGGTTGATAATTTTTCTCGTGCAAAAAGTGGAGAAAGGAACTAGAGGACTAGCTACCCTTGACTTGATTCTAACCAATAGAGATGACTTGGTGGAGGACGTGGCAGTAAGGGGAACTCTGGGCGAGAGTGACCATGTTTTACTGGCACTCTTTATTTCAAAGGAAACCGAAGCAGAATGTAGCCACACACACATGCTAGATTTTTAAAAAGCCAGCTTTAAATAACTCAGATAAGGATAAGTAAGGTCCCATGGCAGGAGATCCTAACAAGAAAAGGAGTCCATGAAGGATGGGAGCTTCTAAAAAAGGAAATTCTAAAGGCACAACTATAAACAATTCCAACAAGAAAAAAAGGTGAGACATAACAAAATGAGGCTTCTGAAAAATCACAGAGAGGATCTGAAGACAAAAAAGGATGTATATAGGAAATGGAAGGAAGGCCAGGTTACAAAGGAAAAGTACAAACAAGTAGCAAGGAATTACAGGGATGGTATTAGGAAGACAAAAGCCGAGAATGAGCTGAGGCCAGCTAGAGACACAAAAAGCAACAAAAAAGTATCCTTCAGGTGTATGCGTAGCAAAAGGCTAAGAAACTATTCAACGGAGATGGGAAAAGGTCAACAGATGACAAAGAAAAGGCAGAAGTGCTCAATTTCTATTTTACCTCAGTCTTTTCCCAAAGGATAGACTATGAATTTCCAAACACATGTGAAGGGCAAGTGGAGGGGATATGTTTGCAGCTAGGGATTGATAAAGAAATAGTCAAGGAATACCCTTTTATCTTGAATGAGTTCACATATTCAGGTCCAGATGAACTGCATCCAAGAATATTGAAGGAACTGCCTGAAGAACTCTCAGAACCACTGTCCATTATTTTCTTGAAATCATGGGAAATGGGTGAATTGCTAGATGATTGGAGGAGGGCTTATGTTGTCCCTATGTACAAAAAGGGCAAAAAGGAGGAACCTGGGAAGTATAGATCTGTCAGGCTGACATCAATCCCAGGGAAAATTCTCTAACAGATTATAAAGTGGTCACTCTGCAAGCACCTAGAAGACAGTAATAACTAGAAGCCAACACGGATTTGTCAAGAACAAATACATCCAAACTAATCTGATCTCCTTTTTTGATTGGGTAACCTTCCTGATAAACAGAAGGAATGCTGTTGACATTGTTTATCTTGATTTCAGCAAAGCTTTTGACAAAATTCCCCATGATATTCTGATTAGCAAGGTAACTAGGTGTGGGCTGGATAGAACAAGTGTCAAGTGGACATACAGTTGGCTACAGAATCATACTCTGAGGGTGATGATTAATAGCTCCTTCTCAAACTGGAAGGAGTAATAAGTGGGGTACCCCAGAGCTCAGTCCTGGGTCCAGTATTTTTATTAATGAACAGAATTAAATTCATCAGATATAGGTGCAAAGTACTGCACCTCAGAAAAAGAAACCCCACAGTTACAAGATCGGGGATACCTGGCTTAACAATACTATGAGTACTATGAGCGAGAAGGATCTTGGAGTCATTCTAGATCAACATGAGCCAACAACATGATGTGGCTACAAAAAAGGCAAATACTATTTTAGGCTGCATTAACAGAAATATAGTCTCCAAATCCCGTGAGGTGGTAGTTCTTCTGTATTTGGCACTGATGTCACCTCGTCTTGAGTTACTGTGACCATTTCTGGATGCTGCACTTCAAGAAGGATGCCAGCAAATTGGAACAAGTTCAGAGGAGGGCAACAAGGATGATCAGCGGGGCTGGAAAGCGAGCCTTATTAGAAAAGACTGAAAGAGTTGGGCATGTTTCGCCTTGACAAAAGAAGACTGAGGGGAGATAGGATAGCGCTTTTCAGATACTTAAAAGGCTGTCAAACAGAGGAGGGTCAGAATCTGTTCTGGATCATCCCAGAATGCAGGACACGCAACAATGGGCTCAGGGTACAGGAAGCCAGATTTTGGTTGAATATCAGGAAAAACTTTCTATCTGTTAGAGGAGTAAGACGGTGGAACCCATTGCCTTGAGAAGTGGTGAGTACTCCAATACTGGAGGCATTCAAGAGCAATTTAGACAACCACCTGGCAGATATCTGTTGATTCGCATTCCTGCATTGCACAAGGGATTGAACTCAATGGCCTTATATGCCCCTTCCCACTTCATGATTCTATGATTCTAAAATTAATCCAAGGACATCAAACCAATGGCTATAGGTTGCCTATTGTTGTCTTTCATGTAAATTTAAAGTTTGCAATATTGGACATAATAAGGGGGAGCAAAGGTGCACAGCTGGGAGCACCTATAAACTTGTTGCAATCAGAACATTGCTAGGGAAGCAATGTGGTGGAAAAGTTAAACAAAGCAAGGCCCAAACTCCTTCCATACACACCGTATCAGCTCTGTTTTACACAACAATGCTGTCTTACAGGGTGACTGCTAATAATTCATATGAGTTCAACGAATCTGGCACAAAGTTCTGTTGCAAACATCTATATTTAGCTCTGCTTGCATGTTGGCACCCCCCTCCCCCTCCCATGTTAGGCACATATTGTTCAAGAAATGTTTTTGATGTTAAGTAGAGTTTTTTTAGGTTTTTGTTTTTGAGCAAAAAGCCTTTGCTCCAACATTAGCTGCAAGATGTTTCCTGCGTTTGTATTTTAAATCCTGTAGATGTGGATTATCAAGGCTGTAGCATTGCTGTAAATAAACACAGGGTCCTAAAAATAGATCTGCCTACAAGCTGATTCTTCATTGAATCAAAGTGATTTCTCCCACCTGTTTGTCTGGACAGCCTGGTGCACTGGACAGACCTGCTCTGGCCTAGCGTGGCTTTGACACATGACCTCGGCTGCAGCTTTGAAAGAGAGTGCAATCGGCTACTGCTTGTTTCGCTGTGTATCTTCTCAAAGCTACAGCAATCTTCAAGGGCTTTCACCGGTCTTATGAGAAGCCTAGGCCTTCAAGATAGTAGCCAGAATCCTATAGATGTTCATGTAAGGTTTGCATAACTTGCTGCAAGTAATTGATGATGTCCCCGGACATACCTTTGTGAAGTGTGTGATTGCAGAACTGAGCCTTGTCAGTTTATACAAATCTTATCCAACACTAATAAGGTTCTGGCCATTCTCATCACCGAAGTAGTAGCCCAACAACATGGGGCGGGGGGTACAAGTTTGTGATCGGTGCTTTAGTTGTTAGGTCTCTGTTGACTTTAAATTCAGCATAGAGGCAGGATAGGGGGACCACCACAGGGGAAACAGATATTTCATTATTGTTATTTATATTTATAGCTGCACTTCTCGGCTGCATTTATGTCCTACCTTTTCTCCTTTTCCCCCCTTTCTCCTCACAATAATCCTGTGAAGCATGTCATACATTATGAATCACTAGTAGTTTGCCATGTTTCCAGCATTATCTTTTTTCATTAAAGACTTTTCAAAAGTGGCTCTAGAACCCTTCCCTGCTGTCCTTCCACCAGCAGACTTTTTTCTTTAGTTAAGGTTTTAGCGACTGATCAGACTGCAGAAAGAGTTTTCAGTGAGAGATACTACACTTCTTTAAAACTCTGCTTTTCTTTTTCCTTAAACTGTTTTATGTTTAATGGTCTTCTAATACTGTTATGTGCTTTGTAGTATTTCCATTGCAGTATTTTGATTTATGTATTTCTCATTCCATCTCCCACCAGCTTTATAGGTTGCATTATGTCAGTGAATTGCAGGAAAGGGTAGATTCATAGGCATCCTTCAGTCTCGAGAGACTATAGTAACGTGCTCTGTATGGAGGACTTCGACGCTGTATGTGAAGCTGGAGTGTCCTCTCCAGAGCACGAAGCCTGGGTAAAATAATATGGAGGATAGGCTGTTACCCAAGCAGCAAATCCCCCCTCTCCACATCACTGAAAATGGTAGTCCAATGGAAAGGCAAGAGCCAATACAACTGGTTCCAGCGATGTTGCAGGAGTTGCCAGAATGACACAAACTGCCTCCGGGACTCCGGCTCCGGATTTTGCCTCAAGGTTAACTCCTGAAGCCTTTTCCATCAGTGGATATAGCCACAAGGCAGTGGAGGTTTGGAATTGGAGTTTTCCTTCTCCTAGATGGACTGTCTTCCCAGGCTGATGAGTCCCACCTACCTGGCTCCCTATCAATAGCTTAATTGAAAATAAGGAATTAAGAATTTCACGAGCATCTTTAAAGAAAATGGGTAGTTGACGATTAGTAGAAGCTTTTTAGAATAAAGTTATTTTAAAGCTCCTGCCCACTCCTGTAGGATCTCGCTGAAGGCCTCCTGAGTTCCTGCCTTGACACTCTATCCACTATGGCACCATAGCTATAAACAGGTCATATAACCCAGTGGTTCTTAACCTTGGGTTACTCAGGTGTTTTTGAACTGCAACTCCCAGAAACCCCAGCCAGCACAGCTGGTGGTGAAGGCTTCTGGGAGTCGCAGTCCAAAAACACCTGAGTAACCCAAGGTTAAGAACCACAGATATAACCCACCTTCAACCCCCAACTTGACCTAACAGGAAGATCCATCCTGACCAGATGAAGGCTCAGCCTGACTGTTAACTGCCTCTCAGTTTGCAGAGATACAGACTAGATTGTGACCTCATTCTGACATCAGAGGATTCTGACCTATGGCTAGGCTGGTTAGGAGAATTGTGGGAGCTGCAGTCAAAGAAAGCAACTTTATCAAGCCCTGCTTGGCATGTGATGAGCTTGCCCAAGGCGACACAGGCCAGCTCTTCCTCCCTGAAGGCACAGTGGGAAATCCAACTCCCAAACTCTGGCTCCACAACCAGCCTTCGTAACAATACCCAAAGAAACCTTTAGCGTAATCCGAAAGCCTGCTTCCAGTAGAAAAGCAAAGACACAGGTCCCAAACCCTGGGGATTACCCGTTACATGAAGTGTGACATCCTCAGTCACAGGACATACAGTGGTGCCTCACTTGACGAGGATAATCCGTTCCAGCAAAATCGCTGTAGAGTGAAATCCTCATCAAGCGAAATGCATTGAAAACCAGTTCAATGCATTTCAATGGGTGAAATACCTCAGTGTCCAACGAAGATCCGCCATAGGGCGGCCATTTTCCGATGCCTGTGCAGTGAAAAATCCGTCCTGAACTCAGCGGGGAGCCATTTTGAACAGCCGGTGGCCATTTTGAAAGCCCGACGATCAGCTCTTTTGATTGTCGTAATGCGAAGAATTGGTTCCCGAAGCAGGGAACCGATCATCGTAAAACAGATTTTGCCCATTAAAACATCGTCAAGCAGATTCGTTGTTTAACGAGGTAATCATTAAGCGAGGCACCACTGTATTTTCCCTATCAATAGCTGAATTGATAGGAATGAATAATTTCAGGAGCATTTTAAAGAAAATGGGTAGTTGACTATTAGTACAAGGGGGCCTTGAAGCTTTTCAGAATAGTTATTTTTAAAGCTCCTGCTCACTCCTTTAGGTTCCTCGCTCAAGGCCTCCTGAATTCCTGCCTGACACTCTATCCACTATGACATCATAGCTGTTAACAGGTCATATAACCCACCTTCAACCCGCAACTTGACCTAACAGGAAGATGCATCCTGACCAGATGAAGGCTCAGCCTGACTGTTAACTGCCTCTCAGTTTGCAGAGACACAGACCAGATTGTGACCTCATTCTGACATCAGAGGATTCTGACCTATGGCTAGGCTGGTTAGGAGAATTGTGGGACCTACAGTCAAAGAAAGCAACTTTATCAAGCCCTGCTTGGCATGTGATGAGCTTGCCCAAGGCGACGCAGGCCAGCTCTTCCTCCCTGAAGGGACAGTGGGAAATCCAACTCCCAACCTCTGGCTCCACAACCAGCCTTCTTAACAATACCCAAAGAAACCTTTAGCGTGATCCGAAAGCCTGCTTCCAGTAGAAAAGCAAAGACACAGGTCCCAAACCCTGGGGATCTCTTTTTACCTGAAATGTGACATTCTCAGTCACAGGACATATTTTCCCTATCAATAGCTTAATTGACACTCAGGAATGAATAATTTCAGGAGCATCTTTAAAGACAATGGGTAGTTGACTATTAGTACAAGGGGCCTTGAAGCTTTTCAGAATAAAGTTATTTTTAAGCTCCTGCCCACTCCTGTAGGATCGTGGCTGAAAGCCTCCTAAATTCCTGCCTGACACTCTATCCACTATGACACCATAGCTGCCAACGGGTCATATAACCCACCTTCAACCCGCAACTTGACCTAACAGGAAGATGCATCCTGACCCGATGAAGGCTCAGCCTGACTGTTAACTGCCTCTCAGTTTGCAGAGACACAGACCAGATTGTGACCTCATTCTGACATCAGAGGATTCTGACCTATGACTAGGCTGATTAGGAGAATTGTAGGACCTACAGTCAAAGAAAGCAACTTTATCAAGCCCTGCTTGGCATGTGATGAGCTTGCCCAAGGCGACGCAGGCCAGCTCTTCCTCCCTGAAGCCACAGCGGGAAATCCAGCTCCCAACCTCTTGCTCCACAACCAGCCTTCATAACTCTGACAAAGGGGGAATCTTTTGTTGCTTCCCACTGCACACATTTTTCTTGTCAAACTTTGGCATCAACAAATAGTTCATCAGAACAACTAGTTCAATTATCTCTCATGTGCTTGTGAAAAGAGCTAAAAAAAGGGGGGGGGGGAGGGAAATCCCAGTATCACTAACCTGAGATTAGATTAGGCATCCTTCAGTCTTGAGAGACTATGGTAATGTGCTCTGAACAGAGGTCTTGGAACAGCGTCTAGTGTGGCTGAGAAGGCCAATTTGAGAGTGACCATCCCTTCCACACTGAAGATAAATGCAATCTGTCCCCTGTCCAGCTCCTTGATTTTGCTGCTTTCGGGACTTCCTCTTTGCCCTGCCCTGCTGGACAAGTGTCTCTTCAAAATGGGAGAGGCCGTGATGCACTGCCTGCCTCCACGCTGTAAATGATGTAAATGAGACAAAAATTAGTAACTATTGTAGTAAAGCAGCCTCTTCTTCTAACCTGTAACTCGACAATATAAACAAAAACACAAAAATGGCTTAGCAGGCTTAGCAGCTTGCAGCCTGTCAAAGTGTTGGGCATGTAGTCAGTAAGACATCCAGCAACTGCTTCCGGAGGTGATTGCCCCACTCTCCTTAATGGTAGAGCCAACTCTGATTGGTCTTGGTGGCTGGGGCTGATCAGAAGTTATGAAAACAAGTTTAGAAGCAATAATGTCTTGCCAGGATGCTGCCAGTATGAAGGTCCAAAGAATCAGTCATCTGTGCCTAAGTTCTAATGTTATTTTACAAGGGTTTTGAATAGTTCCGAGTCATTCTGTATTAACAATGAAGTTTATTACTGATTTACATCTTAATTGGACTCCTTTTGTATTAGGAACATTTAGCTCATTATATTAGGAACATTTAGCAAGTGATTTTCCTGGGAACTGATGATTGAATGTAGGTTTCTGTGAAATTAGTGCATGGAAAGTTCTTGCCGTCAGCATTACTGCTCCTTACTTGACCCAACTTTGATATAATACTAAATGTCTTATTAAACAAGGCCATGCCTTCCACCATTATTCAATTTCAAAGCTCTCTCTCAAGGGATCTTCCTTTCATTTATTTATTTTTCCCTACTCACCTGTTTTGTGTTTTTTGATGAGATGTTTAGTGAGGAAGCAGAATTAGTTTCATGTTGCCTTCTTCCTATTTGTCAACTTTAGGGGCCTCCAGTCAAGCTGTGTTTGTCTCTGTAAATTGATACAGATAAAATTTGTAAGCCTGGGGCCAGTGCTAACAAGAGCATTAATTTTGCTTTGGGAGGGTTGTATTAGTTTTCAGGTGCCTCAGATTCTTTGTGAATGGACACAGCAAAGTCCTTTGATTCTCAAAAGACACTTCTGTTGTCTGCACAGGCAAAGTTGATTATTCTGGTTCTTTGTAAAGTTTTAAAATTAATTCTCAGCAATCCATGCATATAGCTGTTGACGGCATTGAGATGCAAGATGTTTGCTACTGAAGATTTGAAAACATCTTTATACCTGGGGATAAAAGAGCTCAGTAACTTCAGATATGCTGAAATATTTCGTTCTTTCTTAGTTTTGCTTTTGCTGAGATGAACAGTGGTTATATTAACAATTAGGCTTAATGAATCTCTGATGTGCTTCTGCTTTTTGTAAGGTTAAAAATCTACAAGCTAGTTTAAAGTAAGCTGCTTCCATTCAGGTTGCTTTGAAATCATACAATAATCAAGCTAACGCACAGGAAGAAACACCTGGATTGCTTTGACGTTTCTTCAGCTTGGTTCCTGGTAGTTTCTTCTACTGAAATCACTGTACTGTAGTCATCCACGCCAATATCGCTAATTATCCCAGATTCCACAGCATATTTCCAAATTGATTCAGTGTCTACCAGGATCATATGCCTACCCACTTAATACCACCCTCTTCCCCCTCATAAAATATGCAAATACCCATGGAAAAAAGACTGGATTTCCCTGTGCTTAGCTTTAGATTGTGTAGTCACTAGTAAGTACTTTGATTTTAACGAAGCCAACTCTGACCCAAATTGCCGCATAAATTACAATGTAATTGCACCCTGACTTGAATTCCTGTGGTTTTGCTCTAACTGGTTATCTAATTTTGGTTAATTGCTGTTGTGTTGTCCACCATATGGAAATGTCCCCACAGCAGTTGGTCCTAATTTTTCATCTCCATACGGGAATTTAAAAAAATTATATTTCTATATAACTTGATAATCTGAGCTCTTTGGACGGTTCACAAAATAGATCTTTAAATCATAAAATGTAATAATATAGCAAAACATGGGCATTGTTTTCTGTTATTTTTAATCAAGGTCTTGGGTTTTTGCAGGTAGCTGACATTTAGAGCTACCAGTTGCAGGGCAGTGTGCAACTCCTTTAATGGGTTATTTTGGAAAATGGGAAGAACTGGTGTAAAAATACAGAAGGTGACAAAAAGAGATGCCATGGCTCCTCCAGTTAACTACAGAATCATACTTAAATTAGAAAGTGGCCTTTGCGTTGCCTTGGTTCTTTTTGAATCAGTTTTGTGTTTCTTTACTGTTGTTATATGCTGCCGACTTGCTTCCTATTTGGGTGACCCTAATAGCATTTTTTCCCTTCATGGATTGCTGCCTTGTCGTGGCGAAGGGGCTTGAGTAACTCAGAGAAGCTATGGGCTACGCCGTGCAGGGACACCCAAGGTGGACAGGACATAGTGGAGAGTTCCGACTAAACATGATCCACCTGGAGCAGGAACTGGCAAGCCACTCCCGTATCTCTGCCAAGAAAACTCAATGAACAGAAACGAAAGGCTAAAATATAAGACACTGGACAATGAGCCCCTCAGGTCAGAAGGCGTCCAACATGCTACTGAGGAAGAGTCGGACATGACTTAACAACTAAACAACAACAAATAACATTTTTGAGCCATGAGCAGTTTGCCGTACCCATAGAGTTTTCATAGCTGAGTCCGGTTTTGAATCTACTGTAGTTTTCTTGAGTCCTAGTCTGGCACTGTTATCTACTATACCACATTGGTTCTCGTTTCCTCAGTTGTTGTTGTTTAGTCGTTAAGTCGTGTCCGACTCTTCGTGACCCTATGGACCAGAGCACGCCAGGCCCTCCTGTCTTCCACTGCCTCCCGGAGTTGGGTCAAATTCATGTCGGTCGCTTCGATAACACTGTCCAACCATCTCATCCTCTGTCGTCCCCTTCTCCTCTTTCCCAGCTTCTTCACTCTTTCCCAACATCAGGGTCTTTTCCAGGGAGATTTCTCTTCTCATGAGATGGCAGAGTATTGAAGCCTCAGCTTCAGGATCTGTTCTTCCAGTGAGCACTCAGTTTCCTCAGTAGAGGTGGGCAGATCTCTCACTTTCATTTTGTCTTATATTCAGTTGAGGAATTCTGATGAAAAAATGGACCAAAATGAAATTCTCTCCCATCTCTGTGGGAAGGAAAATTGTTTTACATTCTGTAGCTTTGGTTTCTCCCATGTCCTGAATTTTGATAAATTCTGATTGGAGATGGAAAAAAAAATGAAAATCTGACCTATCTCTGTTCCCCTTGTCTATACTCAAATAAATATGTGCTACAAAGAAAACAAAAGATATGTTGGCTAGAATATATATTCTGGTATGAACCCGGGGGGGAGGGGGTTCTGCTTCCTTCACTGAACCATAATAACATAGTATTTTTTTAGAATGAGTGCATTTTCAGGTCAATTGAAAATAATCCTATACTTAATATCTTCTTCATTGGCTTTGAGGGGGCCTCACTTAGAAGTCAAGCAAAGTGTATTTGTACTGGGAAGTAGATGTGCTTTATTAATTGCTCCTGGTCTGTATCTGGCTGCTTTGGAAATAATCAGGACTGCAGTGTTATGGCAGCAGGGCATAATCTGAGCCTGTGAACTGATCTTCAGAATTCACAGTTGGCGTGAATTCAGGTCAGCCTTGCTTGGTGTTAGAAAGGAATATCTCTCTGCTTATGAAAAAAAATGTATTTTGTCTTTGGAGTAGTCTCACACTTACACATCATCTGCTTCATAATACACACATATCAGAATAGGAATATAGGTTTCTGGGTCACAAGGCTGTTACTTTTAGATATGCTTTCCCGTACCTCTCACTGTCACACTTCTTATGCAGAAAAGTATATGAATTGAGCTGACTCCCATCGTGGAATTCTTTCCTAGAGAATCCAGGCTTGGATCAGTTGCTTTTAAAGTTAGAGTGGTTGGTGAAAACTAAACTCTATCTAAATTTTATCTTCCAATTTTATTTGTAATCTTTTTTTCCATAGCCTTTTTATACATGTCATTGAAGAGCAGGAGAGTGATGAATACATGCTTTGAAGAAATGAGAAAAGGAATAAAACTCCAGCTCACTGAATATCTCTGATTTGCACCTCAAAACACATTCCATGGTGTCTGCATCGAGACCCCAAGATTCTTTTGCATAGAAATTATAAAGAATTTTATGCATTATTGTTTAGGATGGAAGCAGAAGTGTGCTTGTGCATATTTTAGAAAGTATACATGTTTTTCCATGCATATTTTCTAATGTTTCCATTTTTTCAACTGGATTATGTATTTTTACCATTATAACCTTAGGATAGTGTGGATTTCTGACTCCAGACTCTGTTCGTTTCTGCTTTTGTTTCAAGATGGCACACCCCGGAAGCCTTCTATCAAAAATAAACTGAAACAAGACAAGATCTGCTGCTAGATCTCTTTGGAGAAGCTTGTGGCATTTTAGGTTTATTTAGATATTGTGACAGCAAAAATTATGCTTGCACCCATAAAAAGCAACATGTGTCCTTTTGTTGGTGGCATCATGAAGATGGCACCACCAACGTGTTTCCTCATTGATGTCCCACCATCGTTAGATGGAACAGGTGAGAAGATGTGTTGCGGGTGGGATTGGCCCAAAGATCATCTTCTGCATTGGTATTGGTATATGCCATCAAGTCAGAATTGACTTACAGGGCTTTCAAGGCAAGTGAAATATTTAAGGAATGCCTTTGCCAGTTTTATTACTCCAGTGGTTTTCCATGGCTGAGCAGGGATTCAAACCCAGACCACCTGAGCTGTATTCTGACACTCTACACACACTACACTGCACTGGGTATCCATCTTCTGAATTACTGACCCATAAAAGGGGGGGGGACCAGTCTTGTAGAATTGTCTAGATATGAATCATTCACCTTTGCTTTTATTACACTGATTGATAAACTAATAAGAATAAGCTAAGTACCACATAAAGACAGCTGCCTGAAGCTGAATGCAATTTCTGCATCTCTTCTTCAAGGAGTTTGCAGTCTCCATCTTGCAGTACAGTAACAGGATGGCCAACATATCAGGCCAGGTTTAGGGACTTTTTATATCTTTCTTTGTCCACTAGTTTTTGATTCTGTTTTGCCTGGTGAAGAGTTTTGAGAACTCAAAGGAATGCATTATTTATGTTCCTGAAGATATTCTTGCATGTAATATTTTAGTGGGGCTGTTAAAAGGTTATTAGCCAAGTGTGATTTTTCTTTTTTTTAACTTATGGACTATGTAGCTGTATTGGTTTGATTTTTCCACAGTCAGGCGAGGGCCTTTGTGTATGTGCATGTACATGTGAATTTGTGTGTGGACCTTGATGAAAAGATCAGGACCAGGCGGTAGAGCTACTATGAGACGTCATCTCTCTTGATTTTTAAAGCAAAGCTGGCATGAGGACAGAAGGCTGTCGAGTGAGTCATCTGCCTGCTCCATTTTCAGATCTTTGCACACAGCTAATTCTGCATATGTTTGCATCCTGTTGGCCTTCATCAGATCCACTTGGTTTGTAAAAATAACCAACATTAAACTGGTATAAATCCATCAGCCTCGAGCGCTCTTTGTCTAACAGCATAAATCCTGTGAAAACTGATTAAGCGAGACAATGGTGAACATTTTAAATCTGGCTTGTAAAAATGAATACCATTGAACTAGACAAGGCGGATGGGGAAGGAGAGGCAGTTGAGTCTGAGGGAAGGCTGTTGGGGTGCGTGTGTGTGTGTGCTGAATGCCTTTTAGCCACGGCACAGCCCTTTGGGGGGACTTTGAAAATTTCTATGTCTGCAGCCATGCTTCAGATTAGATCTAAGGTGGCTGTGTGTCCTGTTTTACAGAGCATAATCCTTGCTTTTAAGGACTGTCTTGTCCAAGACAAGTTTCAAGATTTAGAAAGTGCAAGAAAAAAAGCATCTTAGTATGCCATTAGCATTTAAGAACACATAGACAGTTGACTAGAGATGGGGGAGAAGTCTGTTCCTGCTCACATATAGATATAGATATATGAATGTCTCAGAATTTACAGACGTCTTCTTTGGATTGAAAAAGGTATAGTTCTAAAAAGCTCTCTGTAATCTGGGACAGACTGAAACCGATAGATTCAACCATCCAGGTCCACAACATTGAGCGCTTAGCTCCTACAAATCTGAGGTTAATCCTTCTGTGTTTTCCATCATGGGCAGTGGTGAAATAAAGTTTCCACCTCTTTTTTCAAAATTGCCCCCTCAATATGTATATGGCAAGCTGTTTTCTCCCCAGCTTGTTGAGAATGGGTGGAAAATTTCATTTTAGTAAATTTCTTAGAATTTATCAAAAGTTGCAGATCATGTATTTTAGATGGGAAGAATGGGACAATCAAAACATTTGAATGCAGGAGAAAACAAAACCGGCAGATTTCCACATCCTGCAACACACTGAATGAGAGGTACAAAAGTCTCCTGCTCGCTCTTCTTTGATGTTGTGAGGAGAGTGTGCTTCTGTTTAAGTGCTAGAAACTACTGCAAAGTGCTTGTTGTTGGACTAACACTGAAATGCATTTTAAAAACTAATTGGGCCAAAAAGCTGCAAGCATTGCTATTTTCAGGTATTATCTCTGTATGGATCCTCCAGATGGACCCTGCCAGATGGGGGAGAATAATGTACTAGTTTCAGTTTCTTATGCATTTAGTGTTTTTTCCTTTTTTTAAAAAAAACCTGGTGTTTATAGAGGGTAATTATGCTTCATGTAATGAATTCTACATACATGTCAGAAACAAAGGCAATATACTAGCAGTAATGATCATAGTATTGCACTTCTTTTAAACCTCAAAATCTTCCTTCCCTTATTGATAAATTGTCCACAAACAAGCAGAATTAGCTTGTCCTTCATTTTCAAATGATATCCTCTTCTTCAGTTTCAGCATTTAGGGGAAAAGAAGAAGAGGGTGCTTAAGGCAGTTAAAGGTACGTTAAAGCAGTAGTACGTTGATGGACACAGAGGTGATACTAACTCGACACAAGTCCGGAAGTTACAGAAACAGTGGGGACAGGTTAGCTGGTCCTGGACTCACTGGGCTGTTAGGATGTTACATCCTTACTTCCTCGCTTCTCTCTTCCTTTTGTGCATCCTTGATTCTTTTTATTTTAAATCCTCAGGACCTTGTTTGATAGCATTTTGCCAGACATTTTTGGTTTTAAGTTAGGGCTTCCCAGTTGACATGGTCAGTGTTAAATTCTTGCAGTGTGCTGCTCATTCTATCCTTGAATCACTTCTTTTGTCCAACACACAATTGGGCACCTGCAACAAGTTCTCCATCGAAAATGCATCTTGGGAAACAGTTGTTTAACATCCTGGTGGGCAGCCCACTCAGGATGTTGTTTCGAGACTGTTAAAAAAAAACAACTACAGACAATAAATAAATAAACTATATACTATAAAATAAAATAAGACCACACATGTAAACCCATTCCCGCACAGCAACGCAGAAGGCCTTCTTAAGGAGCTAGGAACCTTTGCATATGCCTAAGAAGGCCAACTGCTGACGACACCCCTACCCATACAAGTCATTGTGTGCCATTCAACGAGCGCTCTCTGTAATTGGCCAGTCACCTTAACAATGCTATTTCCACGTTTAGTTATGTGGTTCTTTTCCCAGCAGATCAGTCTGTCAGGCTTTGGAACAACCTGTTCAGTTCTGGTATGCGGAACTGAGTAGTCCCTTCTAGGTCAAAGGAGTGGCATGTTTCCAAAGGTATAGTGCATTGATAGTAAGACTGCCTGTCTTTCCCTTTATTCTATGCTCAAGTGTGATGGTTTCCCTACCACAAAACACCCTGATTTTCAGTTTCTGGTTTGCAAAGATTGCTTTTCAAGGTTCAGTTGAGCAGATGCATTATGCTAGAGCTGCCAGCTCATGATGAACTGGACTTTGTTCTGGTCTAACTTACGACAATCACTTGCTGTATTTCACTGACTTGGGAGAGGTTTCATTATGTTGTTTGATGGAATGACCTTACTGCTTAGCAATTTCCCCTGATGGTGATTTTCAGAGGATGGCTGGTTCCCTGCCTCCAACTGTGTGCAGTGGGGAGGGGTATGATTCGAGGAACAAGTGCAAACATATCTAAGGTGGTGCACTCTGCTCTTACAGTATAACTAGAGGGTTCTCCCCACCCACTTCATTTCTGTTTTTAAATCTGTCTTTCAACACCTGTGAACTAGGCTTAAAACAATAGAATGAATTTAACATCCTGTTAAAAATACAAAGTTCTACACGTTGGGGGGGGGGAACCAAATCCACAATTACAAGATGGGCGGATACTTGGCTCAATAATACTATGAATGAGAAGGATCTTGGGATTCTTGTAGATCACAAGCTGAATATGAACCAGCAGGGCAAAGTGGCTACGAAAAAAGACAAATGCTATTTTAGGCTGTATAGTCTCCAAATCCCATGAGTTACTAGTCCCCCTCTTTTTGGCACTGATTAGGCCTCATCTAGAATATTGGACCCCTTCATGGATTGCAGCCTTGTCATGGCAAAGGGGCTTGAGTAATTCAGAGAAGCTACGGGCTATGCCGTGCAGGGACACCCAAGACTCTGATGTTGGGAAAGAGTGAAGGCAAGAGGAGAAGGGGACGACAGAGGACAAGATGGTTGGACAGGGTCACCGAAGCTGCCAACATGAATTTGACCGAACTCCGGGAGTTAGTGGAAGACAGGAGGGCCTCTTCCTCTGGTCCATGGGGTCACGAAGAGTTGGACATGACTTAAAGACTAAACAACAACTGTGTCCAGTTTGGGACACTGGATTTTAAGAAGGATGTTGACCAAATGGAATAAGCTCAGAGGAGAGCAACAAGGGTGATCTGGGGACTGGAAATGAAGCCTTGCAAGGAAAGACTGAAAGAACTGGACACGTTTACCCTTGAGAAAGGAAGACTGAGGAGAGATATGGTAACACTTTCCAAATACTTGAAAGATAGACAGAGGACGGGCAGAATCATCCAAGACTGCAGGATATATAATAATGGGATTAAGCTACAGGAAGCCAGATTTATGCTGAATATCAAGGAAAAAAAGTCTTAACTGTTAGAGCAGTACAGCAATGGAACCAATTACCATGGGAAGTGGTGAGCACTCCAACACTGGAGGCATTCAAGAGAAATTTAGATAATCACCTGGCAGATATGCTTTGATTTGGATTCCTGCATTGATGAGGGCCCTACAGGCCTCTTCCAACTCAGTTTTTCTACGATTCTGTGAATTTGGGGATGTTCTTACCACAAAAGTGAGCTACATGAAATTCTCACCCATTTCTATTATAGTTCTCAAGGAAAAGGAGTCCAAGGAGGGTCATCGGCATTGTGTTTTGTTAAATATCCCGTTCTTCCCTTCCAGTTTTGATATTGAGGCTGTGAAGCTGTAGAAAAAGCAGTACTGTCAACACCAAGAAAAAGTTATTAGGAGGTTTCGAGGAATCTGCTAAATAAATTAAGAGGAAAATAAGGTGAGGTGGGAGGAGAAGGTTAGAAATAGTCCACTGAGGATTCTGTGTGTTTTGTTGTTGTTAAGTCGTGTCCGACTCTTTGTGACCCCATGGACCAGAGCACGCCAGGCCCTCCTGTCTTCCACTGCCTAACCAGAGTTGGGTCAAATTCATGTTGGTAGCTTCGGTGACCCTGTCCAACCATCTCGTCCTCTGTCGTCCCCTTTTCCTCTTGCCTTCACACTTTCCCAACATCAGGGTCTTTTCCAGGGAGTCTCCTCTTCTCATCAGAAGTGTGCTTACTGCACTACAGTGCCATTATTCAATTTTCTGCTGTCTTTTCCCTCCATATCCATTATCTGGTTTTCCTTCCGTTTCAGCATTTCAGAAAATAATGGGTCCCCTAAAGTGTGTGAGTTCAAAAACTCAGAGTTCCTCAGCCCAAAATCAAATTCTGCACAGGGTTTTATGTTGTTCTCTTTTAGTTTCTTTAAACTTGCTTGGAATAGCATTGTAATCCCATGGGAAATGAGTGGAATTGCTGGATTGCACAAACCGTTTCCATTTTTATTGAATAATGAATACCTCCATCTATAACTGCTGTTGTTGTTTCACTTAAGCTGAATTGTTTGTTTGCATCCCAACTGTCTTTGTTTTCTTATAACTTAAACTACATTTCTGTGTACATTTTCTTGTGAGGAACCCCCACTGAATTCATTGGAACTTGAGAATCTGGTGGCCAAACCTCTTAGTTTCACTTTTGGCTTGATTCAAAATTTTCATTCTTAATTTTGTTTCATATGATTTCTGCTTCTTTCTGTAATTTTTTAAAAAGTTCACATAAAAATATTTTTGTGCATTTTCTCAAGAGTATGATTTTTTCTCTCTCTTGATTTCATGATGCTTCTCCATGACCCAATTGCATTTTCATCCCATTCTCTAGCATAAGAGACCTTTGGGTAGAGTGGGCGGCATATAAATTAAATAAATAAATAAACCAAAATTCGTTGTTCATACAAAATTTTGTTGACTTTTCTCATCTTTTTTTATTTATTCATTTATATCATTTGTACCCTGCTTTTTTCACCGGGAAGCTCCAAAGTGGCTTACAATATTAAAGCAGACAATATTAAAAGCTAAAAATTAAGTTCAATGATTACAGTATTAAAAAGCTATTAAACCAGTAACCTAATTAAAACTAAAAATGTGCGTAAAATCTTTTAAAACATTAAAAGCATATTTTAAAAAGCATGGCATTACCATTTGTAAAGCCTCCTCTTAGGCAGCCAGTTACTGAAAGAAAAGCCTCACTAAAGAGAATTGTCTTTGCCTGATGGTGGAAGGAGGACAAAGAAAGGGCCAGCCGGGCTTCTCATGGGAGGGAGCTCTACAACTTGGGAGCAGTGATGGAAAGAGCCCTGTCTTGTGTCCTCATCAAACACACTTGTGAGGTTGGGTGGGGAGGGCATAGAAGAACCTCTTCTCAAAGGCCAGGCAGGCTCACATAGAGAAATGCAGTCTTTCAAATAGGTTGGGTCCAAGTCATTCATTCATTCATTCATTCATTCATTCATTCATTCATTCATTCATTCATTCATTTATTTATTTATTTATTTATTTATTGTTACTGTAAGTATATATTGTAAGTATATATATATATATATATATATATAATATACACTTTATATATATATATAGAACTTTATAGTTCAAAACCAGCATTTTGCATTGGGTCCAGAGATGGGCCAATAACTAGTGGAGCTGTTGGCAACAGGGAAACAATATTTTCCCTATAACCAGCCCCAGATAAAAGTCTGGGATCAGTATTTTGGACCTGCTGAAGTTTCTGAGCACATTCTAAAGGCAGCCCCTCATAGAGCTCATTACAATAATTCAAACAGGGTGTAACAAAGGCATGTGTCACCTCTTAGGTAAGTCAGACACTGCAAGGAACAGGCATAGCTGGTGCATAAGTTTTAACTGTGTGAACGTGCTCTTGGCCGCTACTGAAGCTGCATCCACGCTCTGGGTTGAGCACACCTAAGCTGAGAATAGTGGAAACAATAAGAACAGAAACAGACAACAGGACAGAAAATATGAGCCGAAAGCAGTAATGTACAAAGAAAGGTTAACCATACGCCCCTTCTGTTTGCTGGAAGCCTCTGGAAAATGACAAATGGGCAGCCCTGGAATCAGTAAATACGCAGGGATCTAGGCTTATGCTGAGAGTCCCTGAATAGAGGCATTTGGGTTCTATATACAGTACCTACAGACAGTAACACAATTAATTGGACCTGCGTTTTAATCATACCTATGTTCAGCCAACATTCACTATGTTTACATAGTGTGTACATTGCCCACACCTCTTAATTGCGACAGGTGTGTCTAAATACAAATTAAAGGAGCATCATATCCTTGAAAAGCAATGATTTATTCAATTTAGACAGGGTGCCAATAATTTTGTCCAGTACATTTTTGGGTTTCTGTGTGTGGTTGTATCAGATTTGACTTTTCTTCTCTTGTGTGTGTGTGTGTGTGTGTGTGTGCGTGTGCGTGTGCGTGTGCGTGCGTGCGTGCGTGCGTGCGTGCGTGCGTTGTTCCAATGCAAACCAAAGAAATGAACATGTGAGTTCCAAAACTTTTACAACTGCAACAAATTTTCTGAGAGAAGGGTTGCATTTTCTGACAGAATTGCAAGGGTGCCAATATTTTTGGCTATGACTGTACATTCTTAGGTCATCTTTCCTGGGGAACCTTCTGTCATATAGATAAAGAAGACATGAGAAGAAAACAAAGTTGTGCGAAACGGAACAAGGGTCTAGGTACAGGCAGAAGTCTGGATGTGGAGGAAACATTAATGCATACCACTTTGCTTCCTTGCCATGAAGGAGATCTGCGATTGAAAAATCCAACAAAGAATCTTGTGGCACTTTTAAGGTTTGCTTTTCATGAGCTCTTTTGGAGTTCAGTTCAAGATGGAGTGGGATGCAATATATGAAAGATGACAAAAAACTTCTTGAACTTTAGGGTTTAACAAGTTCTAGGAAGAATCTTTGCTTCTTTTGAACAATTATGCTGTCCATGTCATTTTTTTAAAACATTGGGAAGAATGCTGTGCTCAGGGTCAGTACCAAAAGTAAGCATTCTTGGGCAGTGGCTAATTCAAGAGGCCCATTGCCCAATCCCTGAACACACCCACCCACCAGCCCTGCTGTTCCTCTTCCATATTGTCAGTCGCCAAAATCACATTGGGATCTTACAGGCATGCAAGGGGAACCCCGTAAGTTGCAACAACTAATTGTACCGAATTGACAAGGTGCCTGGTATGTGCCAGGCATGCCATCAGGAGCACAGGTGGTAACATGACCAGCATGGGCTCAGCACATTTTCCTTTAGCTGAAGCAATTTGCATGACTCCTCTTGCACATGCTTAAAATCCCAACAGAATGCTGGCCATTGTCTTTTCATTCATTCTGTTTAAGCAAGTTAAGCAGTGACAGTAAAATACTATATGGGACCACCTTACAGAGGAAACTAGATATAACTTGATCCGGTGCCGTATACTGACAAACGTCAATGGAACCCCAGCTGTGTAGAAATGACTACATTGCATCTGATGTATTGCTACAAACCAACATGCATTGAACTGCACCCATTTTGCTTCCAATGACTCTTATTGTCCCTCCATTTAAAACTGTCAGTTCTTTCAAGAAACTGTCAGCAGGTGTGTGTTTTTTGTAATATGTAAGAGCTAGTGACTGCTTCCTCTTTCATATGTAAATAGAAGTATCAACCATTAAAGCAGCTTGATGGCTGTTATTTAGAGGGGAAAAAACCCTTCAAGATTATTTCCATCTAAAATTTATTGATGCTAGGAAAAGTGCTAAGAACCTTTTTTTGGAAGCTCAAAACTTGCTCAAATATCTTCAAAAAGCCATGTAACAATGATACCCATGTTAGACCTTTCCGTATGTTGGGATCTTACAAGTGCTTAGGGTGGAGGGGCTCAGTTTTTGGACTACATCCCCCACAACCCCCAACCAATATGACGTTTGGCATGAAGAGACTGCTTTGTAACTTGAGAGATCGCTGCAAAAAATCAAGATGTAAAAAGGAATTTTTCATGTTTTTCATAATTTGCACACATTATAAATATAAATGATATCATATAATTTATGCAAATTCTAGTCCCTGAAACAGGAAGATAGAATGGCTAGAATCCTGTTCTGTAACTCTGCATGCCCAACAGCAGTGATATCATTAGCAGCAGCAAACTGTCGTTGATTAAAGTCTTTGCTGATATGTTGCACACAACATGATCACATTTTGTGCAAGCTAAATGCAGTCTGAAATGGTCTTTTATCATCATCATTTTTCTGCTGATGATGACATCATCCACACTGCTCATGCAGAGCAGTGAAATAGTGTTAGCGCAAAAATGCGGGAAACAGCAAGTTTAGCAGAGTATTGAATAGTTCCAGGTAGTCCAGAATAACTCATGCACACACCAGCATCTTCTCCACCACCAAAGTGTATTTGCAAGATATTTACAGCAGTTCAGTCTGGCAGCATAACAGGTAGCGATCATCACCAAGCAGGAAGATACATCAACTGTTCAGTTTCACATATATATACATATACAGGTCTGTATGTGTCCAATCACATTTGTTGCATCATGCATGAGTCAGCACTGCTGAGTCATCATGACTCAGTTTCTGCACATCCGTTCATTATGGCTGCTCATTAATATACTTTATTCTTCTCAGCCCTGTAAATTTACCTTGATACCCCTCCTAATTCAGGTCTGAGCAGAACATATACCCAATTTTTCAGTTATTTCTATGTGATTTTGTATATTCAGGGTTTTTAAAAAAATGTCAGCTATATTTTTCTCTGACTTGCAATATTGCAGCTCAGATAACTTTTCCTTTATTGCTTCCCTGACAAAATGAATTTTTTTCTCTATGTGTTTGCTTCTGCTGCACATTTTCTCAGTTGTTACCATCTGGATGCACGTGGTATTGTCTTCATATACCAAAATGGCCTGATTTACTTCAACTTTTACATCTTTAATAAACTTTTTGTACCATAAAATTTCTGAACACAGGTCTGATAATGCTGCAAATTCAGCTTCACTTGTTGAAGTTGCGATGGAACTCTGTTTTCTTGACTTCCATCCTACTAGAACATCTGCAAATACTACTGCAAACCCTGAAATTGATTTCCTGTCTGTTGCATCACCTGCCCAGTCACTGTCTACATATGTTTTTAATTTTAACTCATTTGAAGGTTTTATGATTCGACACTTGTCAAGTGTTCCTTTTAAATATCTTTTTACTCCTTGCCAATGTTTTTGCGTGGGTTTTGACACATGTCTACTCAGGATATTTACCACAGCAGCAATGTCTGGTCTTGTCCAATTGGCTAAGTACATCAGTCTTCCTATTGCTAATTGGTATATCTCCTGGTTTTCAAACTCCTTACTCTCAGTTTCTGACTTCTGAAAATCCACTATCATTGGAGTTTTTGCACTTTTGCACTCTTGCATGTTATATTTTACTAACATTTGTTCTATTTTCACCTTTTGACTTAACACAAAACCTTTATCTTGTTTCTGGATTTGCACCCCCAAGTAATTTTGTATTAGACCTAAGTTCTTCAATTTGAATTCCTTTTTCAATTGCCTTTCAAATAAATCTATTTGGCTTTGATCCTTAGACATGACACATACGTCATCCACATAACCCAACAAAATGTTTAGCTCTTTTCGTATTCTTTGGCATATAAACATGGATCTGCCAAACTGTTTCTGTAGTTTAATTTTTCCAAAGCTGAATGTAAACACTGATTCCAAATTCCTCGCCGATTGTTTCAGACCATAAATTGCTTTGTTTAATTTGTACACCCTTCCTGGTTTAGAACTTTCAAAACCAGGTGCCTGCGCCATGTACAATTCCTCCTGTAAACCAGCATTTAAATAGGCAGTTGTAATGTCAAAGTGGTTTACTACGTAGTTTCTGGATGTAGCTAAAGTTAAAGCTAACCACACTGTCTCTGCCTTTACTGTGGGCAAAAACACTTTGTCATAGTGTACATTTTTATTTTGTATGTACCGCTGAGCCACTAATCTTGCTTTGTACCTGTAATCTCCATTGTTTTGCAGTTTTCTTTTATAAACCCAGTTGCTACCAATTACCTTTTGTCCTGGTGGCAACTTTGTCTCAGTGAACACCTCATGTTCATCCATAGACTTTCATCCTTCAAGGCCTGTTCCCATTTCTTTTTCTCTATTTCAGGAAGAAGCATCACTTCTCCAAAATTCTTGGGCTCTTGATATATGTGATACACTTTTATTTCTCCTACACCAAACCTTGTTGGAGGGATTCCTTTATTAGCCCTTTCAGATCTTCTTGGGATTTGTGTCTCTTCCTTAACTACATGTTCACTTTCTGCCTGACTATACTCTCCATCATCCTCTTCTGAGGTGCTGTGACTTGTGCTTTCTTCAGCCTCTTCCTTTGGGTCTATCTCATTTCCCTGACTTTTCTCTCTTTCGCTTATGGGAATGTATACTTGGGAATTTGCATGCACCTTGTCCCAGTTCTCATGCTCATGAAAATTTGCTGACCTGGATATCACTACATTTTTGTTTCCATCCAGGAAACTATATGCCTTGGACCCTCTTTCATATCCCAAAAACTTCATTTTCTTTGCTTTTGGTTTTCCTTTTCTTCTGATTTCTTTTGGTACATGCACCCAAGCACTACACCCAAACACTCTCATATGCTGTATGGAAGGCTCCCTCCCATACAGCATATAATATGGGGATTGCTCTATAGCTGACAAAAACAGTTTGTTTACAATATAATTCGAAGTTAACAACGCTGCTTCCCAGTACCAATGACTCATGTTAGTGTCTGCTAACAGAGCATCCTTCATTGTCTGTAGGACTCCATTCCGCCACTCTGCAACTCCATTTTGAAAAGGAGAATATGGACTAGTTTTCCTGTGAAAAATTCCAGTGTTTCTCAACCATGTTTGAAACTTTTCTGACATAAATTCAGACCCTCTGTCTGTCTGAATTTGTGCCACTTTCTTGTCATAACATTTTTCTTCAAAGTTTACCCAATTTCTGAAAAGATTGAACACCTCTGTTTTGTTCTTCATCAAATAACAGAAAGAATACCTTGTATAGTCATCTACATTGAGTAGCACGTACTTCGCTCCTCCCATAGATGGCACAAAAGGCCCAATTATGTCAGTATGAACTAACTGAAATGGCCTCCGTGTCTGACTAGAACGTTCTTTGGATTTGGGACATACTTCTGATTTTGCTAGCTTACATACATGACAATCTAGATAATTTTTACAAGGTTTTACTTTTGCACCTTTAGCAAAACTTTCCATTTTCTGTACCACTCTAAAATTTGCATGACCAAGCCTTCTATGAAGTAGGTGAGCACACTGATCATGTTGTGGTGTGTTCCTAATCATGTTTTGTGTCACTTTGTTCTCTTTTAACACATATAAATTATTTTCAAGTTATGCTGTGGCACAAATTTCATTAATTTTGCAAGTGCTATCAGCAAACAACACTGTAGTGTATAGCCTTCTTTATCAAGGTTAGAGACACTGAGAATATTACAATAAAGTTTTGGAACTAATAAAACATTTTAAGTTCCCTTTTCAAACCTGGTACAAACACAGCCCATTCTCCAGTGACAGCAGACCTCTTTCCGTTTGCTAGGCACATGAAGCTGTGCTCTGAGGCTCCTAGAAAGGAAAACAAGTTTTTTTTTGTTAAGTGGCACACGGCCCCACTGTCCAGGATCCAGCTGGCGACCTTGACTTTATCAGCAGCAGCCTGTACGAGAGAAATCCTCCCCTGTCTTTTTCTTTCACTTTTGCGGCCAAAGGCTTCTTTACAATGTCTCTGTAAATGTTTCTCAGAACCACAGTTGAAAAAGCATCTCACAGTAAATGCTTTGTTTTCCTGCTCTCCCCTCCTGGAAGCAGTTCTTCTGCGCTGTGGGCTGTTTCCTCTTATTTATTTATTTATTTATTTGATTTATATCCCGCCCATCTGGTCTGGTCGACCACTCTGGGCAGCTTCCAATACAAAAAATATACAATAAACCATAAAAATTTGACAAACAGACTGTGACACATGCAATAATAAATCAAAAAATGAATGAAAGGAGAAAGAAGAAATTAAGTATTGACTTCACTGTGGGCTGTCATGTCTCATTTTATTTTCGGATCTTTCACTCCTCCGTTGCTCCTCTTCCAGCACTCTGTCTGTCAAGTATTCAAGGTTTAAATCACCTTCTGGCATGGACTCCATGCTCGTCACTAGCACATCAAAGTGCTCCGGAAGACTGCTTAAAATTACATATACTTGATGGCTTTCTGTAAACTCCATGTTTCTCTGCTGAAGCTCATTAAACAGGTTTTACATCTTCTGTAGATGCTGGGACATGCTTTCGCCATCCTCAAGTCTAGTTCTATACAGCTTTCTGGTTAATGACACTTCACTTCCTGCTGTATCATGAACATAAATTCGTCTCAAAGCCTGTCAACATTCTTTCTTTAGCTGAGGTCAGTCCACGTACATGAATCAACTGGCTGTCCTCCAAAGACAGAATTATAGTTGATAAAGCTTTTCATTCTCTTTTTGTTCTTCCTCATTTAACACAGCAGGGGGATTGGTAACAATCTGCCACAATTCTTCCCTTCTTAGGAACATCTCAGCTTTAATTGACCACATCTGATAATTCTTTTCATTCAATCTTGTCAAGGGAAAGCCTTCCATGCTCACTGCCCCAAACAATGGCATGCTGCTGCTTTTCTCACAGTTCTCCATCTTCTTCCCCTCCTGGGCTCTAAACGGCAGAACTCTCAGATCCCTGGACTACTTCCACTTGCCTCTCTGGTACTCACCAGCTTCCTTGGCACAAGGCAGGTATAACATGGCACATCACTGGGCCCATAACCCAATGTTAGCGCAAAAACGCGGGAAACAGCAAGTTTAGCAGAGTATTGAATAGTCCAGGTAGTCCAGAATAACTCACGCACACATCAGCAGCTTCTCCACCACCAATGTGTATTTACAAGTTATTTACAGCAGTTCAGTCTGGCATCATAACAGGTAGCAATCATCACAAAACAGGAAGATACATCAACTGTTCAGTTTCACATATATATACATATACAGGTCAGGTCTGCTTGTGTCCAGTCACATTATATGTTGCATCATGCATGAGTCAGCACTGATGAGTCATCATGACTCAGTTTCTACACATCTGTTCATTATGGCTGCTCATTAATATACTTTATTCTGCTCAGGCCTGTAAATTTACCTTGACAAATAGGATTTCAGCCACCACTGTCCTAGATGTTAAGACGAGTTTTTCCTATAGGATGGCACAAGATACAGCATTTGAAAAATACATCAAACACTCTAGTTCTGGCAGCTAACAAGGCAAGAATTGTAGTATATTCTGATGCTACACATTTTGCTAAACACACAAAACAATCCATGAATTGAATTTTTTTCTCTGTGAAAAATCAACTAAACTAGCAAAAAAAAAACACCAATAAAAACTCTCTCCATCTGACAGCGAAGAGAATTATGTGAAGATGAATCTAATTACCATCTATAATTCTAACTTTAGGTAGCCACCTGACTGAGGATTTTGTTTTGGCTTGAGGTAGATTTGACCCAGAGTTTTCAGACTTGTAGCTCATGATTGTGACAGCTATCCCAACAGACTGGCTGAAGATGAGTCATAAATTTCTTAATTTTACTCTCACCTCTGTTATCAACTCACTAGATAGCTGTAGGCAAGCCATTGCTTCAAGTCTCAAATTTTCCGTGTTATAGAAATAAGTCATATTAACTGATCTTACATGTATCCTAAAAACCATACGTCCCTAGTCAGGCGTAATGAGGTGCTGTGATTTAAGAGGGGCGTAGCTATGTTAGTCTGTTTCAGCAAAAATAATATATAAATTGTGTGTGTGTGTGTGTGTGTGTGTGTGTGTTTTCCATCAAGTTGGAACTGATTTACAGCAATCCTAATATAGTTTTCAAGGTAAGTGACATACCAGTTCCCCGGTTAGTTTTCATGCCAGTTGCAGATCCGAGCTTTGTTCTCCAGTGGATAGTCAGTCACTCTATCCTCTAAACAACTAACACATTGGTTTGGCCTTGGTTTTAGTGGACTGCAGCGTATTTGATGAAATCATTTGCAATCCACAAGAATGATGCTAGAGTTAAGCTTGTTAGTTTTAAGGATCTATGTGACTTTTCTGTTTTCTTTGCTTCTTCTTCATGGTCTCTGTGAATGCACACTAATGGGTTAATCCATACTTGTGTGGAACAGCCTTGGAACTTTCTACCTCGAGCACATGGTGCCGGGATGTCACGTTCCCAGGGGTTACAACAGCAGAGTCCGATAAGCCAGTCCAAAGTCAGGAATTCAGGGAATGCAGAGTCAATATCCAAATACCAAAGCCATCTCACGCAACGTAGTCCAGTGTCAGACTCCAAAGCCAAAACGCACAACGTAGTCCAGGGTCAGAGTCCAAAGCCAAGGGTCCAGAAAACAAGCTTCAAGGTTGTCAGGAGCATGAATGCAAGCCAGAGGATTGACTCGTTGCTTCCATGGAATTTCAGCCGTCTGAGAGCTGTTTGTATAGTAAAACAGCCCCTTGAACTACTGGAAGCCTTTTCATCCTGTCAGTACTCAGGGCTAGTTGATTGGATGTTTCTGCGGGCAGCCTTCAAGCGATCCTCTGACCTTTTCATCATAAGTCTTCCCCGAAGCCTGGCCCTAAGCCTGTCTACTAGGGGAGGGGAATCTGAAGGCGATTCAGGTGTTTGTATTTCTAATTGTTCAGCATTCTCCTCAGCCACAGTTAACCCTTCAGGTTCCAGATCTTCGGCTGCACTCATGACACGGGACCTCTCCCACACCGGCTATAATTCCACCCCTGGCATCTAGTGCCTCAGTTCCTTTTCAACCGCAGCTATAGCAGCTTCATTAGGAACTTCATGTTTGAATACTAAAACTAAAACTTACCATCCCCTTCTCTTTGACCTCCCTGGCTTGTTTCTGGATCGTTGACCTTTCTTCAGTGACTGTGAGTGACCTGCAATAAGAAAACAAATGGATAATTGTAAATTAGCATTAATTAGAAGTTTATGGCCTCTCCAGGCCTCTTCAAGAGGTGTGAGGTCTGTTCAAACAAGATTCCTCTTTCCGATGGGCATTCCCATTGTTTGTTCTGCCTGGGGGAAGAACACCAACTGGAGTTGTGTACCTTTTGTAAAAACCTTACAAAGCAAACTTTGAAGAGCTGTGCTTACAACGCCTGAAGTCTTTTCTCTGGGAAAAGTCTCTTTTGCTTTCCCAAAGGCTGGTGATGGATTCCCCCAAAGCTTCCCAGCCTTCTCCGGCAACTTAACCTGAGGTGGCGCTCCACAAAGGGGGAAAGCTGCTTCCAAAACCAAGATTGCCATTGGGCTCAACGGCAACCGCAGCAGCATCCACCCCTTTGAAATCTTCATGTTTGGGCTCGAAGAAGAAGAGAAAGGTGTTTAAGGCTGCTAAGTCTGCAGAGAGCTTGGCACCGAGGCCGGAGGTATCCCAGCAACATACGGTAGCCGTAGCTTTGCCCTTGGAAGAAGAAGAGGGCCCCCCGCAGCTCCCACCGCCATTCTTATCTGTCAGTGATATTCCTGACTGGGTTAACACCTCTTTGGAAGTTGTTGAACTGGCACAGAACAGCCCTCATTAATCAATGGGCTCGTTCACACAGCAGCCTGCGGCTTCACCGCAGCTGCCGACCCCGGTGGAGGCTCCTAAGAAAAGGACCCATAAGACCCGACACCTGGAGCTGACCAAGACGCAGGAACCCTGTGGCTGACAGGCGGATCCGTGAGGTTTTCCTGCTCATCAAGGCTGCTGCCACTACATTGACTACCTGGGGTTATATCAGGCAGATGAATTTGAGCAGGACCCATCCTTTTCTCCAGTGCCCTATCATACTGACCCATATATTAGATATCAGCACTATGAGCCCTATCCGCAACCCTTTCTGCCGCCGCTGCCTCCATATTATGCTTGGCGACGCTTTGAACCACAAGCCAAAGAAGACTATATTCATCTGCCTCTACCTCGGAAAAAAGGTGCTCCCTCGAGCTCGGCCATTGCAGCGGGGGCAAACTGTCCGTGTGTAACATCGGACCCACAGTTAACGCGATCAACATGCTTCATCCCTGGGGCTGACCTCGAGGCTGATCTCGATCGAGCTCACACCGACAAAGGCTTCTCTCCAAATCAACAGGAGGACTTAACTTATTCTGACTCGGATTCACAATTCTCAGAGAGGGAGGAAGAATCTCCAACCAATCTTCCTACACCAACATCGGATGCCGCAGACAGTTATCCTCCATCGCCATCAGAGGATTATTCTTCGTATTCCCAGCTGATTCATAGGATTACGAAGGTCCTTGAACTCTGAGTTGAGATAGCTGCATCAAAGAGGACAGATAAGGTAATTGAAGACATTGCACAGGACCAAACTTCACCTGTTCGTCATGGTTTCATCCCTTCCTTTTCTGGTCTTATGAAGGATGCTTGGGCTAAACCCTCTACTTCTTATCAGATCCCAAGGAGGGTCAAAAATTTATAGAAGCTTTATGGGACCGAGGCCAATTGCCTCTTGAAGCACCCTCTTCCAAACTTGTTCGTGGTAGACAGCACACAGAACAGAGCTCGGAATTGTTTAGTCACTTGTCCCTCTGATAAGGAAGGTCGTAAACTGGACATTTTTGGCCGACAAATTTATTCTCTGACCTCCTTTGTCCTTCATGCAGCCAGTGGTTCCGCAGCCATGGGTGCTTATCATCGCCACTTATGGAATTTGGTACTGCCCATTCTGCAGGCAGCTCCTGAGGAGGTTCGTAGCCAGGGCCTCTCATCTCACCAGGAGTCCAAGGGGCTTGCACGGCACGAGCTCATTGCTGCCTGTTATGCCTTGGAAGCAGCTTCCAAACAATTGGCTACTGCCATCTCTTTGTGGCGACATGCTTGGCTAGGATCTGCCAACATATCAGAAGATGCCAGGGCACGGATTGAGGACCTGCCGTTTGATGGAGTAGGACTTTTTGATCAGAAAACTGATGATATTCTTGATAACCTACTTAAGCTCTGGAAGACGGCACGGTCGTTTGCGGCACAACAACCTCGCTCGGGGGTTGGCGTACCTGGAGGTGCTCTTACCAGCCTAGAATGTACCAGGATCTTCAAAGGCCCCAAGCCCAGGGTTACTAACCAGCACCCCCTAGGCAAGGGGGCAGGCAGTGCCCTCACCAACAAAACTGCAGGCAGGACCTCAAAACCAAGTAATCTTTTTAATGCACCTGACTTCTCTATCATTGACCCATCTGTCCGTTTGGCCCCTTTTCTTTCCAATTGGTGTTCCATCACATCTGACACTTGGTGGTCGGTTCCTTGAAACTGAGGCACTCAATGCTGTGGCGGAGTTATAGCCGGCATGGGGGAGGTCCCGGCGCCATGTGCTCGAGCTAGAAAGTTCCGAGGCTGCTCCACACAAGGGTGGATTAACCCATTAGTGTGAATTCACAGATGACCACTCGAAGAACCACAGTTACAGGTAAGTAACCTCTTTTTCTGCATAAATGAGGAGTTGTGGTTATACACTAGATGAACAAATTGTAGTGAACTTTGAGGCTGCCCATCCCCCTCTCTTTCATGCCCAGACTTGTTTGTTTTTTGTTTCATTTGTTTATTATACTTTATATCCTGCTGTTCTTCTCTGGAACTCCAGGCACTTCCCGTGAAGATCTTCCAGACTGACTTCAATAGCACTTGTAAACCTTGCCCCCCTCTCCCCCCCATTGTTCAGTTCTGTGAATTGAACCTTGCTCACCAATGATGAGAGGTGGTAGAAGTAGGAGTTTATCACCATTTGGTGGACAAGAGACTCTCCGCCCATTGGACTCTCTCTATCTGTGTCGAGAGAGGGAAGGAAACTTTTTTCCCTCTTGGTGAAGTCTCTGTGTCTTATCAGTGTCAGAAAAGAGTTCTGTGTATGAAGCCAAGAATCGAGATACCTTCAGGCTTTGCCTTTGGAAAGTATTTGCTTGACTAAGGAGCCGCAGTGCTCTCATCTACCTTCTGACATTTTCCAGGGAGTAAAGAAGGATTTTGAAGAACTGACATGTGATGCTCTCAAATGGGGCTGTGCATCTGGCAAAACAGCCTAATGAACATGGTGTTGACAAGCAAGCATCTTCCTCTGTAGTTGACTCTCCTGCCAGATACCCCCCCAGTGCTGCTTCCTATTTTTTAGAATCAGCCATTTATCATGAAACCTGCCTCCCCCTCCCCCCCCAACAGGAGCCTCTAATAAGACTGGGAGACAGGACTGGGGATTAACAAAGAGATTCCATTTGAGAGATATTCTCTTGTGGCAAATTGGCATTGCTCTCCTTAATGTAAAGGATTTGGAGATGCAATCGGAGTGTGAAAGTAAACCAGAACCAAGAAGAGGAAGGCAAGTGTAATAATAGAGTGGAGACAGGCTTGAGGAGCTATGTCAGTCTAGCTTTCTGTTAGCACAGAGCCAATCAATTTCCTCTGGGAAACCCACAAGCAGTTTTAAAAAGAGTGTCTGGGAAAATGAATCCCATATGGACCAGAATCATTGATGAACAGATGCCGAAATGCTGGCTTCTAGAATAAGCTGGTCACACAGGTCTCTTGATCCCTTTCTTCTCTAATTGTATGTCTTTTCTTTAGTCATTCTTTCTAGATTTGCATCTCTGCCTACAAATTAGCACATGTACATCCTTGTCCTATTTTGTCTCTTTTTTTTTTGGTGTGACACAGTTGTTTGTTTGATTTTGGTAATATATATGTGGCTACTGAAAGGAGAGAAAAGTTGAATGCAGTAGAAAAAGAAGAAGATGAAATGTGAAATGGATTGACTCAGTAAATGAAAACATTGTCTTAAATTTGCAAAGACATGAGTGAGGCTATTAAAATAACATTTTTTAAAGTCATCAATTCATACCAAAGCTCTGCTGGCACAAAGTTCCTGAAAGTACTGTGCTCTGAGCCAAATCCATTTGCTCTCTGACTTAAATCTTGTGGTTTAATAGTTGAAAATTATTATTTGTCAGACTAAAGCCTAGATTGCATTATTACAGCCTGGAGTTAACTCACCAAATTCACAGGGAAGCTTCCTCTGATGTTCCTCTACAGGCACTGCGAGTTTGGTGAAGTTTGTGTTTCGGATGTCCAATTTATACACCCACAAACTGGGTCCCTCCAGGAAAGTGACAGAGGCAGCTGGCATAGTTGGTTACCAGGCACAGAGGCAGTTGGAATATCCATCCTTTATTCTGCCACCAGGATGAGAGGCATTTGTCATTGAGCTGGCGTACGCCTCCAGGCACAGAGGCAGGTGTTATTTAGTTTGCCACCAGGATCAGAGACATTTGGCATTTTGGTTAGGTCTGTCTCCAGGCACAGAGGTGTTAGACATTATTTAGATTGCCTCCAGGCACGGAGGCGTTTGGAAGAGATGTGGCCTTGGAGGTGTTTGAGAGGCTGGTGACTGCCTGGTGAGCAGGTTTCTACAACTTCTCCCTGGGATAGTGACATGGGATGTTGAGACAAGCAAGCTTCTTTCCTCCATTGGTGGCACAGTCGAAGAAGTCAGCCACATGGAAGCAAGATGTGGGAAAGACTGGGAATTAGGCAGCCCAAGTATCTTTGTGTGATGTCCCTGGATTGGCACATCGGGATGTTGAGGTAGCGCTTGCCTCCAGGCACAGAGGCAGATGGCACTGAGTGTGATCGGGTTCATTTGAAATTTTTGGCAGTTCCTCACTTTTGGTGGGAAATAACGACGGAGACTTGGCAGTCAAATTCACAATTCCACTTTTATTGATTTCTGGTCTTTCAACATTTATTTCAGCTGGATCGAAACAAAGTAGGTCAGGCAAAGGGCCATAACTGGAAGAAGGTAACTCGCGGTCAAAGCCTGGGTAACTCACTGGGGTGCTGAGCCGAAGCGCTCCCGGTCCGAAGAGGGCCACTCCTCACCACACAGATGGTTCCTCAGCATGGGTGCCTTGCCCAAACTCCTTCTTTAGGTGGCCTGTTGTAGGTGGAATCTGGCCGTATCACCTTTTTGCCACATCCTTGCCCACACGGAAAAACAATGACAGTCCACTCCTGCATCTCGTATAGAGTCTCTCTCTCTCTCTCTCTTCAGTTCAGGATCAGGTAATAATCCTCCAACCTTTAGGTTTGGAAAATCCTTTAAGAGCACACGCTCATAGTCTGTCTCCGGTCTGCCTCGTTCTTCCTTGCACCTCATTCCTTTGCCTTTGAACCTGCTGCTCAATCTCCTTTCCCCCTGGGTATTTATACTTTCCTCCAAAACTGGTATCTTTTGCTCTTCCCCTTTTCCTTTCTCTCTGTCCTCCATCAAACAGACCTCAACCTTTCCATTCATCTCTTCTAGCTTTCCCGCCTCTTCCACTAAGATATCTTTTCCCTTAGATATCTCTGTACTGTTAGACGGCATTTAGTTTGCCACCAGGCACAGAAGCAGATGGAACTGAGGTAAGATTTGCCTCCAGGCACAGAGGCATTTGGAAAAGACATACTTTAGTTTCCCCCCGGGCATGGAGGCAGATGGCATTGAGTTCAATTTCTGCCCTGAGTGGAACAGAAGGAGTCAGGCAGATGGTATGGTGAACCTGGGGGTGGGGGGGACTCAGGCTTGCGTGCAGGTGGTAGGCATAGAGACAGTCGTTGAAACCCTACCTCATTGAGTTCAATGAAGGGAAGCACAACAAGGGAAGTTTCACCTTGATGAATGACAGCCTCTCCACATTTAGGGGATCCAAACATGAGTGGCGGGGTCAGAGCATGTCTCCAAGATGGGAGAAGAAGGGTAAAATAGAAAGAGAGAGAGAGAGAGATCACCATCTACCTGAACATAGGCCTCAAAAAATAACTAATTTCTCAACCCAAATGTGACCTGACTAAAGAAAGGCCTGCCCAGTGTGCCACCAATGATAATAAGGAAGAAAAGACGTGGTTTTTTTTTAAACGAATATGTGCTTTTGGAGCACACAATACTGGCTGGAGCATACACAATCACTAGCAAGCGAAATACATACACAAGCACTTGGGAATAAATTGGGGAAAAGAATAAAATACACACATGCACACAGAGAGAGAGAGAGAGAGAGAGAGATCACCCACCCTACCCTGACCCTAAACCGCAAAAAATAGCTAGCCTTTGAACTAAAATGAACCCAGCTAAAGAAAGCCCTCCCCAAATTCTCTGTATTTCTAATAATAATAATGAATGAATGAAAAATATGCTGTTTTAAATGCTTTGCTGCCACAGTGGAAAAGTGCTGACTGCCTAAAGCACACCGGCAACACAGCAGTAGCAACTGCCCATGCCAAGTCTCAGAGCAGGAGTGCAAAACAGCTCCAGGGAAAATGCTTTATAAAGCCTATTAACAAGGAACTCCCCTCCCCCTGCAGCCCTTTCAGCAGCCCCACTGACTGACTGCCGGGCCAATTCGGGAGCCTCTAGGTCCCTCCCAGGGTTGCCCAGAGATTCTGCCTGGCAGCAGCCGGCTGCAGATGGCACAGGAGGACCCAGAAAGGAGGGGTAGATGGATTGAAACATCAAAAATAGGCAAAACTTTGTTGCCTTGTATTTGTTTGGGTCTCTGTAGTGAACAAATATAAAGCGACAAATATGCAACGAATTGGCAATTTTTGACAAATATTGTGATTTGTGTTTTGATTCTCTAGTGGGCAGCCTACTGGAACTCTTGAGTTGATTCCCTAGCTTTGAAATGCCATGTTGTGGGAGATTTATCTTAATTTCTTTCACAATGCCATTCTCTTCCTGGCTGAATAGCTTTTAGGTCCAGCTTGATCTGACATACTGGATAATTAAGTGCATATTTTTGGCCTGTGTTTCAGCATTTCATTCCCAATGCAAAGCCCACAGCCCAAGCAGAGGCACTCTCCAGAGGACTGTACCCTACGCTCCTTTTGGTGGTGGTGAGGGGAAATATTTAGATTAGGTCCGATTTTGGGATATGGAGTGCTTACGGTTCTATTGCAAAATTGGCAGGGAGAAAGAAAGACTATCAGTCTATTCAAGGTGAGCCTGGATATTGAAAGACCACACAGCAGATTTCTGTGTCTCTTTGAGAATCTGTGTCTTTTGTCTAAGGCAAGGAGCAGCTCTCTGGATTTCAACCAGCTTTGCATTGTAAGAAATGGATACTCGTTCTTTCTCCATTCATGGCTATGGACAGTCAAAGAGTATCTGCAACAGTTTTTCCAAGGGAACATATTGCAGAGTTTCGAATTTCTGATAAAATTCCTTTTCTTTACACAGTAGAAGTACAGGTATGCACAAAGGAGAATAGCTACATGTTCCCGGGGTCTAACCGCTTCTCATTAACTGGCACTTAAAGTCTCAATAACTCTAAGACATTGATAGGACAAAGAATAAAAAAACATTTCCTCTGTTACAACAGCAAACAATTGCCATCAACAGAGAAAAGAGAGGAAAATAACACTTAGCAGATAGGTGGGTCTCTCTGAATTCAAAGGCTGGAAGAAATAGTTAGTGGTGAATAGATAGACATTCAGTTCCAGTTCAGACAAACTACAGACAAAGTGTTAAGTTGCAATTAAATATCCAACAGATCAGGGGAGAAGCTACATTGTGCTGTGCTAGCATTATTGATGTACACTACAACAACACAGCATGTCTGTCTGTGTAGATCACAATAATGAATAAATGGAGATTTAGTTGTCAGGGGGCAAGTGCAGAAATGCATGTCACAGTCTGATACCTGCATATCCATTAACCGCAAAAAACAACACCTGACCAAAGTCTTAGATTTCCGTACTTCTTTCCCTCCCATCCTTGTGTTTTCACAGATTGATTCCCACCTAAAACATTTGTCATGGATAGAAGAAAAATGTTGTCTATGCTGTATTGAATGTCCCGCCCTGGATAAAGCTCCCTCTGTGCAAAATAGTGTGTGGCAATGCTGTTGGGGGATCATGATAAGGATACTTAGCATTTGTTTATATGGTGCCTTCCTGTGGTCATAGTGCTTCATAATGATGGTAGACAAATCTGCCTTTTGCTTTCCTTCTGGGAAATGGGAAAAACGAATCAAAATTCTTACTGTTCCAGTCCAAGGTGCACCTCTTACAGTATCTCTGTGTACTTGTTAGCATTATCATTTCCCATATTGCAGGTATAAATGGGGGCAATGGAGAATGAGCTTGCCTTAGGTCATCAGGTGAGTTCATGGTAAAGGCAAGACTTGGACCAGAGACTCCCCAAGTTCATTGTCTTGGCTGTCGTACAACATTAGGAGTAGACATATTGTTGTCTTTTGGATATTGTTGTATTGCAATGCTCCTTACCTTTCGCAGTTGACTGCCCTGCCCTGGCCTTATGGTAATTGTTGTCTAACAACATCCAAAGGCCTTAAGGTTTCCCATCCCTATAGTACACCACTGGGGTGAGAACAAAGAGCTTGTGCATCTACAATACATTGTTCTAGCAATTTGATATTAGTTTAAATCCCATGGCTCCATCTTATGGAATGCTTGGATTTCTGGTTTGATAAGGGACTTGAGATTCTGTATTAGAGAACTGTAATGTGCTTACCAGAACTACTCTGGATCATGCACAGGCAATCATAGAACCGAGCCCCATTCCACTCAATGGGTGACCATGGCTACCATCTCATTACTTCTCTCCTTTTTTCTTTTTATTCTCATTCAGAGCTGTGGAGAGAGCTTTTTTTCTGTACTCTTCAAAATATGATGATAAATCCAACTCTGTACATGTTGACAACTTTACCAGTTTTGCTTGTTCACCGACTTGCAATGTCTTTCCCCATCCCATAATCCTCCTTAAAAAAAAAGTATAACGAGCCAACAAAATCAGTGAAGTCAGTGACAGCTCAAAAGATGCTACAGTTCATTCTTTCTATTGTCACTTGCTTTTCAGCTGGATCATTAGAGGAAAGGGAAAAGAAAAGATGCTCGTCTTCTAGGAAATCAACAAAAGGCATGGTCAGAATGTTGACACATTGAAAATCCACATTCTACTAAGTTATCCTTGCAGCCTTCCAAGCCAGGGAATGTCAGACAATTTTTGGTTCACCAAAGGGGTCTAGGATGTTGGCATTTTTGTGATCTATTAAAAATTCCTTTTTTAATAAAGATTTCATTGATTGAAAACTTATACAAAAGTTGCATTTGAGCAAACATTTCACAGATTTGTGCTGGTAACAATACAGTTTACTACAACAACCCCTCAACCAAGACACCAACCGACCAAAACATTTTAAACAACCAGGATATATGAGGATTTCCTCTCCTGTTCTAGGCCCTTTTTTAAAAAGCTGTGACAATTTGTATAGTTCTAGCACGTGCTGGAAGAAGACTAAGCAGGTGTGGATGAGGTTCTCTCCAGGAGAGGGAGAGAATTGGCAGTGGGCTGCAAACTTCTCCCCTTCCCCATTACCAGAGCAGTAAGGAGAGAAAGAATCAATCAGTCAATCACCCATCCACCTCTACACCTGCCCCACGCTACTGTAGAGCTATTCAAGGGAAAGAGGCCATACTTCTTAAACTTTGGAGATTACTAAGTCATAGGGTTGCCATGTAAGAAACATATAACAACATGCTGACACAGGTATCAGTCTTCACATAGAGCAGGCCTGGGTATTGGCTTTTTATAGACACTGTGTGAACATCCCCAGTTGCTCCAGTGTAGCCCACTAGATTGTCTTCCCATATACTATATTTTTCCATTTATAAGACACCCCCATTTATAAGACTTTTCTAACTCAAAAATTAAGAAAACTTAGCTTTGAATATTCAGCCTCTGGGCTCAGAACACTCGGACATTAGGAGTCCCTGTTGAATCTGAGCCAACAGGCTCCACCTCCAATGAGGTGTGTTTCAATTGGTTTGTACATCCCTCTGAGAGGGATGGCATAGGGTTGTGGGGCACTGGTGTGGATTTGGGGGTTGGTGTACCTTATTCAGTTTTTCTGTCCCCTCCCTTGTGGTTCACCTGTGCCTCTTTCACCTTTCAGGGGTTGCTTGTATGTTTTAAACAATCAAATATGGGAGTGAATTATATATGCTCAACCCTCAGAGATCAGGGGTTCAACATATGTAGTTCACCCCCAAATTTGAGTAAGGGGACATCTCCTCTGTTCTGGGCATGAAACACCTATGTCTAATGCTATATCTGCTGAACCTTTCTTCCTAAATTGTGATTCACAACATCTGATAATAAGGAAAGCATACTGGATAGAAACATGACATAAGATTAATAACAGATACAGATGAAAACAAAAATACTTGTCTTGTCAAAATAATTAATAACAATTGTGTTATTAAAATACAATTGAATTATGGAGGGTGAAGACTTGCAAAATTACTCACTGTACAATTGTGAGCTACAAATTAAGCAAAATTGCTCAAATAATGCAAATAATATTCTAATGCAAATAACATGAATTGCACAAAATAACTTCTGCTTGCTTTGTTACATGAACGTTTAAGGATTAGAATCATCTGTGGTTGTTTGTATGTTTTAAACAATCAGCTAACCATTCTATGCTTGAGTATACAAGACAAAAAGGGAGGTTATGCAAATTACAAGAGACCTTTTGAGAAAAAAGGTTTCTTATCTTACTCTGACAAGGCCTTGTAAATTCCTTGTCTAGTTAATTGAGACAACTTAAATCTACAAGAACAAAGAATTTAGCAAGTATTCTTAATTTCACTAAGCTTGATATGTGCATTTTCTTTCTCCTTCCCCTTCCTCATACTATAGATAAAGAAGATGTGAAGTGAGGTTCCCAAGTATCAAGAGTGTGCTCAAGCGTCCACCATCTTTTCTGCCCACCAGTTCAACTGGGAAATGTCTACTTGTGATCGTGTTCTTTTCCACCTGCTGTTTCACATAGGACTACTCACTTTGTTGTATTCCAGACCTGAGTCCAGAGAATAATAAAGAATTAGAATGGATGTGATTAACTCTTGACCTGCAAAAGCATACCAAGGTATGAAGCATTGTCAAGATGAAGGTCTTGTTCCAGGATAGTGCTTATAAACAGAAATAAAGTTATATCTCTCTCTTTCTTTCTCTCTCCTCCTCCCCCTTCCTCCCCCCCCAAAGGCTAGTGTTGCAGCGGTAGAGCCACCAAGAGACAACTTGTACACGATAGCTCTTGGTCCCTGGGCTGAAGATTTCAGGACTACAATGGAAGAAAATGTGTTCAGTGTACAACAGATTCAGCCCAATGTCATCTCGGTGAAGCTCTTCAAGCGCAAGGTTGGGGGCCTTGGGTTCCTGGTTAAGGAACGCATCAACAAGCCACCAGTTATCATCTCTGACCTGATCCGTGGAGGGGCAGCCGAACAAAGTGGCCTTATTCAAACAGGAGATATTATCCTGGCAGTCAATGGAAGGCCACTAGTTGATACGAACTATGATACTGCTCTGGAGGTCCTGAGGAGCATTGCCTCGGAGACCTATGTCGTTCTTATCTTGAGAGGCCCAGAGGGTTTCACCACTCACCTGGAAACAACCTTCACTGGTGACGGGACACCCAAGACTGTCCGAATCACCAAGCCCCTGTGTGCAACTTCAAACTTAGTCAGCCTACCATCTGACCCAAGTTTCCACACCAAGGACAAAGAGCAAGGGACAGACTGTAAAATGGGTGGTTCTGTGAGCTCTCGATGTACCCGAGAGAATGGGCAAGGAGGTGAGACTTTGGCGCATGTCAATGGCATGGTGACTGACACTGTTGCTGGGGACTCCCTTAAAGGAACCCAAGAAGTTTCTGATTGTTGCCTTAACGGCAGTGTCGAAAACAATGAACTGCTAAAAGAGATTGAGCCAGTACTAGACCTCCTAAAGAACAACAGCAGTGAGGTCAGTGGAGATGCGCAGTCCAGGACAGAAACAAAAGATGCAGAGGTCCAGGTGGACAGGTAGGTCCCTTCTGTATCATTGGATATATTTGACGTAATATGTGTTCTGGGTACATGTCAAGGTTCCCTCTTAAGGTGTACGCCTATGCGACTCCACCTCATCTGTGCAGCTTTCCTCCTCCGCCATGCAGTGATTGTTTTCAGCCCCTTTGGTTCTGGTCACGATGCAACCCCCGTGTGCACGGGGCGGAGTCACATGTTCACCCACACAGGGGTGAAATCACACAAGATAGAGGGGAGCCCCACCCAGCTGGCTTGTAAATTAGAGTGTACATTGGTACAGGTATAGATTCTGTCTGATAATTACAAAAGAGTCCACTGTCTCAGCACAGCAATGCTGCCCTGTTCTAAAATGAGTAGATGTTTAGCAATAACCTGGTAAACATGTGCTGAGCTGACATTTAAAACCGGATCCCCAGATTTGGTCTCTTAGAAAAGAGAACAAAAGAGTAGAAATAATAAGGGCTAAAAAAGAAATTTTAAAAATGACTGTCATGGAAAAATTTACATAAAATGAAAAACAATTGTTTCCAGAGATTTCTATTGGCAGCCTATATATTTTAATGTACAGTGGTGCCTCGCATTACGAGCGCTCCGTTTTACGACGAAATCGCTTCACGTTGAAGGCTTTGCAATCGCAAAAGCAATTGCAAAACAATGTTTCCTATGGGGGAATTTCGCTTTGCGATGATTGGTTCCCTGCTTCAGGAACCGATTCTCACAAAGCGATGATTTTCGGCCAGCTGATCAGTGGTTTCAAAATGGCCACCAGGTTAAAAACGTGGCTTCCCGCTCTTTTCTGGGATGGATTCCTCACTGCACAGGCAGCGAAAATGGCCACGCTATGGAGGATCTTCGCTGGACGGTGAGTTTCAAGCCCCTAGGAACACATTAATTGGGTTGTAATGCGTTTCTATGGGCTTTTTAATTTCGCATTACGGCGTTTTCGTTCTACAGCGATTTCGCTGGAACGAATTAACGTCGTAATGCGAGACACCACTGTATTTATAAAAGTAGAGTATAGCATTGTTACACTAATAGCTAAATAAATTGTCTTTTCCCAAACTCCAGATCTCTTTCTGAGATATTAAACAAAAATGCAAGAAAATATTCAACTGTAGTTGCAGCCACGTCTACTCCAGGAGAGTTGTGGAGGGACCAGGTCTGTAGACAGAAAATGAGGTCTGTTGCTGGAAGCACTGGTGCGGCAATGGAAAGTTTCTGGTGGTGCTCAGAAAAGTCATTGGAGGGTAATGCCAGCAAAATGTTGTGGCTGGCCAGAGTGGGTCCAGTTTAGCACCATTGTAGCCCGTTTCATCTCAATGGAACAAGGAAAAAGCTTTAAAAATGACAACAGAATAAATATCTACTTTCACTGTAGGAAGCCAGCAGAGTTTCTGGTGGCATGCATTCTCTCCTCTATAAGGTATCTATGCCTATGGCCATTGCTTTAAAAAAAATCTTCCTTAGCCTCATTCAGAACCAAAAAGCGCTTTTGTTTTGTTACACTTGTGCTTTAAAAATATCTCACCTACCTTGTGGGTCTAAAAATCAAGGTACAGTGTTTGGGTGTTGAGTTCAAGGTCAATCTCACTTCCACTGGGTACCTTCCAGATGTGTTGGCCTAAAAGCCCTCTGGTTAGCTGGCTGGGCTGGGAAAAAGGATAAGATTTGTAACCCAGCACATCTGAAGGACGTTAGGTTATGGAAGGCAATTTTATAAATGATTGGCTCCTCATCATAAAATGTCGACCCATGCCTGGAAAATAGCAAGTCTTATATGTTTCAATCAGTTCCAAGCTATAAGATGTGTGATGTAGTTCCCTTTCTGAAGTTAAGTCTGTTTTGGGGTCTAGTCATTTTTTTTCCTATGGCAAGGTAAGCAGGCTGGGATGAATTCAAAATTCTGCGTATGCCACCTTGAGGAACAACGTATAGATGCAATATCTGAAAATCCAGTTAACACAAAACATGATCCTTTTACAGCATTTGAGTGCTTAGTCGCAACATTGAAGATTCTGCTAGAGTTCAGCATTTTCATATTGCTGAAGACGGTTGTATGTGTGTAAAAATTGCCATGTTGTGCTGGGGCTCTCTTTATTTAAAATGGGGATCTCGTTATTTAGCTCAGTGTTGGCTTATTCTGTTCTCTTGTCTGTTACTCCCTAGAGGTTTTTAGTGATCAAGAGGAATATAAAGAAATAAAGTAAGCAAGTATGCTAATGAGCCTGCAGCTGGAAATTGTTATCTTCCATCAAAATGTGTAATATTTCATAAATAACTTGTAATGGTTAGTCAAGATTGGGGAAACCATAGGAAACCTTAGTAGAATAAAAGCTTGACTTTCTGCAGAGTCATTAACTCAGGGATGAGCAGTGTGTTATAAGATATTATAAGATTTCCACTCAAACCATCCCTCACCATTGGCTGTGAGGGATTACAGTCTGACAACATCCGGAAGGCTGTACACATTCCTCACTTCTGGTCTGTAAGGTACAAGGAATTAAAAAAAAATGTTGGCCTTTTTAAACAGTATACTGTATTTGTACCACCTTGGGTCCACTAATGTCCTGATTAAGTAAAACAGTTTTATATCTGAGCACAGGGATAAGTGTAAAAAATGTTAACTCCAAGCATATATCCCCATATAAAGGGACCCAGAGAAAGTTTGCCAGTGATAAGACCTAGTGAGGAATATCAGTAGACCAGATGTGGAAAGATTTTTATACTGTTTATTTTAGATGGAAAATTATTGTTTTTTTCTTCCCACAGCTAGGAAGATATGAGCCAACCATTCCATCACTGCTCCATGCAGTTATGTAATTGAAATATTCATCATAAATGCTTGATAGTTAGCAGTTCTGGCTACTATATGATCTATCAAATATAATGAATGAAAATTAGTCAGCTTCTGATACATACAAGGTCAGGTTGTTCTCACTGAAGTTTTGGGTGTACTTATTGAGGTTTTGCAATGACCTGTGGTTTTGTCTGTTTTAAAGCAAATGATTAGAGCCGAAATGAGACAATAGCTCTGCAGTGGTGCTATTCTTCTTGTTTGTGTCATTCAAAATGTACCAGCATATTGATTTGGACAGAAACAAGAGGAAAGCTTGACAGCATCCAACTTTCCATCATGCAGTATTGTTATAATTGGGGTCAATTCAAGAAATGTTGGTGAGTGAGTGGGTTAGAAAAAAACAAGTGCAGAAATGTAGAAAACAGTATTCTGTAGACCTATAATTACTCTGAAGTTTGGAAAACATTTCTTTTCTTCTTCTTTTTTACAAATCCCGAAGTCCCCCCATACAGCATGAAATGTAATGTATCGGACGTAGGTAACACAGGTAACCTCTGTGTTAATGTTTAACTAGATGTTCATTGAATGCAGATTCCCTGTGATAAATACGTTATCCCTCCTCAGTTATTTCCTCAGAAATGCATGTTTTAGTAATAGGACTTACAATTTAAGCCTATGCTTACCTTCTAGTCTTTAAGCATTGAAAAAAAAAACCACTTAATGCAAAATACATGAGGATAAGTATGTTCTGGGACAAACATGTCTGTCACTACTTCTAAATATGTATTAAATGTATAATTTGTTTAACTTTTGATACTTTGGACTTCATGGACTTACTGATTGGGGGTGTATCTTTCAGTGTAATTTTACTTAATTCTAAATAAGATAATGGTTTTACAAGGGTCCTTTTTGTTCTTTCTGGTGAGTTTGGGACATATACCATATTTGCCGGCGTACAAGATGACTTTTTGGCCCTGAAAAACAAGGCTCCCAGTGGGGTGTTCGTCTTGTACGCCGGGTGTATGTCCAGCAAACCCTCCCTCTCTCCCAGCGAAGTCACTTACCTGGTAGTAAGACCAAGTAGAGCCCCGCTTCTAGCCTGGGAACAGCCTGACTCTAGCGCCGAACAGCTGACTGTCGGAACAGCAGAGAGGCGACAGCCATTTTGAGATGCGACCACATGGCTGCTGCCTCTCAAAATGGCTGCTGCCTCTCCAAAATGGCTGCCACCTCTCTGCTGTTCCTTCTTCCAGCAAACCCTGGCTCTCTCTGAAAAGGAACCAAAAGGGGCAAAAGGAACTCTCCCCATGATGCAGCCAAAGCAGAATCACGCATGCGGAAGAGGGGGTTGTCTTATACAGCAAGTATATAACAAACTCTACATTCTGAGTGGGAATGTTGGGGGGTGGTCTTATACGCCCAGTCACCTTATACACTGGCAAATACGGTACATCTGACCAGAAGTCACCTCTTAATAACCCCACTGACATTATGCTGCCTTTACACCAAGTCAAACTGTTTCTCTACTCTACTAGTATCTAGCCTAGGAATGTGGTGGCAGCCAATTTACACATGTATGAGCCTTTCTCTGTCACCTGGTCTCTTTAACTGGAGACACCAAAGATGGAACCTGGGAACTTGTGCCTGCAACATAATCTTTATTTTTTACATACTAAACAAGAAACTATAGAAAAGGATTTTTTAAAATTGCTTGTCCCAAAGAGATTTTGCACATTCATAAGACCTTTTCTTTGTACAGGTGTTTTCCCCCCGAACAACAACTTTTGCTTAGTTGCAACCGATTTTTTTTTAAAAAATAGAAGAATTAATTGTGTCGGTTGTATCTTTGTGAGCAGCAAGCCTTCCTTTTGATATGTATTGCGGGTTTGCTTAGCTTTAGAAAGGGGAAACACGTTAGAGACATTTTATGTAAGTTGTACAAACTGCAACTTGGTGTCATCCTCTTATGTGGATGATGAAAACACTCCTGGTGGTTGAAGGTACCTTGATGGGGATGCCAAATTGTCCTTATAAATGAAATATTGGTAAAACTTTTTAAGATAGGGTCACTGTCATCAGTGCTCCCCACTTCTCATTCATAAATATGAGATTTAATAATAGTTCCTTATATTGACTACCAGCCTCTGTAACTATCGAGAACCTTCCACTATACATACGTATTAGAGTCTGCATACTTGTATTTATAACAAAACACTTTGCCTAAACAAATACTACGGCTACTGTTTATGATCCAAATAATGCAATTCACAAAAGTAATTCTTAAATACTAATTACATTGTTTATATTAAATGTTTATTACTTATTTTATTTAAAGAAATCTTATACCACTCTTCAACCAACAAATGTTCCTATTCCACATCGAATTATATTCGTTTGCATTATCTCTATCCTTCTTCTAGGGCTGAAATTGTTGACCAGTGACTCTTTTCTTTCTTATCTTGTGCCTCTTCTTCCTAATTGACTTCCATCATCTTAAGCCAAGAAGTTTCCTCAGAGATCCTTCTGCTGGCTGCCAAGAGGGGGTATTGGCACCCCCAATGAGGTTTTCCTTTCTTCTCACAGGAGAAGACAGTTCCTCAGAAACCATTATTCTGGCAGCTGGGAGGGGGTAGAATATGGGCCTCCACTGTAAACTAGGTGGTAGCAGTTTGCTAAGCTTCCTCTCCTTCTTCCCCATCACCTTCAGACAAGATGGTTCCCCAGAAGTCTTTGCTGGCAGCTACAAATAATGAGGCCATCACTGAAGAGACTCTGCCATCCTCTCAGGGTGACATAGTTCCTCAGATGCCATATTGATGATGCTAGAGAACAAGAGGAACTTGAAATTTATTTTCGCTTGTGTATAAATGGAAGTTCGTTCTCAAAGGTTACTTAAAGTGTTTCTCGTTCATGGTCTGCATGTCTTTAAAAATATGCAGTTAAAGCAACATTGACTAATAATGCCAAGTAATCAATTATTGTGGCCCTCATTTCATACATTTTTCTTAAGAAAAATATCTCCTCAGTCATAGTGATATACCTGAGCATTTGTTGGACCTTAATCCATTTTTAAAAAAACAGCTTGTTGGATTGTTTCAGGTGCCTCTCTCAAATTGCTGTCAAGCAGCTTCTGATGTTGCTTCTTTTCCCCTCGTAACTGAATGACAAGGGAATGTGATCAAAGCTTCTAGTAATAATTCCCTCTATGCTCCAGGCCTTATAAGCAGCTTTATTGTCACCAAAGCTGGCAGGGCAGAGAGAGGAAGCCTCAGTGATGATTATCACAGCTTTTGCTCTGGAGAGGTAACACTCCGAGCTAGTGAAATGGTTGAGCAACATTGGGATGTGTAAAAGCTGGCTAATTCAGGCAGGCTGGGAATAGATTCTTTCAGGCTGGGATGGGAAAAGGGATATGTACCTTAGGAAAAGGGGACAATCCTTGAAGTAGGTCATTTATTTTAAAACAATAAATAAGCATTGCATATGAACAAGGGTGGGTATACGTGCTGAAAAAGAATATTAAATTTCTATAGCAATGCTAAGCCAGCTTTTGCAATGAGGAAAACTATTTCTTCCTCCACATAAATTATACAAATAATATCTTTTGTTTTGCATAATATATTCTGAGAAATACCTGTGTAAATCCTTACTATGTTCTAGGAGTCTAAACTGGGCTGTTGCAGGGTTTGGCTATTTCTTACAGATGTATTTGTTTGTTTGTTTGTTTGTTTGTTTGTTTGTTTTATTTATATCCCGCCTATCTAGCCAAATCAGGACCACTCTGTGCGAGGCAAAATCTTCTCTGTTACTCAGAACAGTTACTGTCTTTAGTTTTATGCAGTCAATTCTTAGGTAAAGGTTCCCCTTGACATTTAGTCCAGTTGTGTCCGGCTCTAGGGCGCAGTGCACATCCCCATCTCCAAGCCATAGAGCCAGTGTTTGTCCATAGACAGTTTCCATGGTCATGTGGACAGCGCAACTAGACACAGAACACTGTTAACTTCCCGCCGTGGTGTTACCTATTATCTACTCACATTTTTACATGCTTTAGAACTGCTAGGTTGGCAGGAGCTGGGACAAAGTGACGGGAGCTCACTCCGTCGCATGAATTCGATCTTATGACAGCTGGTCTTCTGACCTTGCAGCACAGAGGCTTCTGCGGTTTAACCCGCAGTGCCACCATGTCCTCCCGTTCTAAGACCATATGCCTTAACATACCATGTTACTTACAGAGTATTACTGATCTTTGGAAGAAACCACAATCAATCTTGACCATCTTCGAGAAAAACAACTATTTGGTACGTATTTTGAGGAATGATATATCAGTGTATCATGAAGATGGATTATAAACCATCAGAAATATCACTCCAAATGGGCCTGCAGCATGTCACCCTGATTACTACTTTATACTTACTCACAGTACTTCAGCTTTCACCAGAAAATGTCTTCCGATCAGTGGCTTACTGCTTCTACGGGGCACCATCATCTTCATGCCTGGCATAGAAATCACACACGCACACACATACACACACAACACACCACACACACACACACACACACACACACACACACTCCCAACAATAACTACATTTCTCATTAATATTAATAGTAACTGTCATAGTAATAATATAGATTAAATGATTCACCTTCAGTTTCTGTGTTCATTTCCTATTATTAAAGTTATTTTTAAAATAGTCTCAAAATAGGTACTCCAATAAATCTTTAAATCTGCACTTTCACTCAAGATACTGTATGTATTTAAGTATGTTTTTCCTCTCTCAAAATACTATTTAAATACATTTATAAAGTCAGGATGGACATGCAGACCTGTTGAACTCTGCACAATTGTTCAAAAGTGGTTGTTTTGGAATTTCCAAAGATAAAATTCCTCAAACTCTCTTACTCTTAGTTTAGTTTAGTTTAGTTTTTTTTTTTTTCAAATTTCTGGACTTCCAGGAAAGTAAGCCACATTAGTCTATTGCAGCAAACTTTTGTAGACTGAAGTGGATTGCACTCTGCCCCCTTTCCAGACATGTGGACCAGAAGCCCTATAAATCTTATCCAGCAACTTCTTGCATAGGTGTCCTCTTGTTGAGGGCACTGTATAAGGGAAGGCTGGCCTGTTGTAAAAGCTTTGCTGGTTTCTAAGGTCCCACTGAATCTTTTCTGAATTTTTCTTAGTGGGCAGGGGGAAAATACAAAGGGGTCAGAAGATATGGGTGAATATGAGTGTGTCTACGCTGTAAAAGTTAATAGCATTTCAGTAATGCAGTACTTAAACCACTGTGGTTCTATCTTGTGTACTTGAGAGTTAGAATTTGGTGCTTTGCTTCAGAGGAACTGTCTAGCATTGAATTGTGAGTCCTTCACCAAACTACAAGTTCCAGTGTTTGAAGGAACAAAGCCATATCAGTTCAGGTCGTATCAAGGTCCTATAACTATATACTGTAGACACACTTCTTTTTGAACAAAAGTATGGATTTTTTTTCTCCATTCCACTGATCGTATATACAGTGTACCAATTTTGGGCATCCACTGATTCAGAGGACTAGGTGAACGATACAACTCTGTACCAATTGGTCTGCATTGATCCCCAGTCATAGTACTTAGAAATACTTTATCTTCTCATGTATATGCAGGTACACATACATACACATGTACAAGTACACACTGGTGGATATATATATGTGTGTATTAAGGCTGGAGAACCTGCATACACGTAATATAGATGGACACACATGCAAATACAAATTGAGTATATTAAATGCCAAACTTTAGAAAGATCTGTTCTTAATATCAGAGTATAAGCATTTGGCTTTCAGAATAATATTTATGTTAATCCCCTCTGTTAAGACCAAAATGCCAGCAGAGGTTCATTGATTTGTAATCTTCAAGTACCAAACGTAGGCTGAGATGTCAACATAACTGAAAACCTTGAAGTACTGGCTAAACCTTTTTTTCAAAGCACAGATACAAGTACATGCTAGACGATGGGCAAGATGACAAGCAATATCTTTGTTTCCTGCCCGCAGGAGGCACTGGGAGACATTTCACTCCCTCTAGCTATCTAATTTGAGTAAAAATAGAGTATGGCTCATTCAGTGCCCACTAACCTTGTTCTATTTTTGCTCCTCTGCCTAAAGAGGGTTGTCACTTTCTGTCTCCCTTACCAGCCGCCAGCGCTTTGATCTAGACCTGTTCCATCTTTTCCTCATGGCTCCAGGAACCTTTATAATAAGGGTAGTTCTATACAGAGAACTCTAACAGTAGCGACTGAAAGATATTGTCCAACTTTTGCATCTGTTTTTTCCCCTTAATGTATATCTCCCAATAAGGTTCTGTAACAACAGGCATACATGAGCTGCCCATCGTCTCATCAGGGAGTGTGACTGGAGAAACTGAATTAGGCTTCCTCAAGCTTCTCTTGGGATTATGTCACTCCATAATCGAACACATCCTCACATTGCAAAGTTCAGGAAAACTGGTGGCGGTACTGGTGGAAAGAAAACTCTTTAGCAGGTATTCATCACCTAATATAGTGATGGGCAACCTGGTGCCCTCCTGAAGCACACTGCCTGAAGAGGGGTGCATATTTCTGAACTGTGCGCAGAGACTTCAGCCAATTAGTGCGTATGTTCGTTCGTTTAGTCGTTCAGTCGTGTCCGACTCTTCGTGACCCCATGGACCAGAGCATGCCAGGCCCTCCTGTCTTCCACTGCCTCCCGGAGTTGGGTTAAATTCATGCTGGTCGCTTCGATGACCCTGTCCAACCATCTTATCCTCTGTCATCCCCTTCTCCTCTCGCCTTCACACTTTCCCAACATCAAAGTCTTTTCCAAGGAGTCTTCTCTTCTCATGAGATGGCCAAAGTACTGGAGCCTCAGCTTCAGGATCTGTCCTTCCAATGAGCACTCGGGGTTGATTTCCTTTAGAATTGATAGATTTGTTCCCCCTACAGTCCAGGGGATTCTCAAGAGCCTCCTCCAGCACCACAATTCAAAGGCATCAATTCTTCGGCGGTCAGCTTTCTTTATGGTCCAGCTCTCACTTCCATACATCACTACAGGAAAAACCATAGCTTTGACTATTCGGACTTTTGTTGGCAAGGTGATATCTCTGCTTTTTAAGATGCTGTCAAGGTTTGTCATTGCTTTCCTCCCAAGAAGCAGGCGTCTTTTAATTTCGTGGCTGCTGCCTCCGTCTGCAGTGATTATGGAGCCCAAGAAAGTAAAATCTGTCACTGCCTCCATATCTTCTCCTATTTCCCAAGAGGTGATGGGACCAGTGGCCATGATCTTAGTTTTTTTGATGTTGAGTTTCAGGCCGTTTTTTGCACTCTCCTCTTTCACCCTCATTACAAGGTTCTTTAGTTCCTCCTCACTTTCTGCCATCAGAATGGTATCATCTGCATATCTGAGGTTGTTGATATTTCTTCCGGCAATCTTAATTCCGGTTTGGGATTCCTCCAGTCCAGCCTTCCACATGATGTATTCTGCATATAAATTAAATAAGCTGGGGGACAATATACAGCCTTGAGTGTGTATGTACAGGTGCAGAAAAAGTGCAGGTTTGGGAAAATGCATACAAAAATACACATGGATTTCTGTGCAGCAAGGAGAAACACACACACACACACATCCAGCCACAGAGTTTAATAAATAAAGCTAAATACAGTATTATCAGCTATCCAGGGTGTTAGCCTCAAGCTAGATGTGGTATGGTTTGGGGTAGAGTTGAAAGGTGACATGGACCAGTAAAGTATGACAGAAAGGACTCTGTTTATGAATCTGTCTTCTGGAATGGTTTTAATGGAAGGGCCTGAGGGAACTACTTAGGACTCTGTGAACTATGATTGGGTACTTCCTGAACTTTTGAATCCTTATTACACATTGTTACTGACTGTAATTCTTTTAATGGTCTGAATCTAAATGATACTCCTTCAAATACTCCTTGTTGGTTAGCTGGTTACATTCCAAGACTATTAGGCAGAAGTGAGTTGGCAAAGTTTTATGTTTGTCTGAAATACAGATTGAAGCAGTTTACAAATACAGTCCTCTTGTGTCTTTGAGTAAATGTGTGTTTGAAGTGAAAAGCAGATGTGGAGGCTATAAAGCCCAGTACAAAAGTAAGAAGGGCCCCTTCCCATCTTACCATTGTTTTGTCCCACAATCACCCTAAAAGGTGGAGATCTTTGCATCTTTTTCCCCATGGAAAGAAAAACAATGATGTTCATTTTTCTGGACTACCTTTTTTGCAGCTGAATATTTGGAGAGCTTTGGGAAGTTGTACTACAAAAAAAAAAGCTATGCCCTGAGATGTATTTTGTTTTCCGACTTTACATATTTGGGTTTTGTGTTCTTATGTAGGAAGTCCTTTCTCTTTTTGCTTAGAACATTTCAAACTTGTTAACTAGAGGCAGGCATGCAGGGAAGGATTGCTTTCTTCTTCTTCTTCTTCTTCTTTGATTCTCATGGTTAGAGCCAAGTGCCACCTCTTAAGACCCAAGTAACGTTTACAGTTTAAAGGGGCTAGTAGTCTGCATTTCTACCCCCATCCTGAATTGTTACATCAGATCAGCTTATTTTCCTATTTGATATGTTCGTTCCTTCACATGACTTTAGAGCAGGCTTGTCCAACCTGTGGCCCGAGGGCCGCATGCGGCCCAGGTCGGCTCATAATGCGGCCCAGTGCAATTTTTTATTTTTAAAGAAATTCCAAAGTTTAAAGTTACACTGCCGGCACTTGCGGCCGGAATGCGGCTGGGGCACGTCACAATGGTGGGGGGGGGAGAGGGAAGGAAGGAGCGGGAGGGGAGGGGGGCTGCCTGGCTGCATTGCGCCATCCCCGTCAATAGGTGGACCCCCTCCCGGCCCCATAAAGCCGCCGGAGTCGAAGCTGGCAGCCGCTGCTGTCTGAGATCACAGCTGCCGGTAAGCGCGCTTGGAGCGGGGCTGCGGAGGATGGCTAGGGCTGCCCCCCCATGTGGCCCAAACCAAATTTATGTGCGGCCCAAACCAAATTTTCATCTTCTAATGTGGCCCAGGGAAGGTAAAAGGTTGGACACCCCTGCTTTAGAGGGAACACCCACTGCTTCCGTATTTTCCAAAACCTACTGTGGAATGAGAACCTAGTGCTGAAGAAAGAGTCATTCATGGGCCTGTGAAGACGTTTAGGCCTGAAGCACCTGGCAGAACTCTGTGGGCGAGAGTCAGGGCAGAGATTGTTGAATGCCTCCTGGTATACTGGCCAGATGCCAGTGTAAGGTCTAGTTGTACCATCAGGCCAAAACTGTTGGGCAGAAATCTAAGCCCCCTCCAACAGAATAAATAGGAGGAGCCCCACCCAATGAAGCAAAGCTGACTTAACTGCATTTTACAGTAAAAGAAGTACAATACGTTGCCATCTAGAGTGGCGTGGCTTATAGGAAGTCCCAAGCCTGTAGGAGAAGTCAAACGCATTGCCGTTTAATCAGTGGCAGCATGTTTAGGTCCCGAGACTAAAGTTACATAACTTATTTGGGACAAATTACAATAAGAGACAAAGCTAGATAGTACATAAGTTTACATTATAGAATTCTGTTCTGTGTACAAGTGAACGTGTGTTTAAATTGAAAAGTAGCTGTGAATATATGAAGTGCATGAGAAGAGTAGGTGAGAATGTTTAATGCAACGCATCACATCCTACTATTGTTCTGCTCAACATATTCCCATCATTATTATATACCGTCAAGTCAATTTTGACTTATGGCAGTCCTTTTCAGGGTTTTCCACGTAGAGAATATTCAGAAGTCATTTCCCATTCCCTTCTTCTAGAGGCGCCCTGGGACTGTGCAGCTTTCCCAAGGTCACACAGGCGGGCTCTTCCCCCAGAAAGCACAGGGAGGAATTGAAATCCCAACCTCTGGTTCTGCATCTAGATATCTAAACCACTGAGCTGTCCAATCAGCATCATTATTCCAGGACCAACATAAAAATAAAATACAGATCCGTACTTCTTTTTCCCTAACAAACAGAATATGAATTTGAGTGACCAAATGATGGGGGAGGAGTCGGCCTCAGTAGCATAGCGTAGGTTGCCAGTACCCGGGGCAAGGCAAGTGCAGTATTGTGCCCCCTCACCCATGGACTGTTAGCACGGCAGTCTTCTGGTCTTCTCCTCTCTCCTTCCCAAAAAGGTCTGCCACTCTCCTCTTCCATTCCGCCTGTGCACGGCGCTCTTTGCAAAACACACCTGGACACTCGCTGAGCGTTAGGCAAGGATGCCCCACGCCCTTCTCTCCGGCACTTCACCTCCTTCCTGCCTGAAGCAGGTTTGTAGGAAGAGGGGAGAGAGGGAGACCAAAAAAGGAAGCCCAGGCAGCTCCTCCGATCCCTTGCTTGCCTGCCCGCCCGCCCACTCTTCCTCTGCTCCCCCTCCCCTAAACTTGTGAGACACTTCAAGCCCGAGAAAAGAGACATGACTTTACCTTCGGGAGCCACCGCCACCACTGCCCCCTCCCTTTGCAGCCACTCAAGCAGGCACCCTTTAGTGCATCCTGGCTGACACTCCAGTTTCAGAGCTGCCGCCGCCCCCCGCCCCCCCGTTGCTGGCAGTATTTTTTTCTTTCAAAATTTTGCACCTCTAAGACTTTTGAGGCCAGGGCAACTGCCCCTTTGGTCAGCCCCCTCTTGGGTCTTTCTCCAATAAAACAGAATGTTCCACCGGCTGTTCTCTTGTGTGTCTGTTTATGTACTCGAGTAGTAGAGAGACAGTTGGGACAGATTGACCACTCTGATTCTAGCAGCTAAAGCCCAAATCAGAAGGTGGCGCTGCTGAGCACTTGCCAACTCTGGGTGGCGGGGGAGACAATACATTGCTCCTCCTTGCTATCACTCCCTGTTATCTTCTGAGCAAGAAGTGACAAGTTTGAAACAAATGGAGAGCCAACTTTGTCTCTTCGTTCATTCCTCCTTCTCCTGAATGGTTGGGACTAGGGGGAGAAGACATGTGAGTGAGCAGCGATGAGGAGGAGACAAGCTGGGGGAGAGACTAAGTGCATATTACCATTGTTCAAGGTTAGTTACTACCCCTACACATTGATTCATAACATGGATTGTTGTCAATACCTTTTGTACAAAACATGACAACATTTGTGCTTTGGGCTATTTTCTAGGTAGGTAGGCAAATTGGAAGAGAGAGAGATTATTTAACTGCTAAGTTTCCCTATAAGGGCTGGCATTCATTTTGTTGCTACTACTACTGGTTTTATATACCTCTGGGATTTCCATGTTTCTACTTATATTTTGTTTCTTGTTTCATATTCAGACTTAGTCCTGTTTAGCACAGACCTGTTGAAATGACAAAGGTTTCAGTAACATTAATTTCAGTGGGTCTGCTCTGTGACGACACCTGAACCCAACCCATTAATCTCTCAAAAGGAAGAGATTGGTGGGTCATCTTTAAAAAAAAAAAACTTGATTCCTCCTTTCCAATTCCAGTGATGTCTAAAGAATTTGCTGCAGTTTAAACTTCCACAACCTGCACCATTCCAAATGATATGTACTTGCAGTTCTATGATCCCTTGTCAATGGCCAAGTTAACTGGAGCTTAGGTGAGCTGTGGCCCAAAACACTTAGAGGACACCAGTTTCATATAGTTGCTACTGTGTTTCAGAGTGGAGAATACCTTGAACTCAACCTGTGCTTGGTAACACACTTATTCTTTCAGATGTTCGTCATATGACCCTAACGAGCCTTCACTTCCAACCAAGATTCAAATCTGCACTGTGCCATCTAAATGATCCTGTTTTGCGGAAATCGCTTCTTGCTTCATCTGCTCTTGGTTTCACAAGCTCTCATTTTCTAGTGCTTTTCCCGTCACAGCACGAAACCATTATTGTGTTGTTCTCTTGAAGTCAGGGCGGTGTTGTCCTTGACTTGCATTTTAGCTGTGGGTGTGGCTTTGCTTCTCTCTTTCTTTGTCTGATCAAAGCCATGTTTTAGCTGGGAAAGGGGCCATTTCCTCCTTCTAGAAGATGGGAACCGTGCCATTCCATTAGAAGGCTCGGTCCCACCCCGGTCCCTCTTGAGCTGCAAGTCTTATTTTGAAATACAGCTGAGACGTGTTTCCTGCACCTTTTCACCATACTCACCCGTGTTGGGATGCGTAGCTGAGAAAATAATCTGGAAGGAATAGGAAAGTGATATGCCATGTTTCATTCAACCTTTCTTTAAAAAACTATTCTTGACCCAAAAGTTTTCATTAAAGTGGTTCCAATAATTCCTGTCAAATTAAATCAGAAAACGACCGTGTGGTCTCCAAAGAATACAAAGGCAGAATCAGGTGATACCTCAATTAGACTACTTAAAAAAAACACAAGCTTTCAATGATAATTCATTTTCCTCATGCTGTGCACTAAATTTTTGTGGGTAGTTCCAAATTACTGTATCTTTTACTAGAGTCCCAAAGTTTTATAGCCATTGTTGGGGCCAGGTTAGCAGTCCACAAAAAGCTTGTGCACGGTGTATGTGTGAGTGTGATTTCAACTCTTTCTCAGCCTGTAGTCTGGAACTTATCGATTCAAAGGATTTCTGTTGGCCTGGGAAAATCAAAGTAACTAGAAGCATGGCAAACCTCCATCTGAGTTGGGATTAAAATTTTGTTTAGCCACCAAGAACAGCCAATTTTAGCCAAACCAAAGGGAATGTATGCGAAAGATGGTGTTGGAGGAGCACTGTCCCACACCGTAGCCTTTGATCTCTGATGTTCCTCAGAGGTCCACGTAATCCGGGACATTGTTTAACATCTATATATACCAAATCTTTTTCTCCACCTCACAGTCTTTGGCAATGTTGTATTCACAGTCATTTGTTGGTCATCTGGTGTCCAGGCAACACAATTTCATAGAAGACCACCTGAGCAGGCCTATCAATAGCATGCATGATTGATTCTTCTTCATGTTTTCGGTGATTCGCACATATGGATTCTTATACAGATTGTCATTTACAGTTTTCTAGTACCTTGTAGCCTTTTGGCAGAAACCCAGCCCTCATCCACCTGTCATTGCGTGTCCCAACATTCTGACCTTTTAATTCCATTTTATCCCTTTTTATCCTTTATCCAGTGAGTGATTGGTAATGAAAGGAGCCTTCTTGAGTGAAAACAAATTTCATAGGCTAATATCCCTTTAATAGCTTACTTCATATATGAGTTTTTCCTTCTTATTGCCTTAAAAATGTCCTCCATGCCCCTCTTCAATCAATGTATAGTCTGTAAGGATAAAACAACCATCTTAGACACAAAAAGTGTTTGTTTGGCATTGGGGAGGCTTACCTCACCCAGCCGTGTTCTGTTTGCAGAAGCCCACCGAATCCATATGACAGCTGAAGTTGATAGTGTTGTGTGTGATGTGATCATAGGAGATAATGGCAGACAGAACACCTATTGTCTTGGATGTTACAACTAATAGTGACATGCAGTGTACAGTATGGTAAACGTAGGTTCTGAATGTAAAAGAAGGGCAATCCAAGTTAGATGCCGGTGTGTATTACTTTGCATACTACAAAATCTGATTAAACCAGCCCTTGCTGTATTTGGAAAATCCACCTGCTCATTCTGATAATGGGGCCCTAGACCTCTTTGCTGATGACCTCACCAACATTAGAAATCCCATTGTCCGTAGCTTTCATGCTTCTGGTACTGGGTTGCCTGATAATATCTAAAACATCCAAGAGAGTTTCAATCCAGCAACATCTAGAGGTTGCCTTAGGACATGAAAATCATGTTGTCTTAGAGCAAACAATGACTTAGTCCAGCAGACGTCTGTCTCCAGACATGGTCAACTAGTGTTCAAACAGCCACTGGCAGTAGATTTGATGGCTTGTTGACCCTGCTGTTCATATGTAAAATGGGGATAATTGTAAACTTGCATCAGAAGATAATAGCTTGCTTTTCACTGTGTCAGATTCCTGCTCTATCTACCTGAACACACAGGTTAGGATCTCTTCTCCAAGATGTTTCCCTATGTAGAGACTACCTGTGATCTTCTACGTGCAACAGATGTACTTTGCAACTGAGCCACAGACCATTCAGAGATATAACATATAAAAGGATTATCAGGTTATTTTATATTTATTATGGTGGTGGTCATATGCTCAATTTACAAAAGGTTCTAGTCTTTACAATGGCTGGAACTGGTGAACCTTGTTGGAGTTTTTTAAACAAAGGTTGAATGGCCTCACGTCACGGATGCTTTAGCAGTGGATTTCCTGCTTCTGCAGGGAGTTGGACTCAGTGACACTTGGGTCATTTGCTCTTTAGTTCCATGATTATAAACATTTAAGGTCAGTCAGTATTGCATCCATTCCGAAACTGTGACTGAAAGGGAAGCTTGCTAGAGAGGTGATATTCAGAGTCGTGATTTTCTGATTCATTTTTCTATATCTTGTCCAAACAAATAGAACTTCTTGGGACTGAATAAGATAAATAAACCTGTCTGTTTTTATGTTAAAGTGGCTTTTATTCAAAAGCGCACAGCTTGGCCATTGTAAATCTTTATGCAATCAAAGGAAATATGCTCGGATCAGTGTCGTACTTAGCCTTAAAAATGAACAATGAAAACCTGGGTCGAAATACAAGCTTTTATGTCAGCAGCATTGTTGGTGATTGCCTATATGTAGGATTTTGTTTTGTTTTTAAATATATTGATATAATGGATTAGCAACCACCCACTGCTATGAGACTTATTCAACATGCTGCTGTTCATAGACATCTGTAAATTATGTAAGGAAAAAGTCATTTTAATGCTGGGAGACGCACTGAAACACATCCATGACAAAGGCTGTTGGGGTGTAGAAGCAGCAGGTCGATACAGAAGGTTCTGACTTTCATCAGCTTTCCCACCTTTCCTGTTTATTTATTTTATTATTTATTACTCTTCAAGTGGGCGAAGGCAGTGCATATTGGGGGGTTCCCAAACTTCAGCCCCTGATCTGTTTCGGTGTGCTTGCTATCACTCTCAAGGCATTTTCCCTCAGACCCACACTGTTCTTCCTGCCTCAAGTGGCACCATCTTCCATTTTTCCTGTCTCTTTCTTTAAAAAACACAATACCAACATTGTTTCTCCTGTCAGCGTCCTCTTGGTCTTCCTCTCCATACTAGCATATTGGCCATTTTGGGTTCTTTGTGTGTCAGCAGAGCGCAAGTGTCCATACCACTGAGCTTTCTTACTCCCCCTCTGAGTGCATTGTCATGTTGAAAGTTATACAGTGGTGGCTCAACTTACGAACGTCCTTACTTACGACCATTTGGAGTTACGACCAGCTCCAGCTGCAAAATTTTGCTTATACTTGCGACCGGGGCTTCCACTTACAAACAGAAAAAGGCAGGGGGAAAAGGCGGGAAATTCAAATTTCTAACTGTAGGTGATGATGAGGCTGCTTCTTTGTAGCTCTTTCGCCCCAGCAGTTAGTGTGCATCGTCGTCAGAGGCTTGGGACTGCCTCCTTCTGCTTCTGAGTGAGCTTGTGTGTGTGTTTGCAGGGAGGCTTCAGGCTGCCTGGTAAGGTAAGGTGCTGTTTTCTGCTTTTTAAGAACTGTTCTGGCTGTTTTTGCAGGATGGCTTTGAGCTGGGGGGGGGGTTATGTTTCTGTGCTGTGATGGGTCTTGTTTTGTTTTTTTTTTTGGCTTACTCCCCCACATTTCCGATGGGTCTTGGGGGGGTTTGGTTGCTTTTTGGGGGTTTTGCCCCCATTTCTGTTGGGTCTTGGGGAGTTTGTTGCTTTTTGGGGGGTATCCGATTTCTGCCCTGCATGCTTCCCTTGCTTTTTCCCTTGTTTTCTTTGCATTTCCGACCTGCCCCCTTTGTTCTCTGTGCATTTCCAATCTGCTCTGTTTGTTTTCTTTGCATTTCCAATGGGTTTTGCATGCTTGATTGCTTTTCTTGCCCCCCCCCCCTTCGGCTGGAAGGTATTAATCACATTTCTCATGGGTCTTGCAGTAATTTTTTTTTTAAATGGTGATTTTTTTTTCCTTCGGCCATAACGGATTAATTGCATTTCAGTGCATTCCTATGGGAAGTTGTGCTTATGACCATTTCGAGTTACGTACATCTTCTGGAATGGATTATGGTCATAAGTCGAGGCACCACTGTATGTGTGTTCAAGGAAGAGAAAGCAGCCATGTGTACAGGTGATGTCTGGCCTGCTTTTGCAAAAAAAAAAAAGCCACCTTGGGTCTTTTTAAGAAGAAAGGCAGAGTAAAAATATTTTATGGAGGGATGAATGGATTCATGGATGGTAATTTTGCAGGAAAGGATCCAAGAGTTTGGCATACTAAACATTTCTTGAGATTCCACCCATCAAGGCTCCCCTAAGTGTCTTTGAAGGAGGTTGCTGCTTGAGGCAAAAGCATTCTTTCTTCCTCAACAAGAGCTGGTTGTTCTGACTTTTTGCCTTGCTTGCTCTAGCCTTTCTTTCCCTACCCACTCCAGCTAGGAGTCTTCTCATTCACCTGTGATTGCAAGAGCTGGCGAGTGGCCCCTTGAGTTGAGAGGGAAGAAGCAGGGAGGTTTATGGGATTCCACTTCCCACACCTTCCCCCAGCCAAGCTCCCTTCTCCTTGGCTGCCATTCTGATTCTCATGACTGAGGTTTGGCTGGCAGGCAGTGGTGTAGTGAATTGAATCACTAATTTGTCAATTCGTATTCGTGAATCCATCACCCTGACAAATACGAATCAATGGATTTTAGTGATTTTTGTTTTATGGTTTTGTTGAGCTACAAAATGACACACAAAATGCACCAAGATTGGGTTTCAGATTTCCAAGTTATGCAACTGCAAAAAAGGTCCCCCCCAGGAAAGTCGCCACCCCCAGTACCTAGAGACACCAAAATTACAGAGTCCCATAACTCTCCTTTACAGTATCTTCCAGTTTGGTGAAGATTGGATTTCTCCAAGCCAGCTGCTACAGGGCATTTTCTTGCGGTTACCCAATTTTGTGGGTGTATAACTTGGATGTCTGAAACCGAAGCTTCACCAAACCTGGAGAGGTTGTTGAAGAGAGCCATGGGAAGTTTCCCTGTGATTTTGGTGTCTCTAGCTGCTAGAGGGGAACATTTTATAGTGTTTCAAAGGCAAAAATGAATTAATAATTCGATTTGTCAATTCATCAGAAAAAAATGTTACTTGTGAACCGTAAGCCTTAGTGGGGAAGGGAAGAGTTAGACCCCCTAAAACTAGACTTCTCATAATTTTATTTATTTGAGGATAATATTGAAACTTCAGCGATGTCTTGCTAAAAATTCTCTATGTCTGGAAAAGAAAGTGCCGTTTCAAAGAAATGAAAACTTGCAGATGAGCATTGTTTCTTTATTGCAAAATGGACTACTGACTACTTATTTGTTTTAAACAAGGATAGAACAGTTTGTCTGATATGTCTTGAAATGGTCTCAGTATTAAAGGAATACACTGTTAAAAGGCACTTTGGATCCTGTCACAAGAGCTACTCCATATCAAGG